>NC_064622.1:6774062-7082500 GCF_023898315.1 Schistocerca nitens
TGAGCTATCAGAGTACACTTCATCACACAGCAGAAGTAGAACAGGGAGAGTGGGCTGTGAGTTGCGCTTTGATAGCTCAGTTGGTTAGAGCACTTGCCTGCAAAAGGCAAAGGTCTCAAGTTTGAGTCCTAGTCTGGCTTATAGCTTTAATTTGACAGAAAGCTTTGTAATAATGAATGTTCAATGCAGAATGATAACATTTCTCACTCTACAACAGCAGTCATGTCACACCAGTAATACTATCCATGAATGAGATGTGGGTGAGAGGTCAGAAAGATAAATTTGTGAACTTGTTTGCTGATGGACTAAGTTGTATAAAATAGGATTTTTTTTTGTATAAAACATGGGCTGTACAAACTAATGTTAAAACTATGTCTGATAGATTCTTCAGCAAAAATATTGATGTGTGGTACACTTTTTCCATCTCTAAGAAAGACTAACATCAAATGTAAGCATAAAAGTAAGTTACCAAACTCATACTAAAGAACTGGAAAGCATTAGGGAACAAACAACGTTACTGTGAAGTTAAACAATGGAAAATCCTGGCTGGAATGTAACAATATTAAGAATAGTTACTACTCACCATATAGTGGAGATGCTGAGTCAGAGTCAGAAATTTTGTGTGTGTGTGTGAGAGAGAGAAAGAGAGAGAGAGAGAGGGGGGGGGGGGAGGGGGGGAGTGAGTGTGTGTCTTTTGTTGTGCCTAAGTCAACATCTCCACTTTGTGATAACATTGTTACTGTGAAGTATAATGTAACTGTTAGATGGACTTTAACCAGGCTGATATAGATTATAGAACATATCTGAAGTCTGAAACTTATAATTACTGGCTGTTCAACAATATTATCAAGAACATTCATTTGATCTGTGAAACTTTAGCTTTTATTTTTAATGAATGTGTTCAATTTGGAATTTTTCCTGAATGAATTAATAAAAATAAAGAGAAAAATATTCCCAAAAATTATTGAGTCTCAATAGCGCCCGTAATTTCCAAAATACTTGAAACTCATATACAATCAACTAAGTGATTATTTTGAAGGAACTATCCTCCTTTCAAAGGATCAGTTTCAGTACAGATGAGGAAAAAATACCAGTTCAGCAGTTCTTGACATCAGAAACCAGATAATTACTGCTTTTGAAAAGAAGAATAAGGTATCACTTGTGTTATAGGACTTACGTAAAGTCTTTGATTGTATTCCTTATGAAAATTTGCTTGAGAAGTATGAATTTTATGGTTTACATAATATACCAGTGAAAGCAATTGCTTTATACTTAAGTGACAGTATGTCTCTGTGAGAGACAGCCATTCTCTGATAAAAATTGAGACGGGGGTTTTACAGGCATCAGTTCTTGGGCCTTTCTTTTTCATAATTGCAATCAATGATTTGCCACATCATGTTCCCCATTCTGTGATCTGCTGTGCTGATGATACAACTATAATTACCACCCATCAAGACACGTTAGTAGTACAACAAATGCCACTGGAATCACTAGATGCTGCAGTGAAATGGTTCTCCTCCTACTCTAACAAACTTCTGTAACCGAGACAAGTTCCTGTTATTACTATCTAATAATGTAGAAAATAGAGTGGTTAAATTACAATTTCTTATTGACTCCAAGTTGACCTGGGAAGAATACACAAGTCATATTTGCAAAAGGATTTCAAGAGTAACATACCTGATGTGGAAATCAGAAGAGAGATAGTTGCTTATGAATATCTAAGGCTGACAACATATTTGGGCTGTTCCAGTCTCACTTTTCTTATAGACTGCTAGTGTGAAGGCATTCTTAACATAAGACACATACTAAAGATACAAACAAGTTCACAATAGAAATGTGCAAGGCTGGGCCAAGAGATCAGTATTAACCTATGTTTAAAAAACTTAATACACTCATAATAGTAAACCTGAATACATATGTTTCAGCATTCTACATTAAACTGAATGTAAAAGAATTTCATACAAGAGGAGATATTCACCAGCACAACAGAAGGGGAAGAATCAAAATGTATATTCTGAGATAAAGCCTGAAAAAAGCAACCCACTCGTACAGCATCAGCTCCCTGCAAATCTTTACTTCAGCATGGTCCATGTCTTGGAAATCATTTTAAGCAAAAATATATAGCTGACTGGCTGAAAATCTATTTTGTAACAACATAATTTTTTGATGAACAAATTGCCAGGAAGTTTCATATCAGCGCACACTCCGCTGCAGAGTGAAAATCTCATTCTGGAAATTGTGAACATATCTTAAAACTCAAAATGTTAGCCTAAATGTCTAATTTTGTATGTAATTATATCTAAAAACAAAGATGATGTGACTTACCAAACGAAAGTGCTGGCAGGTCGATAGACACACAAACAAACACAAACATACACACAAAATTCAAGCTTTCGCAACAAACTGTTGCCTCATCAGGAAAGAGGGAAGGAGAGGGAAGGACAAAAGGATGTGGGTTTTAAGGGAGAGGGTAATGAGTCATTCCAATCCCGGGAGTGGAAAGACTTACCTTAGGAGGAATATTTGTATGTAATTAGGTATATTGATATGATGTACACAAGATTAAACCTATTCCATTGTACATACGATCAGTGATGAACAAAGATGAATGATCAACAATAGTCACTTGCCACTTGATGTGGACATATTATTGCCAAAATTTCAGAACCATTACTGTGTTTCTTTATTTTAATATAAAGGAAATTTAATTCTGTGTTGTTACTGTGAAATTGTGTTTTGTAAAGTAGTGTACTGATATATATGACACAATGTAGCATACCACTGCTGAAGTCATCTTACACTCTAAAATTTTTATCCTTCTACAGGCCAACAGTCTAGCTAGTCAAGGGAAATATGTTCCTGGATCCATCAAGTCACTAGCAGCTTCAAAGACGAGTTTTGTATTTCCTCCTGCCTACTAAGTACTTATTTCCATGCGACAACATGCTGAATTCAATTTTAATGTGTTACATATTTTTTGGAGTCCAGATTCCTGCTCAGTTTAGTAGTACATCAATGGTGAGTTTCCTGATCATAATTCTAATTATTTGTCTAAGTCATTCCTGCAAGGATCTAATTGATATTTACTGTGGAAAAAAGGTGCAGCGTAGCACAAACTAAGTAAATTTATGAAAAGAAAACAGGTACCGGTATGAGATATTGTGAGACAGTTGGGGAAGGCAATTTCTTATGATTACTTGTGCAGTGATGATTATACAAATAAAATGACTCGTTTTCATTTAAACACCATGGAATAAGACAGTCTAGCTTTGGCAACTGGAAACATTGGTCATGCTTGTATGAGTTAGGTGTGTGTGTGTGTGTGTGTGTGTGTGTGTGTGTGTGTGTGTGAGAGAGAGAGAGAGAGAGAGAGAGAGAGAGAGAGAGAGAGAGAGAGAGATATTTCTACCTGGTTAAGTCACAGGCAATGCAAAATTTAGCCAATTCCAATGCAGAATACTAATTTGATCTAAACTGATTGAAATTAGACCTTACAAGCTTCGAGTAACACAATCATAGTATTTCTAACAGACCTTTTGGGAATTATGATTTTAATATTTTGTGAGGATAATATGTATGGCATGTGTTGGAGGCTGTAAATCAACATTAATTTAAGGTTACATATAATGTTTCTCATTTATATACTGATCTTTAAAAAATGGCATCATTACGAGACCACTATATATTCAATTAATGATTTAAATTTGTGTTTAGATGGACATTGTTAAACTATTAAGTAACTGACAGGTGCTGCTTACTAGACAAACAAGCCTCATGTTAACAGGATTTTTTTTCTGTGTTTACTTCCTTTAAGAGACAAAGTGTTAATCTAAACCACATTTCTTATTGTTGTTGCTGGAGTTATGGGCAGTTTACAGGATGACAGTTACTGAACTGTATGAAATCGAGGCCCAGGTCAGTGGTCTCTGGGTACCCCAGAGCCAGAAAGTGATCCCCAAATTGCTCCTCCAGCACATCAAACACTCTCCTGCCTCAATGGGGCCAATCTTCATCTTTCATGAACCACATCTTGTTGAAATCAGGACCACCTTGGATAATGGAGATGAAATCATCTTCTAAAACCTTCACAAACCATTTGGTAGTCACCACGCTGTTAAGGAATATTGCACTCATTATTCCATGACTGGACATTGCACACCACACAGTCACCCACTGAGGGTGAAGAGACTTCTAGATCGTGAAATGTGGATTCTCAGTCCCCCAAATGCACCAATTTTACTTATTAACAAATCCGTCCAAACGAAAGTGGGCTTTGTCGCTAAACCAAACTGTGCATGCCCATCCTAATTCCTAACATGCCCCACAGCCAACCATGCAGTTTGAATGTCCTAATGCAAACTGTTCAGAAGTTATGACAATTTTATTTCATGTAGTTCAATATCTGTCTCCCTGTACATATGCTATGAAGATGATAGATACATGCAGAAATGTTTTTTCTAACGAGCTAAAAGAAATTTTAAGTTATTGGTGATGTAAGAAAGGAAAAATCTGCAGCAAACTTTGTCAGGATTGTGGAACAGGCACATAAAAACTGAGTCGGAAATAAAGAAACTGCGTTAAAATTCTGCAACCAAGGCAGACAGCCACACAAGACAGTCAGTGCACAAGTGCCTGACAACTTCAACTTACATGGAATTAAATGAAGCACTACACTTTTGCTCCAAACAGAAGAGAGCAGGAGTTGCTCCTACATCAGGTCCAATGTTCATGGAGAAAGTGGGAGAGTCCCATGAAACTCTGAAGACTGTAGAAAAATTTGATGCTCCAACATCCATAGTCTGCAACCCACTGTATGGGTACATCACAGTGAACCAGTTATTAGGGTTTCTTCCTGTTCCATTCACATACAGAATGTGTGAATAACAGCTGTTTCTACAAAATGTTACACCCAGGTATTTGTACGAGTTGGCCGATTCCAACAGTGACTCACTGACATTATAGTCATAGGATACTACATGTTTTTATTTTGTGAAGTGCAAAATTTTACATTTCTGAACATTTACAGCAAGTTGTCAATCTCTGCTCCATTTTGAGATCTTATCAAGATCTAACAGAATATTTATTCAGCTTCTTTCAGATAGTACTCATTATAGATAACTGCATCATCTGCTAAAAGCCTGATTTTACTATTGATATTGTCTGCAAGGTAATTAACAAACCACATGAACAGCGAGAGTCCCAACACACCTTCCTGAGGTACACCAAAAGTTACTTCTGCATCTGACAATGACTCTCCTTCCAAGATAACATGCTGCATCCTCTCTACCAAAAAGTCCTCAATCCAATAAAAAATCACTTGATACCATATATGACCATATCATTGACAATAAGCATAGGTGTGGTACTGAGTTATATGCTTTTCAGAACTAAAGAAATGCTGCATCTACCCATTTGTTTGAGCCAAAGATTTCAGTATGCCATGTGAGAAAAAAACAAGTTGGGTTTCACATTATCCATGTCTTCAGAATCCATGCTGGTTGGCACTGAGGACATCATTCTGTTCAAGATACCTTATTATGTTTGAGCTTAGAATATGTTTTAAGGTTCTACAAGAAATCAATGTCAAGGACACTGGATGGTAGTTTTGTGGATCACTTCTACTACCCTTCTTGTAGATGGGTGTGACCTGTGCCTTCTTCCAAGGCCTGGGCACAGGTATTTGTTCAAGGGATCAGCAAGAGATTACAGTTAGAAGAAGGGCTAACTTAGAAACAAATTCAGTTTAGAATGTGACAGGGATTCCACTGGTGCCTGGAGCTTTTTTGGTTTTTATGATTTCAGCTTTTTCCCAACACCACTGACACTAATACTTATTCCATTCAAATATTCAGTGGTACAAGGATTAAATTGGAGCAATTCTCCTGGTTTTTCTTTTTAAAGGAACATTTGAAAATGCAGTCATTCACTAGGGACTGAACACTAACTTTGGTGCTGCTAACAGCCGTTACATATGACCAGAATTTCTTTGAGTTCTGTGAAATGTCTCTTGTCAATATTTCATCATCACAATGACTGATTCACTCCAAACACTGCTACAGAACTTGAGAAAGTGCTGATCAGGGTAAGAAACTTAGCACCAGGAAAATAAACAGCTGATGATTTTTTGCGATTTCTGCGGTCACATCTAACTGAATAGTTTTCTCCTTGTATCTTGGAACAGACAGCATCTTTGACTGAAGTGTATGCTATCAGAAATAAGCCTAGCAAAGAAAAGTGAACTGTTATTTGCTGTGCAAATTTAAAACACGAATACAAATGGAAACCACTTGTTAATCACAAAAATTGGAAAAAAAACTAAGTCTAGTCTAAGGACAAGTTAACGCACTACTTTCTTACAGGCTTCAGAAAGGGGACACTGAATTCTATGCTCATTCCTGTTGTGTGCACATATTTCAAAGGGAAATTCTTACCTGAAAGAGCAGTTCTTTTGCTGGACAATGCACCTAGCCATCCTACAGAAGATTTGCCTGCTTTGAATGATCGAACTGTATTTGTGAAGTACCTACTACCTTGTATTGCATCACTTTTACAGCCAATGGACCAAGGTATGTTTGTGGCTGTGAAACTTGGTTGAATTTTATGAAACATCTTTTCTGAGAAGATTCAGATATCATCAATTTCTGAAAGCTGTGACGCAATCCACGGTATCTGTAATGCTTGGGACAATGTGAAGATAATGTTATCTATAGTTGAGATGGTGCAAGAAGATGCCCAACAGCTCATAGCACTGTTGCTAGCTATCAACTGCAAAGTACTAACGAATGTAGGTGAAACAGTAGCTACCTCAGAGGTGTGACAACAATAAGACGTTGCCACATAGATGTTTACAAAATAAGGTTATGTTACTGGTTGAGGTAGGCCTGTGAAGCTGCTGCACCCAACACATCGCAACTGTCAGGGGTCAACTTATGCTTATTCAACTACAGCCCATGAAAGAAAATGGCAATGTTCTCAACTGTCAGTGACTTTGAAGGCTTTAGTAGTGAGTAATATGATTCTACTACTTGTCTGACTGATCTTGTGAAACAGCTTAGTGGCTTGACTTTGTAGGGGTACTTGAAGTGACTTCATAGGCTTTCCTGGCATAATGTGTCTTTAAAGTCTCTTTGGGTTTGCTGCCAGATTCTAAAATCAACTCAGTTGAATATTTCAGTGATCCAACTGTTCACCATCTTCAGGATAATGCTGCTTCTGCTGCTGAGTCCTGCTGAGAACTGCTCAGAACTGATGCCAAGCTGCAAATCAACGTCCTGTATAGGCTTTCTGCACTGTACACAGTGCATGCACTGCCCATCACAGTTGCTGCCCTCCAAGACTGTGCAGATGGTGCCACCCTTAGTAGAACACCGGCTACAACAGTGTATCCCACTCAAAGATAATTTTCAAACATTTTGACTGGCTGCACCGAAGAATGTTCTGGTTTGATGTGAGATAGTACAGGATCCCATGTCCTGCTAAGAGGAAACCCATTGTCTCTGGTAATTAAATCATCTGCCAACCTAATTTCAACTGCCTCCTTATAGACACTGTTCCAAAAACCATAAGTGTTGGCAACTGTCACAGTTTTGTCAAATTTCATACCATGTCCCTTGTTTAAGCAATGTTATGCCACCACCAATTTTTCTGGTTGTTGTAACCTCATACAATGGCGATGTTCCACACACCTGTCATGAACTGTGCAAATCAAAAGGCTGATGTAAGGCTTTGACATGGAATTTTGTATATAACAAGCTTCCTAAGCCCCAAATCATCTTTCACAGAGCCGAGTAGTGCACTAATCGTGGAAGGTGGCTTTGTGGTTGTGAAGATGTGTGGGGCAAAAACTTCCACAACGGTTAAGCAACAATGCCTATGAAGTAGAATTTGAGCAGCTGAATGACTTGGATAGAGTGGACAAAGTGTGATCATTAGAGGAAGAGATCAAGGGGCTCATTATAACACACATCAAGGCTTTGAAATAAATTGATATGTCAGAGTATGCGTGAAAAAATTTGTTTGGCTATGCCAATCTTTTGATTTTCTGGATAACAAGAACCATAGTCATTAAAAAATAAATGAAAAACAGAAACAGAAAATTTGGACAGTTATTCACTAAACGTGAAACAAAGCAAGTAATCCAAAATGCAGTATAGTTTATGAGTAATTTTGTAAACAAATTGTCAGTGTCGAGCGAATAATGCACACGCAGTGCAGTGGGCTTTGAAATGCAACATGTTTTGTAAATATAATTAATAGCAGTTTATGGTACAAACATTTGTATTTAGTGTCATCCATGCTTTTTGGTTACCTGTGCTGTCTCGGGTGCACATTAATCTGGATAATCAGGAGCTTGTCATATTTGACAATCATGGTGGATAGCTTTTCAGATGGTATGTGGCATCTCCTTCAAGTTTATGACTGGCTTGAAGGAGGATGATATCTGGTGTTCTCTCAGACCCAGTGTCTGAATGATAGAGAAACTGAATGGAGACAGGAGTTATTGTCATTTGCAATCACCACAGGCAATGTGTAAGTCAAGGATAAGGTTGATTCAGGTTGAAGACTGGAATTTAAAGGATATTTCAGGACTCACGCCCGGTACTCACAGCTTTACTTCTACCAGTACCTCGTCTCCCACCTTCCAAACTTTACAGAAGCTCTCCTGCGAACCTTGCAGAACTAGCACTCCTGAAAGAAAGGATATTGCGGAGACATGGCTTAGCCACAGCCTGGGGGATGTTTCCAGAATGAGATTTTCACTCTGCAGCGGAGTGTGCGCTGATATGAAACTTCCTGGCAGGTTCGCAGGAGAGCTTCTGTAAAGTTTGGAAGGTGGGAGACGAGGTACTGGCAGAAGTAAAGCTGTGAGTACCGGGTGTGAGTTGTGCTTCGGTAGCTCAGTTGGTAGAGCACTTGCCCGCGAAAGGCAAAGGTCACGAGTTTGAGTCTCGGTAGGGCACACAGCTTTAATCTGCCAGGAAGTGTCATATCAGCGCTCATTCTGATATTTCAGGAATCTGAAGACAGGAACTTTTAAAATGAGGTACTCAGGAGCAGTACCAAATATAAAGCAGGAATGAAGGAAAAGTATATTAGATGATACGCTAGAATATGGCAAGGTCATGTTTGTAGAAGGGGCATAAGTTTTGAGGTATAGGATTAGGGAACATGAGACTGATCATAAAAAGGAGAGAAGATCAACACTGGAAAAACAACACTTGCATACACTGATGTGTCTCAACATTATGACCACTGCCTGCACTGAGACCGACTGCTGCTGGGTGACATTGCAGGCACATGACATGACAAGAGAAGTATATGAATGGAGCAGAGGTGAATGGGGAATCATTCTAGCAAACAATACGGGCCAAACATGTGGAAATACCCAGAAAGAGGCCAAATGGCATATTGTTCTGTCTTGATGCCTTGAAACCAGCATCTTGGAAACAGTGAAGTTGGTCAGCTGTCCATGTGCTACTTCTTGAGCATCTGTGGAAAGAGGTTGAAGGGCAGTGAAATCTTGAGTAGGCAACAAGCTGTCAGTAGTCCGTGCCCCGTCACAGAAGGTGCAGGTCAGAAGTTGGCCCATTAAAGCAGATGTCTGTGGTAGATCTGAGGACAGATTACTTTACTGGTTTAGGCACAGGTGTTTCAGAGCACCCAGTTCAATGCAGAGTGTTGAACATGAGGCTCAAACAGGTGACCCCTGTATCTTCCCATTCTGACTCAACAGTATCATCAGTCACAACTGCAGTGGATGTGGGCTCATCAAGATTAGACAATGGGTCAATGGAAATGTGTCACCTGGTCAAATGAATTACATTTCTTCTTACATCAGGTCAACGGCTGAGTGCAGATACACCATCATCCAAGTGAATCACTGCTCAGAATGGGGGACATTTAGCTGGGATTCCGTGCAGCCTGTGGCAGTAATTAAGAACATCATGATAGCTACAAACTACACAAACATTAATTTACTCCATTTGCATATCTTCACGTTTGACGTCTTCCTTGATGGTGATGGCATCTTCTCGTAGGCTGTTTCTGTCACAAGGCTAGAATCGTGCTACAGTGATTTGAGGAGTATGATAGTGAACTCACATTTCTATCTTGGCCACCAATTCACCTGATCTAAACCCAATGGAACTCATCAGGGATGATATCGGGTGTCAGGTTCTTGAACAGTGGACCATAATTTGTGGGAACTGCATGATCTGTGTGCAAACATTTGTTGCCACATGCCTCTGGAAATGAACCAAGGCTTGTTGAATCCACACCATGCAGAATCATTGCTGTGTTGTGTTCCACAGGTACACCAACATACTATTGAGCAGGTGGTCATGTTTTGGTTAGATGATAGTTTGCCAACCTCCTTGATTTTGCAGTATATATTATGTAAGAGGTATGTTTGAACTGCTTTTTCAAATATGTTTATTTTAGATAACTCTTTACTCTCCTTGGGAAATTTATGGATAAATTTTCTTCCCTGACAGAAAAAAACTGTTTTCAGTTTGTTAAAAATAAATGGTAAATTTTAGAACAAAAAAGTTAATAACAAACCCGTATATAATTATTTTACTTGTTGCAGGCTAACTGACATCTGCAGAAACTTTTTCCTTTGGAGCAATGCTGAAAACTGGTACAACAGTTGCTTTTGTGCTTACCTGCATTCAAAGACAAAGGAGGAATACTTGAAAAATAACACCTATGCCACATGTATTGCAGTAGGGGGACAAGGCACTTAAGCTAGATGATAACATTGAAGATTTTCATTTATTTTAGGATGTTACCTTAGGCATCAGTGTCGGTAACATAACTCATGTTCATAGTCATTTCCTGTGAGTATTTAAATGACTGTTGCATCAGTTGTTATACATTGCTTGACCAGAATATATCAAATAATGTAATAATCAACTGACCAAATTCGGGTACTTATATCAAGGATAACTGCTACAGGTTCCCTATTTGCTCTGGTTTTTCTGCCTTAGTAACATCCTAAAGGAAGTGAAGTAATGATGATATCATGTGAGTTGTAAGAAAACATTTTATTTTTTTTATGGCTGCCTCTGCATTTCCTTTGTTACCCCTGTTGCTGCCAGAACCAATCTTAAAAACAGCCATTGTACCATTATTTTACTTTTAACAACCAGTTTGTACCAATATTGCACATAAAAGTCAATAAATTCATTTCCTTTACTCACTGGAAGCATAAATTACTTATAAATATCCCAAACATTTTCAGGAATAATATAAAATTTCAGGTAATAGAATCAGCTTGCATGTTGCAAAAATGATACTCACATGGTTAGGGAAGAGATATAGTCTGTTTGAATGTTTTTATTTTAATTCTTATTGCAGGTATTAGTATTGTAAGGATATTAAAACAATACAAGAACCATCCTTAGTATTTTATTTGCTATAAAAGAAGTTATACTGAAAAAAATCACTCTCATACAATACAGAACAATGGTCCATTTTTCCATCTAATATGAACACTAACCCTGAGAAGGGAAGAAATGTTACATCCTAATGATATGCAAAAAGAATTGTAAAATATTAAACAATGTAATTAAATCAAAAGTTTTGAAAGTGTTTTATTTTTCCTCAAGCTTAAAAACAAAACTTACATTTTTTTAAAATAATTTTTACCGACTCAATTATTAATTATAGTTGAATTATCTCCTTGTGAAGGGAACTCTCTTTGTAATTTGTTCATCAATATCACATTCCAAATTATTTAGTGGTAAGAAACAAATGTGTAGGAAATAATTTGAATGAGTATTTGGAAGGGTATGCACAATATGTGAAAGTCCATTTTTAAAATCTATAATGTACGTATGGGCAATTAAATGAAATTAAATCCTGTTACTGACTGGGTAATAAGAAATTATTTCATACCTTGTTTGCATTCAGAAATGTCTCTTGAATGAACTTTTCACCAAATGTGACCACCATGAACTACTGTGATCTTTAAAACAAGGATCATGGCTTTAAGTATTTCCAAATCAGACAAATAAAACAACATCAGTGCTGAAAATCAAAGATATTATTAAATAAGATAAAGTTGAGGTTCCCTGTACATCACAAAACATACCAGTCATTGACCTCAAAGCACAGAGGCAGAATTAGATGGAATGCTCGTAAGTGCTCCAGCTCTCTTAACTCTCATTTCTATATTGCACAATGAAGAAGGAAGAATGAAATAAAGGGTGAAAGTTTAAGAGTTTAACATACTGTTAACAATAAGGTCATGAGAAAAAAAGAGAGCATTACTTCAGTTGTTGAAGAAACCAGTTGCATTCTTACTAACCCTTTCCGCTACAATGACAAGTGTGATCGACATTGCAAATTTTGTTTTCCATTTTGCTGTCAAGCCACGTTAGGCATGATTTTTTGTAGCTCTCACATGTTCCATTCTCAAAGTTGACAGTACTAGGCATCAATGCAGCATAGTACTGCCATCTAAGGAAACCTGTATTAACTTAGTGTCAAACTGTCATGTTCAGAGAGATATTTTAATTATTACATTCAAGTTAACAGTAGTAAAATGGCTAGTTCTTCACACAGTCCTTTCTGAGGAAGAGGTTGTAAAGCTTTTTTGGGAATCTCTAAGTGAAAATGAGTGACAATGATTTTGATGGTGACAGTGGTACATTTGTAAACAATACAAGTGAAAATAAGAATGAAAACAATGAAAAAGTTAATGTTTCTTATTATTCAGCAGAACATTCATGGTGAATGTGAAGTGACAATCATTATGAATTTACAGATTTTCCTTTTTGTCTCTTCAAAGTGTGATATTATCATTGAAACTAGTAATGATCCATTATCGCCAGTTCATTTCTTTCAGTTAATTTTTACAGATGACCTATTTCAACAAAGAGCTGATGAAATGAACAGATATGCTACAGTAAAAGTACAGAAAGTGACACCTCTGTCACTATGTTCTGTGTGGTGGAACTGGAGATATGTTTTCACAGAAGAAATAAAATGCAGGTGCAGGTGTATATGGCATTACAAAAGTGTCAAAACTTGCAATTTTTTTAAGAGAATGGTTACAATCATCTGCTTTCTTTTCAGACTGCTTTAGTCGCAGGCAATTTATGCAAATTTTCTGGAAACTGTGGGAAGAAACAACATGCTTGTACTATCTTACAAAGCATCCCGTTAAAGTATTTTAAGGACTTAGTTGGTGAAGAAAGTAGATGAAAAATATGAGAACGCTGTTCAACTTCTGATGATGAGGAAACCTTGAATGGAATGTTGAACATTATCAACAAGCTTCCCAGGAACAAGCATAAGGGTTGTGCACCATATTACGACAGAGAAAAAGATGGCAGGCATGAAACTGTATTACTACGAACCACCCTGGAAACCAGCTCTCCACCCTAAAGAGTGAGTTTCAGAAAATATCATACAATGAAAAATTATGCACTACAGTGCTTATGAAAATATATTCGGATGGAAGTGCACTTTTTGTTTCAATGTATACTCTAATCATTGGTCAGTGACCATATTGTTTACACGAAGAGACTTGCACAATTCTCTGTGGTGCGCTCTCCATGCTGGCACTACCGATTTAAATAAGAGCACACAGACACCCTGTGTCTGCATGTTTGAGTGCAAAAGCGTAAAGAAACTATTCTGGTATTTATCTGAAATGATTTAGGAAAACAAAAATTCTCACAAGATTGACAAATCTGTGAACCTTCATCTCATAAACGTTCATCTATGTCTTCACACCTGCACCACATTGCTTGGTTTGGACATTTAAACAGTTCAGTCAATTGACTCAGTACTTCCAATGATGCAGTTGTTCTGCAAAACACTTCTTCAGTGTGAGTGACTGGTTATGAAACTATGTTTGAATTCAAGGTAAAGTTGCAAGACACTTGTCAGGTGTTACGTTAGACATAGACTGGTAATTATGTGAGTGTTTACTTCATTGTTAGTTTGTCTTTAGGATGAGATAGTGTTAGAATTGATGGTTAAAAGTGAATTTGTGAAACTGATGTCTTCGCCTATGTTCACACACTGCCACTACACAAGTAGAAATAAGGAGTGCTAGTTCTGCAAGGTTCGCGGGAGAGCTTCTGTAAAGTTTGGAAGGTAGGAGACGAGGTACTGGCAGAAGTAAAGCTGTGAGTACCGGGCGTGAGTTGTGCTTCGGTAGCTCAGATGGTAGAGCACTTGCCCGCGAAAGGCAAAAGTCCCAAGTTCAAGTCTCGATCGGGCACAGTTTTAATCTGCCAGGAAGTTTCAGAAATAAGGTGATTTTCATTTAGCTCCAGACGGGACATTGAGGAACATCACGGAAGAGCAGACTCACTAGAATGTATCACTTGTAAAGTGTCTCTTAATTGAGAGGATGTCATCGCCACTATAAATAATTGTAGGAAAAGTATACCATAGTTTTTAAATTTTTTACTCCCTAAACTGATGAACAGGAGACACCTGATAATTGGCATCAGTTGGTACATTAGAAGAAAGCTAGACAGGACATCTTCATCTTCACAGAATGAGGCAGACTCTGAGTACTTCATTTTGGTCTTTAAAGTACACATGAATCATTCCACCTCTGAGTTAGAAGCTTCGTGAAACATGGCAGTAGTCAGATGCTGGATACCACCAAGTGCAAAAGTCCTCAAACTTCCACAGTGCAAATTGCCAACTTAAGTGCCTAGGAAGAGCCCAAAATAATGAAGATGACTGATAATGCATGGATAGTTGCTGTTGGTGTGTGGATGACAGTCTGGCTACATATGGAAAAAAAAAAAAAAAAAAAAAAAAAAGAGAGGACCCTTGAAGTTGATATGCTCCCTGTCACAAAGGCGCTTTAGGTCTAGCTGAGAGTAAAATTGATGTATCAGCACAGCCCGGCTCTGTGCACAGGCCATGCAAGTTCAATGTCATGATCAGGCACTGGCCAGTAGGTGTGTCACTGTGCCAAAGCCTTCACATGATATATACCGCAGCACAAAGCGTACAGCAGCTTGGTTATGTGAGAATGCATGCTAGAGGGACAACAACTAGACAGTTTTGCTACTCCACGGCAGTCATGAGGATCCCTAGGCAACGTCAAGTTGATCAGGCAGTAGGAAAAATGTACGCCACACCAAATGTGCTCCCGAAGGGGTGTGCTTGAACCATACCATCTGGACTGTAGAGATTATTTTCCACAATACTGGGTCAGCAGATGTGAACTCCTCACCATCAAAGGACAATCCAGCATTGTCTGCTGCAAGGTATTGTCCAATGTGAAAGTGAGAGCAACTTGTTTACCAAACTCTGGATGAGGTCCTGGTGGCAACCACAGTAGTGGTTGGTTGGTTGGTTGTTGTGGGGAAGGAGACCAGACAGCGAGGTCATCGGTCTCATCGGATTAGGGAAGGATGGGGCAGGAAGTCGGCCGTGCCCTTTGAAAGGAACCATCCCAGCATTTACCTGGAGCAATTTAGGGAAATCACGGAAAAAAAATGGCTCTGAGCACTATGGGACTCAACTGCTGAGGTCATTAGTCCCCTAGAACTTAGAACTAGTTAAACCTAACTAACCTAAGGACATCACACACATCCATGCCCGAAGCAGGATTCGAACCTGCGACCGTAGCGGTCTCGCGGTTCCAGACTGCAGCGCCAGAACCACGCGGCCACTTCGGCCGGCGAAATCACGGAAAACCTAAATGAGGATGGCCGGACGCGGGATTGAACTGTCGTCCTCCCGAATGCCACAGTAGTGCATCTGCATTAGCATGCAGGGCGGTGAATGTATGTAATAGAAGTAATTAAAAAAAATGCTCACTCCTGCAATCTGGGCATGGTCCTGTGCAGTACCTTAGGAGGAGGGAAACTTTGCAACAAAATTTGCAACAAAATTTTTTAAAGCTGAAAATGGTGGTAGCTAGCAACACCTCTCCCACTTGCTAATAATTACTTTGCATGCTGAAAGTGCATTTGATGTGTAAGCAATGGGCTAATCAGTGCCACCTGGGTTCCAACACAACAGGAGTACACCAGTGCCATAATGGGACACATCAGAGGCCAGGGTTAACGGCTTACCAAATGTAAAAGAAGCCAAACAGGGAGTGCGAACACTTTTGAAAGACTGGAAAGCCCGGAGACATTCAGTGGAACTCACAAATATGATGCCCTTTTGTCAAGCTGGTTAAGAGGATGGCGGATGTGCATGACCTGGGGAATAAGCTTAGCATAATAAGAAATCCTGCCCAAAAATGACAAGAGCTCCTTCAAGTTCGTGGGTGCCAGGGGTTGACAATGGCTTCTGTGCATTTGTCCTTAGGGATGAGGCCAACTTTGTTAAGCACATGTCACTCTGGACGAAACGTTAGGAGCCGAAGAGTTTCATGGACCACGACCTTACATCCCGGAAGGTTTACCAGAAGATACATGTCCCAAAAACTGCAATTTTGGGGCAAAAAACTGCATTTTTCCAATTTGCAATGAAGGCATTGGGAAAGTGTCTGCCAATTTGGTAAATGCTCCTCTTGTGAGGAGCCCTGGACCCAGAGATTATCAAGGCAGTTGATGGTATAGGGAATGTTCTCAAACAAAGGCTCCAAATGTCTTTGATAAATTCCTGGGGCAGCTGATACTCCAAAGGGCAAATGACTAAACTGGTGAAGCCCAAAGAAGCTGTTGAGCCTGAAGCAGCACTGAGGAACAGCATACAATGGCAACTGTAGGTATGCATTGTGCAGGTCGATGCGAGAAAAATACTGGCCCTTGACTGGCCCCAGAACATCTGTTCTGGACATTGAATGGAATGCGAGTCCACGACACATCATGTGTTTAGTGTTTAAAGTCACTGCTTGTTTTCTGAATAACCTCCAAAGCGGAGCTCACAAACTAGATCAAATAGGAGAAATGATTCCAAGTTTGTATCAATGCGCACCTCACTAGGTGTGACAAAATTTAGGTAATACTGACAGCTGTATGGAGCAGAGGTCTTGAAATTCTCTGCTTGACCCAAGGTATTCTCAAACAGATGGTCATACACCTTAGTAAAATGGACAATGCCTGTGGATGTCTGAGACAGTCAATGAGTCCAGGGGAAAAACAGGGGCATCTGATGACCATCATGTGTCTTGCCAACAGTCACAAACTGTCTAACTTCACCAACTGCAAATTGTTAAAGTACATCCCTTGCTGTGACACGACTTTGATGCGAGTCAGAAATCTGAGCAACTTCATCTAAAGATTGGCCCGACAAGTCCAGTGCCTCAGTTGGGACCTTACGGTCAGGTGCTAATCAGAGGATCAAGTCCCTAATCAGCAAGTCTGCATACGAGATAGCACAGTGGGGATATTCAAACTGAAATTACATGACAGAACTTGCAGGTCAGCGATCCAAGCTGCACACGACTGTGACTGCCCAGGATGCTCGTGTTGCTGGTTAAACTGCAACTGTGCCACAACCACATTGTTTTGATGTCTAAAATACTGCACGAGAAACTGTCAGAGTTCAACATAGTGAAGTTTCTTTGATTCAGAAGGGGGCTTCAAATTTTGGACGATTTTGTACAGCCCTGCATTATTGCAGAATAACAAGGTGGTCTTATAAGCTGCACTGGTGTCTTACCTGGCAATACAGCAATAATGCTGAAGGTAATTATCCCACCTTTCCTTAGCCTCAATGGAACTGTCAAGAAGACTTCCTGCAGGCGCACAGCCTGCCACCAGCACAGCATGAGAGGAGAGCAACTCTGCATTCTGAGGATCTCCTGCAGCTGCTCCTGCTGCAGCTGATGCTGCTGCTGCTGCTGCTGTTTTTTCTGGAGGCACAAATGTTCCTGCCAGCATACCAAAAATGTTGGGCCCATGGTGGTAGTATGTGCAAAGAAGTGTCACCGCTGTAAGAACATTCTCCATTGCCTCTTTTGTATCTGCACAGGCACGGCACCACCACGAAACAGCCCTGTCAGCACAAATGTCGCTGCTCTAGCCAACAGTGAGTGATCAACTGGGAAGCTGGGGAACTGGGTTCCAGAATAGGAAAAACTATGTGACAGTCAATCTATAGGGAACCAGAGTATCTAAAAAGTATATAGAAACTAGCATTGAGAAAAAACAAAAAATATGAAATGGAGATGACAAACAGCTAGCACACTGAATTGACAGCACTGTACAGTACGAAAGCCAGGTCCAGGTTAGCCAATCTTAATGTAAGAATTAACTGGCCCAGCATATTGCTGTTGCTAAGTGAACATGCGTGTCAGTGGTTTTTCCCATATCATATTTCGTGAACACCAACTGTGACAGCTTTCTACACTACTCTTCTACAAGAACCGTGCCACCTCATCTGTGTCCACACATATATCTGATGGTAAGGATAACAAATATATGCTATTTACCTGAGTATAGGATGCCCCTTTGTATAAGAGGCACCTTGAGAAAAATTTATTTTTAACATATTCTGCCTAATCAAAATTAAAGACTGTTTTACTGACAAGGTATCTGCCAAAAAGTTAGCATTATACCTATTCTAAACTTCTGCCATTTATTGATTTTCTACATTTTGATACTACCAGAAGAAATAAAACAAACAAAAAGAAATGCTTTGTATTAATTTCGAGACCTTTCATTTTGTACTGTAGTGGGTGGGTGCCAGGAGGTGCCGTATTAAAACTCCTCCGAGCTTTTCAAATGATTTATTTTTTCCACTACAGAGCTTTGTCGACCTCAGTCCGTGTCGCAGGCCCCGCATTGCTAAGGTAGTACTCCAGCAGCCTGTGAAACACACTGTGTCGAGCCGGCCTTGTATGCCAGCTGCAGAGTTCCAATTACGTCAGGATGGCTGCACTAGCAGCCGACTCAGCGGCCACCATCCCTGTCGACTCTGTGCTGCTTCGCCGGCCGCATTGCTGCTTCTTCCTCGGCTGGCGTAGCTGGGAATGCGGCGGCAATGACCGCTCCAGTTCCGGTGTCCGAATTTTGCGGCCCGCGCCTCAGGAAGTCTCCAGTGTGTGTCGGGAGCCGAGATAACTGCCCGTGATAGCGAGCCAAAGAGTGGCCCACCCTGGCTGGCTGCGGACCCCGCGTCGGCCTCAGAGGGTCGAACCGATGACCCGCCGTGGACTGGGACGCTGTCGCCCTATCTGTTGCCGTGTGTCACCGGTAGTGTGGCACGCCCCGCCATCCGGGAGAGCTGCCACACTTGAATGAATCTCGTTAGAAAACCACACCTATTTATACTCTGTGTCACAGCTGTGTTTCGCTAACGCATCGCTCCGAGTCGTGTACGCCCCACAACATGGTTGCGCCAGTAGGCCCATTCTTCCTACAGCTTGTGACATATGAACCGCTGTGTTTACGCTTTTCAGCTGTTCGATGGCCCCTGTGGCCTCCATTCCACTTCGCAACCGCTGGTCAGTGTAACTTACTGCAATCCAGCCCGCACCCATCTGTAACTTGTGCGCTCTGAAATACTGCACCAAATCTAACTTCACTATCTTAAACTGTGGTGCTACACTACCTTTCTTGCTCACTATCCCTGTATCACTATTTTAGTCATCATCATCCTAATAGCACAACCATGAAATTTAGCCTATATCTTCATTGTCATAAATATTTGGCTGTTTCTTCTGAATATGTTGCTATTTATGAGGTGGTTGTTACAGTAGGACATGAGAACACAGCCCTTTTTTTCCGAATACATATTGGATTTTGTTTCTATAATGACATGAGAAAATTACAATGTCTGTCACTTCCAAACATATCATTTGCCCAGTGCCCACTGATTGGCTGTGTACAAGCAGCCGAGACACCCCATTTCATTCCCATCAGGCATCAGCGAGAGCATTGACAACACTGCAGCAAGAAACACATAAATACACTACTGGCCCTTGCCTAGACTTACTGTATCCTGCAGAAAGGAATACTACTATTGAGTATTTGTCCAGTTTTAAAGTCAGTTTGATTTTGACTACAAATGAATTCAGCCAAACTGCAATTTAAATGTTGTAGATGTCCATAAAAAGCTAAAGTACATGGTACAGATTCCCATGGCAGGCAACACGATGAAATCTGCTGGTTGCTCGCTGCTCCCCTCCCTGCAATCATCCTAGCTTTCAGCCAAGCTAGTGTCACTGTTCTCCTTCAACCATTCCATAATGTTGAGCTTAGAAAAAAGAAACTGAAATATCTTATAGTGTGCAGGTCATCTGTAGAAACTTCAGTGAATACATAAATAAAATATCACAATTACAATTCTGTCTCAGTCTTTAACTTTTGCTGGCCCCATGATCTAGTGATGTCTGTTGATACTATCTCCACAATGGGTCTTGCCACTTTAATTTGTTCTCGTGATGACAGTTGCAGTGATTTATTTCCTTTGTTAAACTTTCATTCTGAAGCTTATTAAAAGCTGGTAACATTTTACATTTTTGCACAGTATTCAAGTACATGAACAGCGATCGAATTTCTCATTTGGAATCCTCTTAGTACATCATTACAGTATCTCATAACCAAATAAAGTATCGGTCTGGCTTCTGAATCAACTAATCTTTTTTGAAGGAAAACATTTCCATTTTTGAATATCATCTTTAGTTTAAAAAGCAGCATTAAGGGTTGTCCATGGTATCCCTACATGTGTGAGAATGTTTATAGCAAAAATGTTAAAATACAACAAAAGTTTGTAAGATAATAGAATTTAATGATATTTCCTCCTGTGTTTCACAAAATTGTCAAATTTTAATAATAGCAACAGACTGATGTAGTGGCTAGTTCATAGCTTCTAGCATATCTCTTTCACTAGTGTGTACGAGTCAGTGTCACGTAATTGTTCAGGCAACTTCGATGCTGTATCAAACACTTCAGCATATCAAGAAATCTTGAGCCTGTTGGAATGTGAGTATCATTTGCTATGCCCTGCCCTTCTGAAATTTTCAAAATAAATCTGCATATGATTTCAATAGCCACAGCTTCATCTCTACATGTAAAACAAGCCCTTTAAATGTAAGACTACGCCTACACACTCTACTAAAGAATGTAAAAATGTTGACCTCGGCACCAAAAATTTATTCTGCAAATATAAGATGACCCTGTATTTATCAGATGATGAATTTGGGAAAAACTCATCTTATAAATGAGCAAATACAGTATTAGCAACAAATGATGACTATTCATACTGATATGTCTGGCAATGCAAGGAAAAGATAGATTGCTACTTACCATAAAGATGGCCCATTATATTGCAAACAGGCACAAAAGAAAGCGAAAAACACATCATTTGTTCACACAAACAAGCACACCTCATGCTCACATGACCGCCGACACTGGCAATTTGATGTGGCCAAAAGTTAATTTTTGAGTGTCCCTTAACTGTGCCTGTCTCAAACGAAACATGTCATCTTTATGGTAAGTAATAGTCTGTCTTTTCCTCACATTGTTGATATTCAAACCTGAAGTTTCCATTGTTTAATACATGTGGTAATTTGTTCTCGATTACCTTATACACATATATTAGGTGAGAAACAGCTACTTTGAAAACAATCACTGCTCCTCCTCATATACTCATTAGCTGTTGTTTTCATCCAATACTTCAAACAAAGCATTTATGTTATTTTACACAGACCCCTATCAGCTGCCTATATACTAACAGAGTTGAGATCTATCTAATACAAATATTTGAGGAGGGAAGTTGCTGCTCACCATATAGTGGAGATTCTGGGTCCTGATAGGCACAACAAAAAGATTCACACAATTATAGCTTTCGGTCATTAAGGCCTTTGTCAGCAGTAGATACACATACACACACACACACACACACACACACACACACACACACACACACACACACACACACACACAGTCTCAGAGAGCTGAAACCACACTGCGAGCAGCAGCACCAGTGCATGATGGGAGTGGCAACTGCGTGCTGCTCGCAGTGTGGTTTCAGCTCTCTGAGACTGTGTGTGTGTGTGTGTGTGTGTGTGTGTGTGTGTGTGTACTGCTGACAAAGGCCTTAATGACCGAAAGCTATGATCTTTTTCTTGTGCCTATCGTGACTCAGCATCTCCACTATACGGTGAGTAGCAACTTTCCTTCTCTGGTATTGTTACATTACATCCTGGATTTTCTGTTGTTTGATTTAATACAAATATTTGAGCTACACGGAAGTTTCATTCCCGACTTCAACATCCTAATAAATTATACAAGTTGCTACTGAAGTGTTGCTTTACTTTGTTTTCGAGTATTTGATGATTTTCAATTTCCTGCCTGATGTTTACTGGCAACCTGTCTGATTTTTGCATCAGTGTAGAATAGTCCATTTTGGTACCTAGAGAGGGGCTACATAGTACATATGCAAATTATTTTTACTCCTAATTTTGTGGTTGTGAACTGTAGAGTTCTTTTTTGTAGCCACAAATACCATTAGGGAGTATATGTATTAACACCTACATGTAAGAATTCCATGGTCCCTGAAAAGACTTCTGCATGGTGTTTGGCTCCACAGAATTCTTGCTGGACACTTCTGTAAATCAAGTTCTTTTTTCACCAGAAGCTCCTATCAGTTTATTACTTTATCTCACCCAGCAAAAAAGGTCACAAATTAGAATACTAATTTTGGGTAATGTTCACAGATAAATTATCGAGGGAAGTAATGTAAAATATTTAACAGTAATATAACTATGGAAAAATATTTTTAAATTTATTTCACTAATTGGTGGTGGTGATGATGAAAATATGAAAAATTCACAAGAATGAAACCATGACTGCAAGGATATTTTATCCAAAAATGGATTGGAATGAATTCTGCAGTCCTGTATAAAATATGAAATGGAATGAAATTTTTCACTATTTATAATGTACAATATATTTACAATATAATTTACAATATGCAAACAAGTATGTTGCTGCTAGCTGTTCTGCGATGACCTGCAGCACAGACAGTTTT
The DNA here is from genome assembly GCF_023898315.1 of Schistocerca nitens. NCBI lineage: Eukaryota > Metazoa > Arthropoda > Insecta > Orthoptera > Acrididae > Schistocerca > Schistocerca nitens. The sequence continues at coordinate 6,796,977 of NC_064622.1, forward strand.
TACAAGACACTCTATCACCTTGCGCTGTTCGCTGGTCCATCTCATCCAATGAGTCCATCAATTCCTTGCCCTTTGTTTCTGGCAGTAATAATGATAACATGCCAGCAAAGAGTGATACAATGGCACAAAGGGTGCTTGGAATGTACCATGCCTTCTCCCCCTGAAATAAAACAAAACATAGCTGACAGTTAATAGAGTAATTTTATATGTTGCAGTGTAGTTTGTAAAATTTTGTTCCCTTATTTAGCTTCGATATTTTTAGGATGGAACAAACCCTATTCATGGTATCTCCTAGTAGTTAATTTTGTTGTTCTCTCAGTAATTAACTTTTTAAAGGATTACATCATTACTGACTGTATGCTGCTGACATATTTTGTCAGTTCTGTAAGCATAAAAATTCTCTCTTAATTTTTATACTATGCCAAAGAAGTGTTCTAAAACATGTTTAAGTGTGCACATTCTACTATCAGGCATTTGTGTTGAAGGTGGGTTCTCTTTTTGATCTGACACACTGAATGTCAGTCTACTTTTAAGAACTGAAAGGCCTACAACGATTTATGGTCTGTCTCGCTTTTGTGTTTAGCTGCTTTTGAACTAATTTATTAATACTCAGGAATGATATGGAAGAATTTTTCTTAACTGAAGCCCATCTTCCATTTCAATTTGGGAAGAAATCTTTGCAATTAATTTCTTTTCAGATCCCATTTTTACTTTGTGATTACTACCTTCTTTTGTACCCTGCTTCCACATTCACTATCATTTTGCAGGTTTTCCATTCTTTTCCTTAAAAGCTGTTGCCATTATTCTGGACAAAGTTCATTTCTTAAGCACACCCTGTACAACTGTTCACATATCACTACCAGTGTTCTCTCTGTCAGAAACATGGTATCATACTTTATTGCCTTCAGTCTCATATCCTGTTTTAAAATAATCATTATTAGGGTAATCCAGCTTTAATATAATCTGACAGCATTGGTAAAACATCAATGCTTTTGTTTTTTGTTTTTTTTCCCCCTTCACAAAATGCCATATACCTAATGCTTTATATTGTAAAACTTCAATGATCCTGTGACGAAGCAAGTTTTACTTCCCCCCTTGTTTTGCCAGCTGCCTAATTAAATGCATTTTCTTTTAAATTTTAACTAATTACCATTAACATATGTGAATATAATCTGCATTTCCATAAAAGAGAAAGGTTGGCCTTCAGTTTTAAAGAATATAACACCAGATCTAATATTGTGCATAGTTTTATGTATGTAATTGATTTTCTAATTTATTTTGACTATTTCCAGTTAGTATCTTTTGTTATAGGGTGAAATCAGTAATTGTTTCATAACTTAAATTCTGTTGTTGACATACAAACAAATATAAATTCTGTACTAATTATAAACATTTGGAAGCTGAAATATTAGTAATCTTAAAGTATTTATTTGGCTCTATCTGACTCAGGGGCACGCATCTTGCGTGACATGCATGGTGAGCACGGGGCCTCAAGCTAGGCCTGTCGTTGCTTCCACTTACTGTGCCATATCCCTCCTGTTTTCTTTACTATCGACCACCCTCAGTCAGCTCTTGCTCACTTCTGACCCCAGCGGTATTAGGACATCTGAAGCCTAGGGAGTCTTTCATTTCCCCCTTTCCCCCTTTCTGCCTTTCATGGCCCTTGTCCTTGTGCTTCTGATAGCTCATTCTTTGACTATTGGAGCTCTTTTTTCTTTCCATTTCTCTTTAAGTTAGTCAACAGCTTCAACAGCAGACAAGGTCCGGAGGCCCAATGGCAAAGAAGGCTAGGGCGTCCCCCATAGGTGATGTATATTGGCATGGCCTGGTCAATGTGTGAGAAATATGCAAGGGTTACTGTTGCACGGGCAGTGACGGCTTAACAAGCTAGTCCTCACATCCCGTCTTGCAACACTCAACATTACCACCATGACTGGATGGTACAACAAACTATCAAAATCCCTTGAAACTCAACACATAGACATCTGTGCAGTCCAAAAAACACGGTGGAGCAGAAGCAAATCGTATGACACTGGATGCAGTTACAAGCTGATGTATAAGGGCACACATGGAACACCTAGTGGTGTTGGCATTATAATATCATCCAAGTTTGACAGTAATATCTGTGAAGTGCAAAGATATGATGATCACCTGATGAAGATTGTGTACATCACAGATGGCAGAAAAGTCCACTTTTTCAGTGCCTGCGCTTCACAAACTGGCCAAGCAACTTCCATCAAGGATGCCTTTTGGAGAATGCTTAATGCAAAGACTGCTGAAGTGCTCCCAGGAGATTACATCATCATTGCTGTAGATCTGAATGGGCATGTAGGGTGCAGAAAGGAAGTACATACTGCTCACTGTGGGCACGGATTTGTAGAAAAGAATGACGATAGTCAGCGTATCCTCGATTTCTCAGAAGCTCACAACCTGGCAATTGCGAACACGTGGTTCAAAAAGTGTGACTCACATCTAATCATGTATTACAGTGGCATTAATGCCAAGCAGATTGACCACATCCTCATGAGACGCCATGATCTCAAAGATGCGCTTGATGAAAAGGTCATCCCCTATGAAACAGTTGCAACAACACCGTCTGTTGATCTGTAAGCTATGAATCGAGTTGCCAACAAACAAGAATGTAGATTGCACTGGACCTGCAAGAATCAAATGGTAGAAATCCAAGAATAAGGAAGCCGACATCATAGTCCAAATTACTTTGCCACCAGTTACCACAGTTGAGGAAACCTGGGAGAAACTGAAAGAGTGGAGTGACTGGTTGGTGCAACACTGTTTGTGCCTTAATTTTATGGAAACGAAGTACATGGCGTCAGACAGACATGAAATGGGAACCATCACGATTAATGGTGAGGGTCTGACTCGTGTGAGTAAGTTTAAGTATCTCGGTTCCACGATCACCGTTGACGGCTGACTCACTGAAGAGGTCAACACCAGAACTCCGGTAGCCTGGATGAAGCGGCGAGCAACAACCGGAGTCACTTGCAACCGCAGGATGAAAGACAATTTAAAATAAAAAATCTATTGCACAGTCATCTGACCAGTCACCTTGTATGGTTGTGAGTGCTGGCGAATGGAAATGAAGATGCTAAGGGGACAGTGGGCCTCACTAAGTTATATCACATTTCTAATGGCAGCATTAGGAAACAGTTTGGTGTTGCACTGATCCAAGACAAGAGTCATCTTCGATGGTTTGGGCATGTATTACTGGCCGGTGCTGACTATTGCCAAGGTGGGTTACACAGTTGAAGTCATTGGCAGCAGACCCAAAGGATGACCTAAGCAACGTTGGGCACATACGATTCATAAAGACCCTAAATGCATGAACATCCCCCCAGATGCAGCCCGTGATAGAGCAAAATGGAGACAATGGATCCATGTAGTGGACCCCCACAGGCATGCGGGAGAAATGCTGAAGGATAAGAATAAGAGGGGAGGGGGGGGGGGGGGGAAGAAGATTTATTTAGCTTTATTTGAAAACATGTAAGCAAAACGAGGCCTTAATTAATTCCAAAGTAATTAACAGTTTTGTCAAAAGTATTGCTTGTATAACTATATTTGTTAATTTCATGACTTAAACAAATAATTTGACCTAACTCTTGCAGTAGAAGAAACTGTTAAAATGACTCGCCTTTTCGATGTATTCAATTAATTTAATGAGTTAAGTTTTAATTGTAATTTCTGTAAATTTAACTCTGAACAATGTGTAGCTTCAGTACCTGTTATTGTGATGATTTATAACAGCCTGACTTTTGGTCATGAGACAGTCAGTCTGAGTTTCAGAAGAGGAATCTGTATTGCTTAGCATGACAACAATGCATCAACTTAACAGTGAAATAAGTGTTACACCAATAGGCCATGTGTTAAGACACTGACCATGTCTGCTCCATACGTACCTTTCTATTCTTCAAGAACTGTGAACTTTGTGGTTAGGTTTTTACCGTTCATAGATGTTACATAGTAAACTATTGTAGCAGTATTTGGAGGTTTGCCTGCATACTATTAATGAGGCTTATAAAAAGTTAAACAATAGTGCACTGGCCAAATAACTGTGTGTTATTGGGGGATTGTGAACATTATGCACTACTCCTCAAGCTCTGCTGTGTTTACACCAACTGATCAAAATATCTGGATGTCCCTAAGTAATATGAAATTGACCACTAGATGTCATGAGAAGTGGACCCACCAGTATAAAAGGAGGTAGGGAGTGTGGTGATGTAAGTAGAGAAGCAGTAACAGCAGACTTTATTTGTCGAGAGAGTTCATTGACTTCAACTGTGACTAGTCATTGGGTGTCACCTGCGTAACAAATCCACCAGTACCATTTTAATCTTTCTGAAGCTGCTCACATCAACTGTTGGTGATGTGATTGTGAAGGAGAAATGTGAACAAACAACCACAGGTAAACTGAGACCATGCAGATCTCATGTACTGATGGACAAGGAGCATCAAGAATTGTGGAGGGTGTACTGATGGACAAGGAGCATCAAGAATTGTGGAGGGTGATTTTAAAAAAAATAGCTTGAAATCACAAGAAGGAATAACTCATTATTTCCACAGAGCTACGTGTAGTGCAGCTAGCAAAGTGACTGCGTGTGGGGATTTGGAAAGAATATGGTACAATGGTTGAATAGATCCTCATAAGCCATACATTCCCGAAGTCAATGCTAGGCGACATGTACAGTGATATAAAGAGCGACACCTTGGACAGTGGATAAATGGAAACAAGTGATTTGGAGTGATGAAATGTGCTGTATCCTGTGACAGTCTGATGGTAGGTTTTGGACTTGGTAAGTTCCTGGAGAACATCACATGCCAAGTATAATCCAACAGGAAGAAGTATTAAAGAGGTGCTGTTACAGCATGGGGGCGTTTTTCCATGGTTTTGGTGTGGTTCCCCCTACTGTGCTTAAGAAAACACCAAACGTGGAAGGATATGAACACATTTTACATCATTGTGTACTGACTGCAGTAGAAGAACAGTTCAGAGGCTAGACTGTATCAGCATGACAATGCACCCTGTCAAAAAGCAGCACGCTGAGGGACTGGTTTGTGGACAATAATATTTCTGAAATTCACTGGCCTGACCGGAACCCAGTGAAACACATTTGGGATGAGTTAGAATGTTGACTTCACTCCAAACCCTAGTATCCAACTTCTATTGTTTTGGTTGTTTAAGAAAGGCATCAAGACAACTCAGTGAAAATGTCCCTAGTGAAGTTCAGGGGATCATAAAGATGGAGGTTTAACACACCCCTATTAATGTCCACTAGTAAGTGTTCAGATACTTTTCATTAAAAAAGTGTAGATATGTAATGTCACTGTATGTTGTTATACCTTTTGCATAGTTGAGAGTACGGTGCACGTCATGTGTAGTTGACTGTTACCCGAGTTGTTATTATTTCAGCAGGTTGGTGACTTGCTATGATGTCACCATTTCTATGCCTCCTGTATCATTGCATGTATTTTAAGAACATATACATATATTTGCAGTTCATTTGCATATTGGTGAATGAGATCTTCTGTGACTTTTTCCTATTTAATTAGAAGAAATATATTTTGTCATGATCCCTTATGGTTAGTTCCCTCTGTTTTTGACAAGAAAGAAAGATAACCTACTACTGGGTTCGCTTTGATAACTGAACCTCTATAGTGCCCAGCTGACTACACAAACTGCTGTTTTCTTTTTTATTTATAGATGCAGGGAATTAGTGGATTCCATTTAGTGTTAATGAATAACTATGGAAATACAAGTTAACACATGCAGGGTCCCATATTCCTACACACTTTCGACTGTTTTGTGTCAACATCCATCTACCTCACTGGCATGTGGTTCACCCTGAGGTGCAAGTAGAACCCAGACCTGTTCTCAGCTACAGCTGAGTGAGTTCACCGGCGTGCTCACGGTGCTGCCACTTGGTTTAGGAGGTCCACATAACTTACCGAGTTCTGCAGTTGTCAACATTACCCTCAGAAAGGTTGCAGGCTCTCCCTGATTTGCCACCATTTCCCAATGAAATTGAAAACAAAAATACTGCCAGCAGAGGGCCTCAACTACCCTGCTTCCCACTTCTGGCATTTAGCCACAATGTTAGTTTTATAGTACACTGTCATGTGGTAACAGAGGTAAGGTGAGACATCATTATACTTAGAGGTAGCACTACAAAATGTCAATACTATGATTCCTGTTTGCAGTACTGTATGAAATGTTAATCCACATTACAACGTAACATGGTCACGTACCCATGAGAATGCTATTAAAACACAGCTGCCACAGAAGTCTACGGTTACCAGTGTACAGTAGCTGACAGAACCTGGCTGACAGTTACAGCTATCCAATTGTAAATGTTTCCTTTCTTTGTGCTTATCAGTGTAGTATTATGAAACTGTCACCTACCAAATATTTTGTTAAATAAATTCCCAACCAAGCAGTTCTATACATTCTTGTTTACATGGTATCATTTCAAACTGATATGTGATGTGGCTGTTGCATAAAACAACAACAGAGTTGAATAGATTTTAGTACTAAAAATGAATGCTGGAGATTTCCCACATTATATCTGCACTCTAGTAATGCCATCTTTTGCATCCCTAAACCTAAATATTTAAAGAGAAAAAATATTTCTGCTTAGCTAACAGTATAGTTGCAGGCCAATTACCTTCACAGTAGTGATAATTCCATCCTTGGACTTCAAAAACCGAGTCATAAATAAATAAATAAATCATTAGTCATTTTGAATATAACAGAGGGAAACATTCCACGTGGAAAAAATATATCTAAAAAGAAAGATGATGAGACTTACCAAACAAAAGCGCTGGCAGGTCGATAGACACACAAACAAACACAAATATACACACAAAATTCAAGCTTTGGCAACAAACTGTTGCCTCATCAGGAAAGAGGGAAGGAGAGGGAAAGACGAAAGGATGTGGGTTTTAAGGGAGAGGGTAAGGAGTCATTCCAATCCCGGGAGCGGAAAGACTTACCTTAGGGGGAAAAAGGACAGGTATACACTCGCACACACACACACACACACACACACACACACACACACACACACACACACACACACACACATATCCATCCACACATACAGACACAAGCAGACATATTGGTCATTTTGTGACATTTACAACTGTAATGGTTGTGTAGTAAGAGTTTCTATTTATTTTAAGGAATGCAGTGGAAGGGGTGCTTTTTTTCCTTTCACAACATACAATGTTACAGCCTTATATGCTTATAATTGAATTTCAGTCTCACTGGTATCTTCTTTCACTGTAGCCTTTTAATTAGGCCTGTAGCCTGTTGTGGATCATGTTACTACATGTTCCCATACAGAGATTAATGTTTCATCTGATATCAGAGTAGTATCTCACTTTGTTGTCTACAAACATTCATGTACATTACCTATTACTTTTTCATGTAGGTAACTTTTGATAAATGTGACTCACTGAAAGTGGAAACATGTAAATACTAAGAAATTGCAACTATAAAAGATATCAATATAGTAGGAGTTTTGTTGATCAGCATTCTGGGAACAGAGGATATAACAAGATATAACACGATATTCTGGTAAAGTAGGTTAGAATGAAATCCCCCAAAATGCCAAGCATGATATTGAATTTGGAAGAGGTATCTCCAGAGCGATTAAATGAAAAATAATTATCCTAGTCAATATACATTTAAATGAAGTGGAATTTCTTGCATCATTATGGCAGAATTATCAACTGGAATGAAAAATTATAAGAACTTACCAATAGGTCAACAATGTATGGTGCTATTGTTGCACCCATGTGTGACACAGTGGCACTGGTACCAACTGCTGTGTTCCTGACAACTGTTGGGAACAGTTCTGAGGTGTGAAGTATGACCACAGAGTACACTGCTCCAATACAGAGGCGACCCACCATTGCCACAGCCATCCGCAGTCCTGGAAGATCTGGAACGTGAAGAGAGAAGGAAATTTTTTTCCTGTTACTATAAACGTGTCTATTCTGCCTACTCTGGTCCTGTAAACAAGTTTAACTTCTTTAACAACTTCATTTCAATATAGGATAGCATTCAAATACATGTAGTACTGTGGATAAACTGAATCCTGATTCTACATGGGACTCATTACAAAGTCTTGCTCAAAGTTTCAATTTAGTTCCAATGGTTAACAGAGCAACCAGAATAACAAAATACTCAAAGACAGCTGTTGATCAGGTATTAACAGATTTAGGCAAAGATAACTGTGAGGTGGTGGTAGCAGAGCTAGGATTATCTGATCACTCAGCTCAAATCATTAATATAAAAGTGGCTCCAGAAGAAACAAAGAAAATGCATATTTACAGACGATTTTTTTCTAAAAAAAATAGACATGAGTTTGCCAAACAGATAGCAGGACAAACATGGGACTCAGTATACTCAGAGGTAGATGCAAATGAAAAATTCAAAAATTTCATGACATTGTTTAAATTAAATTTTGAAGAAACATTTCCTAAAGTATTATGTCCATTATCAACAGCAGGAAAAAGCAAGTGGGTCACAAAAGGAATCAAAAAATCATCTGAAACACTAAAGTACCTGAGCTCCATTAAACACAGCCAAACTAATCCTGCTTTCTCACTCTTTTATAAAAGATATAGGAAAACATATAGGAAAATATTGCTTGCAGCAAAGAGAGCTTGTAACTCCAAAATAGTGCACTCTGCTGAAAACAAAAATAAGGCAGTATGGGAGATTGTGAAGCAGGAAACTGGTACCAGGAAAATGAATCTGTCAAACTTGAAAATCAAAGAGGAAGGGACTCTAACAAAAGACCCAATATATTTGGCAAACTATATAAATGATTATTTTAGTAGCATAGGAATAAAATTACAGCCCCTCAGGTCAAAAAGCCAAATAATGGTGTATCACACTCAATGGTGTTATTCCCTACAACACAGGAAGAAGTCTATAAAGCAGTCAGCAAACTGAGAAACAAAAACTCAGCTGGTCTGGATGAAGTCCCCATTTTTATAATTAAGGACTGTATCAAGAGCCTAATTCCACCTTTAGTTGATATTATAAATCAATCTTTCAAGCAGGGCTACTTTCCAGACTATTTAAAATATGCGAAATTACTACCTCTCTTCAAAAAAGAGATGCAGGAATAATTGAAAATTATAGGCCAATTTCTCTACTATCATGCTTTGCAAAAATATTAGAAACTATTATGAAAGATAGGCTAATGAATTATTTAAATAAATACGACTTACTGTCTGTTGACCAGTTTGGATTTCGATCAGGGAAAAGCACAGAATCAGCAACAGCACACCTCACAAAACACATTCTAGAAGCATTAGATAAAGGGAACTACACAACGGGTATATTTCTTGATCTAACTAAAGCGTTTGATACAGTAGACCACAACATATTGTTAAATAAGTTAGATGAACTTGGAATAAGGGGACTTGTGAACAAATGGTTCCAATCATATCTAAAAAATAGAAGACAGATAACTGAAATCTCACACATTTCAAGTTGCTCAAACTATATTGTAAAGTATACTTCAGACCCAAATTATGTAAATATAGGTGTCCCACAGGGTAGTGTCCTTGGCCCAGTACTATTCCTCATTTACATAAACGACTTCCCACAGAGCATCAAGCATGGACAAACAATATTGTTTGCAGATGACTCAAATGTTCTAATCAGTGACAAATCACCAGATGCACTAAAAGAAAAAGCCAAACAAACACTAAACAGTGTACGTGAGTGGGCATCCAATAATAAACTAGCACTAAATCTTAAAAAAACAAATGCTGTTAACTTCTATGTCTGCAAAAAACCACACTATAACAACTTTAAGTTAAACAATGAAACTATAGAATGTGTAGACTACACAAAATTTCTTGGTATGCATGTTGACAGTCAGTTAAAGTGGGAAGAACATATTAAAATACTTAGTAACAGAATCGCTACAGCATGCTATGCTCTGAGAATTCTGACTGCAGTTTGTGATACTACATGTGTCATATCTGTATATTTTTCTTATATCCACTCTGTTATTACCTATGGAATAATATTTTGGGGAGTCAACAGTAAAAATATTCAAATAGTTTTCAAATTACAGAAAAGAGCAATTCGTATAACAACCAAGAGTGGCAGTAGGGCTCACTGCCTTGAACATTTCCAAAAGCTGGAAATCCTAACTGTCCCCTGTGAATACATTTTTCAAAGTGTTATGTATGTAAAAAAAATATTGACTGCTATATGAAAAATTCTTTAGTACACAGCTATGAAACTAGAAACCAATACAATCTGCATCTAGAGAGGAAAAATAAAGTTAAAACTCAGCAGAGCTTGTTGTACAATGCTGTTAAATTATATAATAAATTACCCCAAAAAATAAAAGATATTGACACAATCGGACAGTTCAAAACAAAACTAAATTTTTTTTATTAAATAAAAGTTATTACGCAGTAATGGACTATCTGAATTAAAACATGTAGTGTAATTAAAGTAGCCTGCATTGTAATGCATGAGGAAATAATTATAATATGAAATCAAAAATTGTACAGTACTATAAGAAAATTACAAATCACACAAGGATATAAAACTAATTTAAGATACCTCAAAAATGTGTGTAAATACAAATTTTATGTGTATAATTGTAGGTATATTGTATTGTATATGATTTTGCTGACGAATTCCGCACAATGTAAATTGTTACATGGATTAACAAAGAAATCAATCAATCAATCAATCAATCAATCAAACTGAAATGACTTTTGGGTTATCTTACAACATTATTTTTCGCAAATTTACGATTTTAGGTACACTGCTGAAACAAATTTATTTATTCAGCGTGTGTTTCATAAAGAGTTTTAGTGTATTTGTTAGGTAATGATAGCAAAATTTATACAAACACTCCTAAGTAATGAGAGTACAAGAAGCAGCTCTAGCATCTTGTAAGACTACTATAAATTACTCTTAATGTTTAGTGACATTGATCTTTGTTGTTAACAGTCTGTCGTGTCATTGACTGCAGTCGAGACATAGCAAGGTGGGGCTCCTATGCCACAATTCTGTGCCTTAAATACACAAGTTTTAAGCTTTTCCCATTTTATATGTGATGTATATACCATAGTTACATAAAATGACTTTATTCTTATAAGTGCAATATTTCATTAAACTTCATTGTTCACAGTGTAGTTTACAATGGGATGATTACAACAGAGTATGTAATTCAGCTGGAATTTTTTTTTATTATACGTTCATAATTTATGATACAGACCATGCAAGTGTCAAAATTCAATTATGGTTAAAACTCCTGGTCTCAAGATTGACCTAGCTTATTCAAAAGTCCCTTTTCTCTGGTTTACAGTTAACATTTTACTTTTTCTGAAAATTTTATATTTCAGGAGTTATTTGCACTTAAAATTTCTTGCTCTAGAATGTTCCAATCTTGAAATGTGGTTCTTTCCAAAATCCAATACTACAGTTTAGTAGCCCTGATTTTTCTGTTTATGAAAATGTATGTAACCATTAAAATAACATGTTAGTTGGTTAATTATTCAAATTAGAAATTTCAATATCTGAAAAATTCTTGGAAAATTTTGCAGATCCCACAACACATTACAATTTATCTCTAATAAAGTTGTACCTATTATTTTACCATTTTATAAGTATACAGCTTTTAGTTAAACAAACTTACTTCATTATCTACTGTAACATGACATTTATTTCTTCTGTCTTTTATGGTTCTGTCTATGTAGAAATGTGGTACACTTATATCGAGGGTACCAGTATCAATAGTGCCGAGGACCTCAACAATGATTGTATTTTGTGTGCAGCACAACAGTCAGTCAGATTCCTTGAGAGTACCCACATAGTGTAATGGTTGATGTAAATTGTACACTAAAGTGCCAAAGAATCTGGTATAGGCATGCTTATTCAAATAAAGAGATATTTGAACAGGCACAATACAGTATTGTGGTCGTCTATGCCTATATAAAACAACAAGTGTCTGGCTTAGTTGTTAGATCAGTTACTGCTGCAGCTTATCAATATTTAAGTGAGTCTGAACGTGGTATTATAGTTGGCGCACGGGCGATGGGACACAGCATTTCCGAGGTAGCGATGAAGTGGGGATTTTCCCGTACGACCATTTCATGAGTGTACTACGAACAGGAATCCAGTCAAACATGAAATCTACAACATTGCTGTGGCCAGAAAAAGATCCTGCATGAACGGGATCAATGATAACTCAAGAGAATCATTCAACGTGACAGAAGTGCAAACCTGGGCCACCAACAAGTGTCAGCATGTGAACCATTCAACGAAACATCGTCGATATGGGCTTTCAGAGCTGAAGGCCCACTCGTGTACCCTTGACGACTGCACGACACAAAGCTTTACATCTCACATGGGCCCGTCGAGACTGACATTAGACTGTTTATGACTCTAAACATATTGCCTGGTTGGAGGAGTCCCATTTCAAATTATATCGAACACATGGACATGTACGGATGTGGAGACAACCTCATGAATCCATGGACCCTGCATGTCAGCAGGGGCTGTTCAAGTTGGTGGAGGATCTATAACGATGTTTGGCGTGTGCAGTTGGAGTGATATGGGACCATTTATACATCTAGATACAACTGAATTGCTAGAGAGTGGCTCCAGGAACACTCTTCTGGGTTTGAATACTTCCGCTGGCCACCAAAATCCCCAAACATGAACATACTGACCACATCTGGGATCCGTTTCAACATGCTGATCAGAAGAGATCTCCACCCTGGAGCACTACTTCAGACATTAGTTGAGTCCATGTCACATCATGTTGCAGCACTTCTGCGTGCTCCTGGGGGCTGTGCACAATATTGTGGAGGTGTATCAGTTTCTTTGGCTCTTTGGTGAGTTAGCTAGTAGTTAATAAATATTCCTAACATAGTAACAATTTGTAGTTGTTGAAGATACAAGGTTGCGATTCAGAAAAGTTGTGATCATTTGTGAACTAAAAAGAAGACTCCTGTTAAAAAAAGTGTGCATTGTCGAACTGGGTGTGGGTGACATTAAGATAATGTTTGATAGAGAGAGGTACAGGAACTGAAAATGGTGAACTGAAATGTATCTGACAATGAAGAAATGCTATATAGTGGCTTCAAGAGGAAAAAATGAGTACAGACAAGGCAGACACCCAGGATGAAGAAAATCTGACAACTATGAACTACATCAAGCAATTTTGAACTATCAGCTGGAATTTGTGCATGCCTTTACTGAAGATAATGAAGTAGTTTGATGAATTATACTGTAAGGAATTGATAGCACTGCAAATTATTTGCAGGAACAAGCTAGACAAACAGAGGTTAAAAGACTAGTGACACAAACATGTGAAATGTATTTTATTCATCTAATAAACACACAATTTCAGAACATATGTCTGATGTGCAGGAGACACGTCAAGGTTACAATTTGCGTATTTAAAATTTTGTTGCACTTACAATAATACTTTGTGGAGAATTTACGTACTTAAATTTTGTCAAGCTTACAGTATTTACATCTACTATAACTATCATAAATTTTTATTCCATTTCAGGGATCCAGCTGAACACTTCACCTTGTCCTTCATGAAATCTTCCACAGAGTAGTAGTATCATTTAATTAGAAAATCATGTAACTTGATTTTTAAAATATTTATCTTCGTATTCATTATGTCACACTCTTTTATTGTGTTGTGAATTTTCATTGAGGAATCTGAGCACACAGTTTTAAGCGATGAGAGGTGAGGATAACATTTCCTTCATGTCTTGTGTTGTATGAGTGTTCAAAATGATTTTTTAAAAATAGATCAGCTCTGCTGCGTAGGAAAAGAACCTTCTCAAAAATGTATAAAGATGGGACAGTTAATATTTTTAGGTCTTAAAATAATGATCAACATGATGCCCTCTGCTGTGCAGATCACAGGTTGTGAATGATTCTTTTTTGCAACTTTAAAATTCGTGTAACGTTTCCTGATTTCCCCCAAAAAATTATGCCAGATCAAATAACTGATTCAAAGTACCTATATTCCTGGTGGCCATATCAGTGGCACAGGCTAAAATTTCCATTGCAAATGCAAGGCTGTTTAATTTATTTGCTAGATATTCTATATGAGAATTCCACCTCAAAGTTCTGTCTGAGTCAAGTTTTTGATTGTTCTGAGTGATACAGATTTCTTCAGTTTTTGACTGTTTGGTTTTAAAACTCATCATGTGGGTTTCTGAAATGTTTAGCCTTAAGTCATTTAGACTAAACCATGTTTCCAGGTTACTTAACATATTCATGAGACACCGTGGTATATTGTCAGGATTTTCATTTACAATTAGGGCTGCAAATAAAGTTAAATGAGTATTTATGTTGAGAAGCAAGTCATTTACATACAACAGGAATAGAATGGGTCCAAGGACTGAGCCTTGAGAAACACCTGAGAAGTAATCTGCTCCATTTGATGTGATTACTACCCTTTGTTTCCCCTCCAAGAGGTATGATTCAAACCAATTCAAAACATTATCCCTTATTCCATACCTGTTGAGCCTGAAAAGCATCAGGGCCTGGTTTACAGAGTCTAATGGTTTTGTAAGGTCACAGAATATTCCTGGGACCTTAGCTTTCCTATCTAGTGATGAGTTAATTTTTTGAATAAACTCGTTTATCACATCTACTGTGTTTTTGCCTTGTTGGAAGCCAAATTGGTTTTGTGAAATGATATTCTGTGTGATGAAGCTTTGTATCTGGAAAGCAGCAATTTTTTAAAATAATTTTGGTATGACATTTTTCAGCATTTTTGAAAAACAGTGAACAAATGAAAATTTGTAGGCAAAAAAATCACAGAAGCTAAACTACATGTTGAGAAACTTTCCAGAATCTTTGACCTGCATTAGAGATCTGATTAACATTTTGAAAGAAGAAAGGTATAAAATCCAATGCCTTGCATGCTGAAAAGACAACCAATATGAGATTTCAGGAGTATCTGTGTTAGAGATGTGGCAAACCAGGACATTTTAGGAGGAACTGTTGCCAGTCCGGGAGAAGGCAGATTTGTGAACACGTTGCGGACATCATCGAGGAGGTGGTCATGGCAGCTGGCAAATAGGGCAAAGCAATCAGCATAGTGGGGGTAACAACAACGGGTCACATGGTGGAGGTGAGCAAGGCAGTAACTTAATAGCAATTGCTTTCAAAGACAATAGACTGCATAACATGACAAGAAGAATATATGAGAAAAAGACTGATGTAAATAGTGTGAGTAGGAAGGACAGTATGTGAAGGAGAAATATTATTTTATACTGAGACGTGTGACTTTCAACAATTTGAGAATGTTGTATAAATATCAGTTATCAGTTGGATTGGGGGGAAAAATTGCATCAAGATTTAGTGTGTAAAGTTTGCATTGAGAATAAAACACACAATCACAATTCAACTTTTAAAACAACAGAACCAGAGTGGAAAAAAAAAAAAAAAAAAAAAAAAAAACTAGATTCAAATTGATTTAAATGGGCCTCATTCAACACTCAGTTTGCATGGGGAAAGATATTTTCTCACATTTATTGACGATTACAATAAAGCAGCTAGTGTGTATACTACCAAATCTGAAAATCAAGTTTATGATATATTTAACTACTAAAACTATTAAAAAATTGAGATGTGACAATGAGATGGGATGTTTAAACTCCAATAGTTATTGGTCTGTAAGACTGAAAAGAATCATTTTAAGAGCATCTCCTCCCTTCCCTATGTACACAGATTAAATTACTCATTTGTCTGGCCATAGTGTCCGTAGTTGCTTCACAATTCTTGAGGGTATTTTTGGTCTGTCATTGCAACTACAAAAATGTGTGATTTTTGCACCAGACTTGTTTTGATTTATTGAGATAAAGCATCATGAGTAGTGGTGATTTTTTGGCTGATTTCTCACTTACATGTGGAAATCCAGTCTGCTAGCACATCGATGTTTTTCTGTTTTTGACACACAACTTTCATCTAATTTTTAGATGTTCTGCAGCACTATGCATTTCTCACACCACACTTTTACGCACACTACTGTATCCTGGTTCTTTTTGTGCTTCAGGTATGTCTTGAAGCACAAAAAGAAACAGAAAGGAAAACTCCTTATGAGATATTTTTTGGGAAGAAACCTAATATTAATCATGTAATGTTTTATGAAAGTAGTGTTTTTGTACATGTACCAGAAGACTCGAGAATGCCAAATTGAGGACATAGTGAAGCTGTTTACACAGTATTGATGAAAAATAAAATTATCATTGGCAGACATGTTGATGCTGTGGAAGCGGGTGACAGGCATGGATATTCGTGGGATTCTGAGTATATAAGCTGTAAAATGAACCTGTCAATGAGCAGACGGAAGAAAAGGATATCAAAGGAGTTAAGCAATCGCAAACTAGAACAAGAATGTGTGTTGAAAGGGCCAGTTAGTGAATGTAAAATGCCTGTTAGATTTAATGATTATGTCATGAGTAACTTCATTTTTGAAATGTGATGAATACTGCATCTACATCTACATGTATGTGATTACTCTGTTATTCACAGCAAGTGCCTGGCAGAGGGTTCAATGAACCACCTTCAAGCTGGCTGTCTACTGTTCCACTCCCGAACAGCATGCAGGAAGAAAGAGCACTTAAATTTTGATGTACGAGCCCTGATTTCTCTTATTTTATCGTGATGATCATTTCTCCCTATGTATGCGGCTGGCAACAGAATGTTTTCGCAATCGGAGGAGAAAACTGGTGATTGAAATTTCATGAGAAGATCCCGTCGCAGTGAAAAACGCCTTTGTTTTAATGATTGCCACTCCAATTCACTTATGTCTGTGACACTATTTCCCCTATTTCGCGATAATACAAAATGGGCTGCCCTTCTTTGTACTTTTTCGATGTCATCCATCAGTCCCACCTGATGTGGATCCCATACTCCTAAATAGGGTGGACAAACATGGTGGAAGCAGTCTCTTTAGTAGACCTGTTGCACCACATAAGTGTTCTGCCAATGAATCACAGTCTTTGGTTCGCTCTACCCACAATATTATCTATGTGATCGTTCCAATTCAGGTTATTTGTAATTGTAATCCCTAAGCATCTAGTTTAATTTACAGCCTTCAGATTTGTGTGACTTATCGTGTAATCAAAATTTAACTGATTTCTTTTAGTACTCATGTGGATAACTTCACACTTTTCTTTATTTAGGGTCAACTGCCACTTTTCGCACCATACAGATATCTTATCTAAATCATTTTGCAAGTCATTTTGATCATCTGATGACTTTACAAGACGGTAAATGACAGCATCATCTGCAAGCAATCTAAGGCAGCTACTCAGATTGTCTCTTATGTCATTAATATAGATCAGGAACAATAGAGGGCCTATAACACTTCCTTGAGGAATGCTGGATGTTACTTCTGTTTTACTCGATGACCTTCTGTCTATTACTATGAACTGTGACCTTTCTGACAGGAAATCATGAATTCAGTTGTCTCACAACTGAGGCGATACTCCGTAGGCACACAGTTTGGTTAGAAGACGCTTGTGAGGAACTGTGTCAAAAGCCTTCTGGAAACATCCCCTGTTGATAGCACTTATTACTTCACGAGTATAAAGAGCTAGTTGTGTTTCACAAGAACAATATTTTCTGAATCCATGCTGACTATGTGGCTTGAGCAATTTTCCAGTCTTTAGGTACGGATCTTTCTGTGAGTGAGTGGTTGTATATAATTGCTAAATATGGAGCTATTTTATCAGCATACTCAGAGAGGAACCTGACTGGTAAACAATCTGGACCAGAGGCCTTGCTTTTATCAAGTGATTTAAGCTGAGAATGTCTACTTATATGGTTCTCATCTTGGCAGTTGTTCTCGATTGGAATTCTGGAATATTTACTTCGTCGTCTTTGGTGAATAGTAATGAGTCTTAAGTTTGGAAACAAGCAAGGATAAGGAAATTTGATATTTAAATAAAAATAAAATTAGAAAACTAGTAACTAAATTACTGAATGTAATTGTTCTTGCTGTAAAATAGTTTAAAAAATTGTGTAACACTTGCAAAGAAAGATTAGTTATAAGGCATTTTGAACAAAAAAAATTGTGACTGATGATATTTATTCAACAGCTGGTATGATGAAAACATTGAAACTTTTGTTGTCAAAAGGGTTTAATTGTAGGAGAAATGATTGTACAGATTGCATTTCTTTATATCAAAATTATCTCAGAAATTTATGTAAAGCAACCTCCATGATAGAGGAATGAAACACATAGAGTTTGTGAATTAAGGCATTTGGATCTATGGGATGAAAACTAAATCTAATCTAATCTAATGCAAGTTATATGGTTTGAGAGAAAGTCCTTGAGTGCAATATGATTGATTGGAAGAGTTTTTAGAAAGTCTAGGTTTTAAAATAAGTAAATAATACTATTAACTATATGTACTGATAACTACAAATTATGCCATCTATAAAATTGTGCTCATGGATGGTTTGCCAGTTTGTTGTACAAGTAAAGGGAAAAATACATGGCATTGTTATCTAAACAATTTCAAATGCAAAATTTATGTGAAGTAAAGAATTATCTTGGGATAAATATTACAAAGAAGGTAATGACTTGGTCAGGAAAGCTGTACTGAATCTGTAGCTTAGAGATATCAAACTGAACATTCAAAGTTCTACAGTACGCTGATGGAAGATAATTTGAAATTAGAACCATGAGAACTTGTGTCAGATGGACTACTAATGTATTTATATTACACAAAAAGTTTGGAGTTAGCATATGGAAGGACTGAAAATATTTATTTCTTAGATCATTTTGTAGATACAGATTGGGTAGGTGATTGTCTAGGTTGTAAGTCCACATCAGATTATGTGATTATATTATCTGGAACTGTAATATTCTTTAAAAAAAAGGAAGTTTTATGAAATATTCTACTTTTGCTGAGTATGTAGCATTGTCAGATGTCACTGATATTAAGTTAATTTTAAATAACTTGAATATTTTTATGCAAAGTCTTATGAGCCTGTTAAAATATGTAAAGACAACTCAGGGGGCACTTAATGTTACTAGATATTGCAACTTTACTAAAAATTCAAAGTATAAAAGTACACTAGAGCTGTGAAGTAGATTCAGAAAACCATGTAGCTGACATTCTTTCCAACTCTTAGAGCACAGATAAATTTGTGAAATTTTGGGAAATATTGGATGTAATTTGATTGGCATATAAATGTAAAGATGAGTGTGTATTAACAAATATGAAGACATCACCAATAAATTTCTACAGCATTGCACATATTGTAACAAATGTTCACCAAATGCAGTAATCATAGGAGGATGATTCAAGAACAAATTCTGGGAGACTTACAAGGTACCAACAAAATCAGTAATGCTTCAGCGTGTAGAATCACTTTTATTGTAAAGCTGCAGCACTGGCTTCAAAAAATGATGTGTGTATCTGTATCACATTGGTAATCGCTCTTCTCTGAGTGTGTTTCAGTTCCCATATGATTTTACACAAACTGTCTTTCACAATACCACCATAGTACTATTATGAATTTGGAGCCACTGAGAGTGTGGTCTGCCAATCAGAGAGGTGCCCAATCTTCCCTTGTTGGCTATCCTAGGTGGATGCTGGAGTCGTGCCAGAATCATGATTTGGGAGTGAAAAGGGAACAGTAAATTGCAATTAAAATCTCTCTGTAAGCAACTTTAATGAAACAAGCTGCTGGAGAGATTTGGTTGTGTTTTACTGTAAGTATGGGCAAGTTTTTTGCAGGAGTCCTACATTACATTGTAAACCTGACTGTTGGAGAGGGCCATGGAAAAAGGTTCAGACTTGGCTACTACTGAGTCATCTGACAAATGCATTGTTTCTGTGCAAAAATGGGTGCTTTATTTATTCAGGCTGCCTTTCTGCAAGAAGTAATTCCATAAGACAACAGAGTGTGAACTAATGCAAAGTGTGGCATTACTTTTGTCTTCAGGTGATTACTATACAAGATATTTCTAAATGCATAACATGTTGAACTGACCTGCTTGATTAATTCATTTATATGGGGCGATTACGTGATGACATTACAAACTTTCAGGGATGATGGAGAAGAGTAAATACATTAATTTGAGGCAAGGAACCCTGGTACAGAAAGGATCAATTTGGAAGTTATAAACAAAAATAATTCTGATACCTTTGACAGCAGAATACAAGTATGAGTACTGTTGTTGCTAACACTACAGGGCAGACAATCTTCAGAGGTGGTAGTATGGATCAAAAGAAGCAAAAAAAGGTCCAATAAAGAACTATGAGCACATGTTCATTTTCGATAATGTGAAGCACATCTCTTCTACTGCAAGCTGTTTGGTTTCTATATTTTTGGAGAACATAGTATGAACCAAAACAAGAAAAAAATGTCCAGTAAATATGGGATCTAAAATTCATACCTGAAGACATATGGGCACTTATTCAGTAGAAGAGATATGTTTCACAGTAGCAAAGATGATCATGTGCTTGAAGCTCTTAAGAAACGCATTTTAGATCCCATTTTTACTAGATATTTTCTTCTTGTTTTATTTCATACTACTGCCTCTGAAAGATGTAATCTTAGCAACAACCGTACCAGTACATGTATCCCATTGTCAGAGGTATTGGAACAATTTTTTCTTATAGCTTTTGACTTGGTTGTTTCCAGATCAGGTTCGCTTACCTCAAAGTGACACATTTACCCTGCAAAAGAAAGAAAGAAAGAGAGAGAGAGAGAGAGAGAGAGAGAGAGAGAGAGAGAGAGAGCAAAGAAGTTACCTTCTGGAACTGGTAATACCAGGAGGAGTGCCACACCAGATATAAAGAACAGTAAAGAGCT
This sequence comes from Schistocerca nitens, assembly GCF_023898315.1. Classification (NCBI taxonomy): domain Eukaryota; kingdom Metazoa; phylum Arthropoda; class Insecta; order Orthoptera; family Acrididae; genus Schistocerca; species Schistocerca nitens. The sequence continues at coordinate 6,817,852 of NC_064622.1, forward strand.
GGTGGACCTGCGACCCATCACTCGTAGTAGAGGAATTGGTATCAAGTAACCTACTATCTCCACTGCTCCAGACACAGCAGTGTAGACATATCTGAAACAGGTGAAGAACCACAATGATCAGAAACTTAAAAAGCAATTATTTCTGTCTAAAACTTATCTTACTGATATATCCCTAGAATGTTTTGGAAGCATTAGATGAATCCCTTGATATTTTGATATTTGTCATGAAACGCATATCACATGTACTATATGAAGGCATAATCAACTTCACTGCAGCAAAATAAGTGCAAAAAGACTGAGTAGTCACAGATTTTAATATAGTAGTAACAAAGCTCACACAATAGCACGGATGGAAGTTGGATGGAGGGAGATAACTGATAAAACATTATGGGAGAGGGGGAGGGAGGGAGGGAGAGAGGGAGAGAGGGAGAGAGGGAGGGAGGGAGGGAGAGAGGGAGGGAGGGAGAGAGGGAGAGAGGGAGGGAGGGAGGGAGGGAGGGAGGGAGGGAGGGAGGGAGGGAGGGAGGGAGGGAGGGAGGGAGGGAGGGAGGGAGGGAGGGAGGGAGGGAGGGAGGGAGGGAGGGAGAGGGAGAGGGAGAGGGAGAGGGAGAGGGAGAGGGAGAGGGAGAGGGAGAGGGAGAGGGAGAGGGAGAGGGAGAGGGAGAGGGAGAGGGAGAGGGAGAGGGAGAGGGAGAGGGAGAGGGAGAGGGAGAGGGAGAGGGAGAGGGAGAGGGAGAGGGAGAGGGAGAGGGAGAGGGAGAGGGAGAGGGAGAGGGAGAGGGAGAGGGAGAGGGAGAGGGAGAGGGAGAGGGAGAGGGAGAGGGAGAGGGAGAGGGAGAGGGAGAGGGAGAGGGAGAGGGAGAGGGAGAGGGAGAGGGAGAGGGAGAGGGAGAGGGAGAGGGAGAGGGAGAGGGAGAGGGAGAGGGAGAGGGAGAGGGAGAGGGAGAGGGAGAGGGAGAGGGAGAGGGAGAGGGAGAGGGAGAGGGAGAGGGAGAGGGAGAGGGAGAGGGAGAGGGAGAGGGAGAGGGAGAGGGAGAGGGAGAGGGAGAGGGAGAGGGAGAGGGAGAGGGAGAGGGAGAGGGAGAGGGAGAGGGAGAGGGAGAGGGAGAGGGAGAGGGAGAGGGAGAGGGAGAGGGAGAGGGAGAGGGAGAGGGAGAGGGAGAGGGAGAGGGAGAGGGAGAGGGAGAGGGAGAGGGAGAGGGAGAGGGAGAGGGAGAGGGGGGAAACAGAGACAGAGACAGAGAGAGAGAGAGAGAGAGAGAGAGAGAGAATGAATGAATGAATGAATGAATGAATGAATGAATGAATGTCAGGGAGCATATAGACTTAGTGATGGATAAAGGTCGGACAGAAGTGACAACTGCCACGGCTAAATGTTAGCCGGTGTTAACCTCAGCCACTCAGTCCAAGGAAATACTGCACAGCTCATTCTCTCTCTCCACCTGTAACACTATGAGCTCACCTGTCAGATGAAAAGTTCTGGGAGTTGAGAGAGAGACCATAATATGTGAGTGCAGACACCCACCACAGGTAGAAGCATATGACCAGCCGGCGGCAGCTCTCCCCGTGCCGGAACATTACAACTAGCTTCTTAGTACTGGCCAAAAACCTCTTAAACAATGCGATCTCATAGTTCTTCTCAGTCACTGTTGCATCTGTGTTGGTTACCTGCAATTGTGTGAACACAAATCAGTACCATGGCTTATTGTAAATTGTTTCTTAAACAACTGAGGTATTATAGTTTTGGAGCTTTCTGTGGTTGGTTTTGATTAGTATCCCACGGGTGTGAGAAGCAAATCTTCAGGCTCAAGCACAAATGTACCCGAACAACTCTGTTGCTAAGAGCAATGCCCAAGAAAGGCAAGTGTTCAAGTTTCAATGCCAGTCTGGCAAACAGTTTAACCCTTTGCACTCTGTAATGCAGATGAAGCGCATCTCCATGCACTCTTATTTGAATTTAAATCACCACCATCTGGGGAGACAAAATTCACAATGTCGAGTGCCACGCCATTGTTGGAGTGGCAAGGGTTAAACCTTTTATTCTGCCAGATTCTAAACAGGAAGAAGAAGAAGAAGAAGAAGAAGAAGAAGATGATGATGATTTGTATCGAGTAGTGAAGTGTTTTATTCTAAATTTGGAACTAGGGGTCACGGAACTCTTTGAGCACAATATGGCATTGTCCGAATATGATATTTGATTGCTGTTGGTGTAGCATGTATTTTTCATATGTACATGAAAGATAGAGAAATTAATTGCCTGACTCTTGTTTGTGTATTTCTAGAATGATAGTTCTGCTTGAAATATAAAGAAGGCTGACATATGAAGTAGTTAGATAATCTTTGTAACTATCTTCATTATGCCCTCACTACCAACCAGTCATTTTTTTAAGCATCATATACATCTTGGGAATGAGATTCTGTCTGGGAGCACAGTTTTCAAGCATTTCAGTGATTCCAAAGAGTACCCATCAAAATCATGAATGAAGAAATGTCCAATTTTTATATACTGTTTACATATTACAAAATAAACTGTTGATTTTGTAGTTATCATACTTTATACTCTCCTTTCCGAAGTAAGTCATACAATATTTGGCAGAAATATACTTACTGGTTCTATTTCTGTGACACTCCTTTTTTCTGCACGAGGATTTGCCTTTTTCACTATCTTCCAGGCCTTTTCCCTCTGTCCACGTGCAATAAGCCACCTGGGGGATTCAGGAAGCAACCTGTTGAGAAAAAAATATTTGGTGGCTTATTAACCATAAACTGAACAGTAATTATCAGTGCCTTTCCCACAATAAATTGAGCAAATGGTTGTATTCCTGAAAGTAGAAGGCTCTAATATTTAAATAAACTTTTCTGCTCCACATAATCAACCATGAAAGTGGTCGCTTTACTTCGGTGTATAACTGCTGAGCAGGAGTAGATATTTTATAAAATTACACCTATATAGTGGACAAAAAAACCAAACAAACACTCTTGCTCAAGCTTTTTTGAAACAAGTAACTGCCGAGAGGAAACCACCTGTTTTGGGGATAACACATGGGCCCTCTCACTGAGGGGTCTGAGTGACCAGCCTCTCCATTTTGATCTTCCCCACTCTATTTGTAATAACACTGTTCACGTTTATGTCGCACTTCACTCGGCGTAGACCGGGACTGTGCCCTAGGCATGCTCGATGTTAACTCACTGGGCACGGCCCATGCTGCCTGGGTGGTTGTTGTTGTTGTTGTTGTTGTTGTTGTTGTTGTTGTTGTTGTTGTTACGGCGGCAGAGGAATTCTCGCGTGCCCTCTGGTGGACGGGACCCTACTTGCAGCAACTACCGTCCGCGAGGCGCCGTGCTGATGTGCGCCTCCCGCGATCTTTCTGGTGGCTACTGCACTCTTCCTCCTTTGGGGGGTGAAGCCACTGTGATCCACTGCGTCGGAAGGTGGAGCGTCGGGCAGGAGTGATGACCTCCACATCCATTGGAAGGCCGGAGTCGAGGGGATCGGCCAATCCTCGAGCCGGAACCTTTGAATATGGCTGGAAGTGACCCACACGAAGAGGCCCCCGTCGTCCCACCGTCCCACCACCGGAGCCTGGGACAGAACGGGCGACAAGCTGTCGAACTCCGGATCCTGTGCCACCTCGGGAGGGGCAAGACCCAGTGGCGGGGACGATGGGGAAGGGATGACCACAGGTGAACCAGCCTCCTGAGAAACCCGGCTTGCGAGGGGGGCCGGCTCTCACTGGGGCATCTTGAACGATGGCGATGCCGGTGCTGGAGCTACTGGAGGCTGCCAAGGCTGAGAACCATCGCAGTGTGGCAAAGTCACAGCGGGGAGAGGCGGTAACGTCCCCTGAGAAACCAACACGGGTGCCGGCAATGGGGAAGCCGGTGTCCGAGAGGTCGGAGAGTAGGTGCCCAAACGTGGACGTAGCTGATTTTGGTGATGACGTATCCCTGCCTGCAAGGTATAGAGCCGGCGGCCATTTCGGCACAGGAGCACCGCCGGTATCCAACGTGGATTGCGATCAAACCCACGTGCCCAGTGGAAAGCCAGGTACTCCGTTTTGCGAAGACTGGCAAGGACCAGGCCGGAGGAGGTGCAGCAGAGTCCTAGGTTGGCGGCCATGGAGGAGCTCTGCAGGGCTGCGTTCGCCCATTGGTGTGGTCCGGTATGCCGCCAGGAAAAACGTCAATTCCTCCTCCGCAGGAAATTTGTGCACATACTTTTTCATCTGCGTCTTAAATGTGCGCACCATGCACTCGGCTTCCCCATTCAATTGTGGATGGAAGGGGGGAGAGCAAATGTGCCGAATACCGAAGCGCCTACAAAAATCCTGGAAGGTCTGCGAAATAAACTGCGGTCCATTGTCCGAGACCAGGGTGATTGGCAGACCTTCCACAGAAAAGATTTTCGCTAGTGCCTGGATTGCAACTTCTGAAGTGGTTGAGGAGCAGCGAACCACATATGGGAATCGGGAATAAGCATCAATGACAATGAGCCAAAAGCCATTGAGAAACGGGCCCGCAAAATCGATGTGAACACGTTCCCATGCTTGGGTTGCCAGCGGCCAGGAAGAGAATGCTGCCCTGGGAGATGCCTGTTGGCTCACACACTGGGAACAGGCGGCCACCAAGTGCTCAATTTCTCTGTCAATACCGGGCCAGTACACATGTCTGCGAGCCAAGGTTTCAGTACAGGAAACACCCCAGTGCCCCGCATGTAATAACGTGAGGACCTCCCTTCGTGAACTGGCAGGAACAACCACGCGAGGAGCTGTATCATTGGTAGCCAGAAGAACTTCTTCCAAGACCGAGAGGCGGTCTCGTAGAATAAAATAATTACAAAGAGGGTCCGAGGCCCGGCCTGGAGGGTGGGATGACCACCCCTGCTGAATGAGGCGAACTACTTGCCGGAGAACCGGGTCAGCTGCCGTTTCCCAGGCGACTCGAGAACTAGTGATCGGGAAGCCATCAACCGCTTGGCGGGACGCCACATCCAAATGAAAACACATAATCTCTTCTCGATCGAACTTAGGATCTGGGCCCACCGGAAGACGGGAAAGAGCGTCGGCATTGGCATGCTGTCCGGTAGGGCGAAAATGAATGTCATAATGGTACTTAGAGAGGAACAAGGCCCAGCGCTGAAGTCTGTGGGCCGCCCTATCCGGAATCTGAGAGGCGGGGCCAAATAACGATATTAACTGCTTATTGTCAGTGATTAACTGAAACTTCGTGCCATACAAGAAAGGGTGAAACTTGGTAACAGCGTAGACAATGGCCAAAGCCTCTTTTTCCACCTGGGAGTAATGGGCCTGCGTGGGACTAAGAGTTTTAGACGCAAACGCCAATGGTTGCTCGGAACCGTCGGCGTTGCGAATGGGCCAGGACCGCCCCCACCCCATACTGCGAAGCATCTGTAGCCAGGACCAACGGCTTATGGGGGTCAAAAGTAGCCAAACAAGGCGCTGACGTGAGGAGGCCCTACAACGAGTTGAACGCTCGCTCGCATGCAGGCGACCAATCAAAAGGAACACCCTTGCGCAGAAGGCAGTACAGGGGGCGGGCTACTGTGGAAGCCCTGGAAATGAACCGGTGGTAATAGGCTATCTTGCCTAAAAAAGCTTGTAACTCTTTCAGCGAAGCAGGCCGAGGAAGGTCGACGATACCTCGGACCAAACTTCCTAGTGGCTGGACGTTGTGCTGAGAGATGGTGTAGCCCACATACTCAATGGACGGTTGGAAGAAGTTTGACTTACGCAGGTTGCAACGCAAGCCCACAGACCTGAATTTGAGAAAGAGGGTGCGAAGGTTGTGCAAGTGTTCCTTCGTGCTGCGGTCTGTGACAATTATGTCGTCCAGGGATTGTCAGCGTGACGTGCTCAAGATAACGCTGGAATATCACCGGGGCACTGGATATTCCGAAGGCCAACCGCTGGTATTGGTAAAGGCCAAACGGGGTGTTGTTGACCGCCAGCCGTTTGGACTCCTGATCAAGTGGTATCTGATGATAAGCCTCCGAAAGATCGATTTTCGAAAAATATTGGCCTCCCGCCACGGCGGAGAACAATTCATCAGCACGAGCCAAGGGATAGGTGTCCACCACCAATTGGGAATTAATGGTGGCCTTGAAATCGCCACAATGACGTAATTTTCCCGAGGGCTTCCTTACAATAACGAGGGGTGAAGCCCACTCACTAGAAGAAATGGGAAGAAAGACCCCGAGGGCTGTCAGCCGGTCTAGCTCTTCTTTTACCTGAGGGCGGAGAGCCAAGGGGATCTGCCTCGCGTGTAGAAAACGCGGGCGAGCCGACGCCTTCAACGTTAAGTGAGCTTCAAAGTCTGAAAGACGCCCCAGGCCCTCCTCAAAGATATCCTTAAAGTCAGAGGTCAAAGATTCCAATGATCGATAGCGAACGTCTTCGGAGACCAACTGTATGGTGTCAGCGATAGAAAAACCGAAAGCTCGAAAGGCATCCAGGCCAAAAAGGTTAGCGGAGCTCGCGTCACTGACAACAATAAAAGTAATAGGCCGAGTCACTGATTTGTAAGTCACGGCGGTAGTGAATTGACCCAGTAGGGGAATGAACTGTTCACCATAACCGCGTAGACGCCGGTAAACTGGCGCCAACGGGGGCGATCCAAGGTCGGAATAAGTTTGTGTATTCAACAACGAAACTGCCGCGCCCGTATCTACTTGCAGTTGTAACCGGCGCGACAGAACGGACACCTCGATAAAGAGTTTGCGTGCCGATGCGTCGGGAGCCTGGCCCGATGAAACTTCCTGAATGTCAACATCCATGTCCTCTGTACCTGCTTCCTTCGATTCTTTCGAGGCTGAGCGGCAAACTTTAGCAATGTGACCTTTTTTATTACATTTGCGACAAACGGCCCAACGCTGGGGGCACTCTGACCGATCGTGATGTATATAGCACGACGCACAGGACGGCAACAGGGGCCGGCGGCCGGAATTCTGTTTACGCGCCGTGCAGGAGCGGCCGTAACGGCCGGATTGCACCGCTCGCACGTCGTCCACCCCGGACGCAGTGGACGCGGCCGCGCCGCCCTGAACCTCCGCGACGTCGCACCACGCTTCCAGCTGTTGACCTGCGGCGTGAGAGACTTCATACGATTGAGCAACGGACAGGACTTCCTCGAGGGAAGGGTCTTCCAACTGCAGGGCCCGTTGCCGGACCTCCCTATCAGGGGCCGAACGAACAATGACGTCGCGTACCATAACGTGGGCATACGACTCTCGCGACTGCTCCGTGACAAAATGACACTTGCGACTGAGACCGTGCAGGGTAGCGGCCCACGTCCGGTTACACTGATGGGGCTGCTTCTCCCATTGATAGAACTCGACCCTAGCCGCCACAACATGCGTGCGGCGGCGATAATATGAAGACAGCAATGAACACAATGCGTCCAAAGACAAGGACGAGGGTTCCTGCAACGGCGCTAGCTGCCGCAAAACTTGATACAGCGAGGGAGATATCCGAGACAAGAAGAGAGCACGACATACCTCCGCAACGGCAACATGAAACGCCTGGAAATGCTGCCGAAGGCGATGTTCATATGCGTCCCAATCCTCCGCCGTCTCGTCGTACGGGGGAAAGGGAGGAGGGAACTGCGCCGGAGCAGACGGCATGGAGAGCAACGCCGGAAGCACTAGTTTCATCGTGGCCATGAGCTCCGTCTGATGCTCAACCAAAACCCGCACTAAATCCTCCATGCCGCGGATAAGCCGCGAAACCGGAACGACGACGCAACACGCGAAAGAACGACCCTACTCGTCGCCAATTGTGTAGTAACACTGTTCACGTTTACGTCGCACTTCACTCGGCGTAGACCGGGACTGTGCCCCAGGCATGCTCGATGTTAACTCACTGGGCACGGCCCGTGCTGCCTGGGTTGTTGTTGTTGTTGTTGTTGTTGTTCTGCTGGCAGAGGTCGCGTCCGAATTCTCGCGTGTCCTCTGCTGGACGGGACTCTACTTGCGGCAACTACCGTCCGTGACGCGCCGTGCTGATGTGCGCCTCCCGCGATCTTTCTGCTGGCTACTGCACTATTCTTGTCTACTCACTGTGGAAGGAACAAATAATTCAAGTGACGATAGTTTCTTGTATTATTGCATGCATTTATCAGCACTACTAAGAATTTCACATCCTGAAGCTAAATTATGACTGTCTAAACTGTCTCACAATTTTATATAACTACACTCCTGGAAATGGAAAAAAGAACACATTGACACCGGTGTGTCAGACCCACCATACTTGCTCCGGACACTGCGAGAGGGCAGTACAAGCAATGATCACACGCACGGCACAGCGGACACACCAGGAACCGCGGTGTTGGCCGTCGAATGGCGCTAGCTGCGCAGCATTTGTGCACCGCCGCCGTCAGTGTCAGCCAGTTTGCCGTGGCATACGGAGCTCCATTGCAGTCTTTAACACTGGTAGCATGCCGCGACAGCGTGGACGTGAACCGTATGTGCAGTTGACGGACTTTGAGCGAGGGCGTATAGTGGGCATGCGGGAGGCCGGGTGGACGTACCGCCGAATTGCTCAACACGTGGGGCGTGAGGTCTCCACAGTACATCTATGTTGTCGCCAGTGGTCGGCGGAAGGTGCACGTGCCCGTCGACCTGGGACCGGACCGCAGCGACGCACGGATGCACGCCAAAACCGTAGGATCCTACGCAGTGCCGTAGGGGACCGCACCGCCACTTCCCAGCAAATTAGGGACACTGTTGCTCCTGGGGTATCGGCGAGGACCATTCGCAACCGTCTCCATGAAGCTGGGCTACGGTCCCGCACACCGTTAGGCCGTCTTCCGCTCACGCCCCAACATCGTGCAGCCCGCCTCCAGTGGTGTCGCGACAGGCGTGAATGGAGGGACGAATGGAGACGTGTCGTCTTCAGCGATGAGAGTCGCTTCTGCCTTGGTGCCAATGATGGTCGTATGCGTGTTTGGCGCCGTGCAGGTGAGCGCCACAATCAGGACTGCATACGACCGAGGCACACAGGGCCAACACCCGGCATCATGGTGTGGGGAGCGATCTCCTACACTGGCCGTACACCACTGGTGATCGTCGAGGGGACACTGAATAGTGCACGGTACATCCAAACCGTCATCGAACCCATCGTTCTACCATTCCTAGACCGGCAAGGGAACTTGCTGTTCCAACAGGACAATGCACGTCCGCATGTATCCCGTGCCACCCAACGTGCTCTAGAAGGTGTAAGTCAACTACCCTGGCCAGCAAGATCTCCGGATCTGTCCCCCATTGAGCATGTTTGGGACTGGATGAAGCGTCGTCTCACGCGGTCTGCACGAACGCTGGTCCAACTGAGGCGCCAGGTGGAAATGGCATGGCAAGCCGTTCCACAGGACTACATCCAGCATCTCTACGATCGTCTCCATGGGAGAATAGCAGCCTGCATTGCTGCGAAAGGTGGATATACACTGTACTAGTGCCGACATTGTGCATGCTCTGTTGCCTGTGTCTATGTGCCTGTGGTTCTGTCAGTGTGATCATGTGATGTATCTGACCCCAGGAATGTGTCAATAAAGTTTCCCCTTCCTGGGACAATGAATTCACGGTGTTCTTATTTCAATATCCAGGAGTGTATAATGAGCAACAGGTACATTTTTATGGGGCACTAGTAGTGTATCAGCAGTTGCTGGTGTTAAAAACTGTGGCTAGGTTCAAATGTAGTCAACATTCAACAGGCATGAAGGGGCCAAACATACATCCTCCTCCTATGGAACCCCAGCCTTATGTATCAACAGTGCAATGCCTTACCTGATGTGATAGTGGATGCTCCAATATTCTTCACATTACTCCAGTTAAATACGAAATTTATATGATCTCTTAATAGTAGTAATACATAATTGCTATTTTAGAACCCTGAAGCTACCTTTTCTGGCAGAAAAGTGGCAATTCCAGAAGTCACAAAATACAGCTCAATGTTCTTAATTTGAGCAGAATGAAATATGACCACTGAAGTTAATAGTTATTCATCCAGAATTTTACACTTGGAAAAAAAACAGTTTCAGCTTGTCTGACTGCCATGTGGAGGATGTGGGTACAATTACTGGTACTGCCAGGGATTCTTCCTCGGTGAGACGAACTGGAACAGGATCAACTCGTCAAGATGCCAATTGAGAATCTACTTGAATGGGGAGTGGAGCACCAAGATCTGGATAGCTGACAGTGGCTGGGAGGGCCATCTGCCAACCATATGACCCTCCACACCACATCCAAATGATGCCACTGACAGCAGTGGATGCTCCACCAAAGTCTGAGTGTGGAGCTCATCATAAAATCAGTCCGATACAGAATCTCTCAAAACCACAATGAATGTATCTTTGCAAGTTGGTTAGCCATTTGCTTGGTAACTGAATTGTGGAAGACATTTTATTGATGTGCTTCAAATCAATTAGATAACTATTAACATAATTCATGCTCATATTTGAGTACATGCTACCACCCCTCACCTATGAATGCATAAAATACAGAAAAATACTTTAGTTTGAAAAAAAAAATGGAGTAAGTAGTTATTCTTTTACACTCTAAATTCCTTAACTGACTGAATGAATCTTCATCTATGACTGCCAAATGATTCTACCGTCTCTAACATTCATTTCTTGCTAGGACTGAAAGAATGTATTTGCAATTAATATGGATTAGCAAGTACTGCGAAGACACTGTTGTCCTAAAGACTGCATACCATGCTCTATTTTCCTCTCACCTGAATTATGGAATATAAATTTGGGGAGCAATAACCAAAGCAAATCTAAAGAAGCTATTGCTGCTTCAAAAAAGGGCTACAAGAATCATCTGTCTAGCAAAATATAAGGAATTATGCTGTGGCTTGTTTCCAAAAACAGGTGTACTAACCATTGTAAACATGTACATTCTAAAAGCCATAGTCCTTGTTAAAAGATTGAGTCCCAACATTTGTCCCAATTTGTATCAGTACAATACCAGAAATAAAGAAAAATTTTACATCAGCAGTGACAGAAAAGCACTCTATGAAAAGGGTCCACAGTATGCAGGTTTGAAGTTAGCCAATGCACTGCCCAGTGAATTTATGACCCTACCCACAATTAAGCTTAAATTTCAACTAAACAAATTCCTGTTATAAAATCCATTTTACACATTAGAAGAATACCATTCTTACATGCAGAATAAGAATTGCTCCAAAAAATTTGTAAATAGCATTAAGCACCATCTTATTTGTAATTTAATCATTTTGTTAATCAGTGACATATTCAGAAGAATGTATTATTGTGTGATACATCAAGATTTGCAACCTGTTTTTATACATACGTAATGAATCATTCATACCATATGGTGGCTTGTGGAGTATGTATGTAGATGTAGAAAAGGAGAATGGATATACATTCTGGGAAAACATGTTTACATCACTCTATATTTAGAATTAAAATGAGGGCCATCAGAAATGTGAATGGAAGTAAAATACGAAAGTCATGTAAACCTTCCTTCACAACATTTAAAACATTTTCCTCTACATCAGATCAACAAAAAGAAAAAAATGGTTCAAATGGCTCTGAGCACTAAGGGACTTAACATCTGAGGTCATCAGTCCCCTAGAACTTAGAACTATTTAAACCTAAATAACCTAAGGACATCACACACATCCATGCCCGAGGCAGGATTCGAACCTGTGACCGTAGCTGTCGTGCGGTTCCAGACTGTAGCACCTAGAACTGCTCGGCCACCAGAGAAAAAGTTCTATACTTTAAATGAAACATAACTAATAATGACAAAGCTTCTAAGACACTGTATCATTCCCAAACATATCACTGCACTGAAAAGAAAACTTATGGCACACTCTGATACTGATCTATGCTAGGCAAGCACATTTTTTCAAGACACATAATTGAAAAGTTTTAACTAACTTTGTGAAGCAATCATCATCAAAGATACAAATCACTTCAAACAACCCATTCAGTCATGTTTATGGTACCACTACCTCCATGTCCAACTTCTCAATCATATGTAATTCATTTAAAACTGCTAGGTTAGTTTTATATTAAATGTGTAATCAAACCAGATGTCTAAATCACTAGCTTTTAAAAGAATTATTTTGATATAATTTAGAGTAATATGCTTGTCAAAAACAGCATACTATTACAGGTAAAATGATCAACAACTTTATTATAAAATTACAGGGAGATTGAATAGGTAACCAGTATCTATGTTCAGGAGGTGATGTCCCAATGTACACTATCATAGATTTTGGAACTGTTAGTTCCTTCATAAAAAGGAAATAGAGGAAGGATGGAGAGTAGAAGCAGGTCACTCAGACCCCACATTGTCATTGTTGATCCTCACAACTGGTGCATCCCTCTCAACCCTGGGTCTGATTGACCTGCTTTTCCTTTCCAACCTTCCCCTTCACTCTTTCCTCCCTGATAAAGGTACAAGCATTATTTGATTTGGTTTTTATTTGATTCTCTTGATTACATATTGTACAATTAGTGTACTTATAATGCAGGATAAGTCAAGTGAAATAATATAGTGTTGCACGAGCATTTTATACAGTATATCATAAATATACCATTTTATTTTTTTCTATGAAAAGTTCATTGTGTATAAAATTACAATATGTGGTTTACCAGCACAAGTTTAAGTGAATGCTTAAAATAGTAGAATAAATGGAAGTACAAACTTTCATCATAATGACATAAATACAGAAATATATTTGCATTTTATAATAATAATTTAAATTAAAACACAATTTTTTTTATTTTCATGACATAAGTAAAAGTATCACATTTTTCTTTTAAGAGTGTGCCTTTACCTAAGTGGTTTCCTCTATTCTTACACTAAAGAATGCCTTATAACTCTAAGAATCCATTCATTTTATATATAAAAAAATTAATCTATGCTGCATGTTTTTAGTTCCCTTTTGAATAACTGCAAATTATTAATTTCCCATTTTGTACTGTGTAGTGTCATACCTGACACAGTAACTCCCTCATGTACTATTGAGAGAGTTGCAAAGCATTAGTGAAACTTTTTCAGCAGTCATTTTTTCATTGTTGTGAATGTCACATTTTTTGTGAAATATACCCCTGTTGTGGGCAACAAACATCAGTGAGTATATACATTGACCTATAACAGTAAGTATCCTGAGAGACATTAAGAGACCTCTGCAGGATGTTCTGTTAGAGATCCCATATATTAATTCACTATTTGCTTTTTTAAGTTTGAAGACTTTTACAATTCCTGCAGCATTTATCTGTAAGATTATAATACTCTAATAGAATGTAAATATGCAAAATATGACTACAGCATTATTTTTGTGTCAAAAAAGTGAGAAACAGCTCTCAGCACAAAGCATGCTGACCTCTAAGTGTCTTGTCCAGCTGAACAGTTCACTCTTTCCATCTGAACTGTCTAGATGCCTAGGAGTTTGGTTAATTAATTATCTGATAGTTAATATCCATTTCAGGAACTAAGTTTATTTGTTATCTGAAACTGTATAGTGTTAGTTTTTGGAAAATTTAGGGTTAGGCTATTTGCTATGAACCATTTGTGTTCCTTGTAAGTGGCTGTCATGGTTGTATCCTGCATTATGGTGATGGGCACTTTGAACAGAATATTTTCGTAATCAGCGAACATGTCAATTTTGCTCTGTTATTAATTTAATTGGTAGACAATTAATGTAGATCAAGAACTGGTGCAAGGCTTGAGCCCCAGGGATTCTGTATTTTACATTTCCCCAGTCTGAGTTTATTGTTAATTCTGCCTCCATGAAGACAACTCTGTTTCCTACTGTGTAGATAAAATTCCGTCCTTGATGTCACAGTTTGGAAACATTTTTAGCAATGTGTTATGATACACACAGTCAAGTACCTTACAAAGTCACAAAATATCCCCATTGGATACCCTCTGAAATTTAGATCACCTAATATTCCATCCGTACAGCGAAATATAGCTCACTTTGTGGAGAAACCTTACAAGACCTAAAGTGTGTAGCTGTTAGTAAGACATTCTGTGTAGTGTGGTTATAAACCTTACCATGTATTGTTTTCTCAAATACTTTTGAGAACACTACCACCAGAGAGATGGGCTAATGGTTAAATATTACATGCCTCACTCCAGTTTTGTGGATTGGCATCACTGCCTTATGTTTGAGTGTATCTGAAAATATCCCAGTTTTAACCGACTGGTTGCACAAATAGCACCATGTGTGACTGTGATGATGTATCCTACTGATACATCATCATATCCAGGTGAGAAAGCTTGTAAGTCATTTTTTAAAATTTCTTTAGGAGTTGTGATTTTGAAATGAAGTGCTACTTTTCATGCAATTTACATGTAATTAAGTAGCTCTATGGCTTCTGTGGAAGACTGACTGTTATGTTACCCTCTTTCTTCAGCTATAGTGAGAAAAAAATTCATTGAAATCTGAGGCTTCAACTTTTTGTTTATTGTGGCCTCTACCATTACCAGAGGACTGTGACATCCCAGCTTGTTCTGATTTTACGGTCCTGTTTGTCTCTCTTATGATGTTCCATTTAATTTTTACTTTATTGTTTGATGTGTTAATTTTTTTGTGCATAATGCCTCCCTGATTAACCAAGTTATAACAATTCTCAAAGAAAGACGAGATAAAAACCATCTACTTCTTTGTGTGTATTAGCAGTACTTTGAATTTCTCAACTGAAAGAATGAATAGAACAGCCATTCTACATATACATCTATACTCTGGAAACTACCATATGGTGCATGGCAGAGGATACAACCCTTTGTACCAGTTATTAGTATTTCATCCTGTTCCATTCACTTATGAAGCATGGGAAGAATGTTATTTTGAATGCCTCTGAGCATACAGTAATTATCCTTATCTTTATCTTCATGATGCCTATGTGAGCAATACATAAGGGGTTGTAGTATATTCCTAGAGTAATCATTTAAAGCCGGTTCTTGACTCTAAACTTTGTTAATAGACTTTCTCAGGATAGCGTACGTTTATCTTAAAGAGTCTTCCAGTTCAGTTTCTTCTGTATCTCTATGACACTCTCCCATGGAGTAAACAAACCTGTGACAATTCATGTTGCATGCCACTGTATATGTTCAATATCCACTATTAGTCCTATTTAGTATAGGTGCCACACATTTTAGCAATATTCTAAAACTGTTCACACGAGTGATCTGTAAGCAATCTACTTTATAGATTGATTGAACTTCCCTGTTAGGAGTCCCCATTAGCAGTCAACCACTAAACTATAGTTTACCACATGCTTTACCTGTAACTGAACTTATGTGATCATTCCATTTCATATCCCTACAAATTGTTGCACCCAGGTATTTATATGAGTTAATCGATTCCAAGAGTGACTCACTGATATTAAAGCCATAGGATAACACATTTTTTCATTTTGTAAAATGCAAAATTTTATGTTTCTGAACATTTAGAGCAAGTTGCCAATCTCTGCACTACTTTGAAATCTTATTTATGCAGCTTCTTTCAGATAGTACTTCATTATAGGTAAATGCATCATCCTGATTTTATTATTAACATTGCCTACAAGGTCATTAATATACAACATGAACAGCAAGGGTCACAATACCCCTTCCTGGGGCACAATTGAACTTATTTCTACATCTGACTATGACTCTCCATTCAAGATAACGTGTTGCATCCTCCCTACCAAAAAGTCCTCAATCCTGTCACAAATTTCACTCGATACTCTATACAATCATACTATTGACAATAAGCATAGGTGTGGTATCAAGTCATATGCTTTTTGGAAATCAAGAAATACAGAACCTATCTGATTGCTTTGATTCAAGGCTTTCAGTTTGTCATGTGAGGAAAGTGTGACCTGTACAACAAATTGATGTCGAGGATATTGGACAGTAGTCTTGTGTATCACTTCTACTATCCTTCTTGTAGTCAGGTGTGATCTGTGCCTTTTTCCAAGCACTGGGTGTGGTATTTTGTTCAAGAAATCTACAGTAGATTTTAGTTAGAAGAGGGGCTAAGTCAGCCCCAAATTCAGTATAGAATCTGACAGGGTTTCCATTGGGCTCTGGAGCTTTGTTCAATTTTAATGATTTCAGTTGTTTCTCAACATCACTGTTACTAATATTTATTTCATATATCTTTTCAGCAGTATGAAGATTAAATTGGGGCAATTCTCCTAGGTTTTTCTTTGTAAAGTGACATTTGAAAATGTAGTTAAGCATTTCAGCTTTGTCTTTGCAACCCTCAATTTCAGTTCTTTTCTCATTCACTAGGGACTGGACACTAACTTTGGTGCCACTAACAGCATTTACGTATGATCAGAATTTCTTTGAGGTCTATGAAAGATCATTTGACAATATTCTGCTGTGGTAATCACTGAAGGCATCATGCATAGATCTCTTGGCAGCCAAATGTGTTTCATTCAGCATGTCTATCTACAGCCCTGCACTTCGTTTTACACCTATTATGCAGTAATCTGTTTCTTTAGATTTTTCTTTGGAAGTTTCTTTACAGTTACTGAATATGATGGAGGTTCCCTCCCATTATGTACTGGTCTGCTGGGTACCCATCTGTCCAGCGCATGGTCAACTACTCTTTTAAACATGAGCTAGAGTTCCTCTTTATGCTCCTTCCCTGTGCTGAAAGTTTCAGGTTCCTCACTGAGATAGGACACTATTGATTTTTTTTATCTACACTCCTGGAAATAGAAAAAAGAACACATTGACACCGGTGTGTCAGACCCACCGTACTTGCTCCGGACACTGCGAGAGGGCTGTACAAGCAATGATCACACGCACGGCACAGCGGACACACCAGGACCCGCGGTGTTGGCCGTCGAATGGCGCTAGCTGCGCAGCATTTGTGCACCGCCGCCGTCAGTGTCAGCCAGTTTGCCGTGGCATACGGAGCTCCATCACAGTCTTTAACACTGGTAGCATGCCGCGACAGCGTGAACGTGAACCGTATGTGTAGTTGACTGACTTTGAGCGGGGGCGCATAGTGGGCATGCGGGTGGCCAGGTGGACGTACCGCCGAATTGCTCAACACGTGGGGCGTGAGGTCTTCACAGTACATCGATGTTGTTGCCAGTGGCCAGCGGAAGGTGCACGTGCCCGTCGACCTGGGACCGGACCGCAGCGACGCACGGATGCACGCCAAGACCGTAGTATCCTACGCAGTGCCTTAGGGGACCGCACCGCCACTTCCCAGCAAATTAGGGACACTGTTGCTCCTGGGGTATCGGCGAGGACCATTCGCAACCGTCTCCATGAAGCTGGGCTACGGTCCCGCACACCGTTAGGCCGTCTTCCGCTCACGCCCCAACATCGTGCAGCCCGCCTCCAGTGGTGTCGCGACAGGCGTGAATGGAGGGACGAATGGAGACGTGTCGTCTTCAGCGATGAGAGTCGCTTCTGCCTTGGTGCCAATGATGGTCGTATGCGTGTTTGGCGCCATGCAGGTGAGCGCCACAATCAGGACTGCATACGACCGAGGCACACAGGGCCAACACCCGGCATCCTGGTGTGGGGAGCGATCTCCTACACTGGCCGTACACCACTGGTGATCGTCGAGGGGACACTGAATAGTGCACGGTACATCCAAACCGTCATCGAACCCATCGTTCTACCATTCCTAGACCGGCAAGGGAACTTGCTGTTCCAACAGGACAATGCACGTCCGCATGTATCCCGTGCCACCCAACGTGCTCTAGAAGGTGTAAGTCAACTACCCTGGCCAGCAAGATCTCCGGATCTGTCCCCCATTGAGCATGTTTGGGACTGGATGAAGCGTCGTCTCACGCGGTCTGCACGTCCAGCACGAACGCTGGTCCAACTGAGGCTCCAGGTGGAAATGGCATGGCAAGCCGTTCCACAGGACTACATCCAGCATCTCTACGATCGTCTCCATGGGAGAATAGCAGCCTGCATTGCTGCAAAAGGTGGATATACACTGTACTAGTGCCGACATTGTGCATGCTCTGTTGCCTGTGTCTATGTGCCTGTGGTTCTGTCAGTGTGATCATGTGATGTATCTGACCCCAGGAATGTGTCAATCAAGTTTCCCCTTCCTGGGACAATGAATTCACGGTGTTATTATTTCAATTTCCAGGAGTGTAGTTTACTGAACATATTCTGCTTGTTTTAGTTGTCCTTTATTCCCTGGTAATTATAGTAACCACTACCATATCATGGTCACTGATACCTGTTTCATTGTGGACATCCTCAAAGATGTCAGGTCTTTTTGTTGCCAGTAGATCCAATGTATTTCCATTATGAGTGGGGTTCCTACTGATTTGTTCAATGAAGTTTTCAGAGAAGGCATCTAGTAAAGTTTCACAGGATGTCTTATCATGCCCACCATTAACAAAACTTTAATTTTTCCAATTAATTGTTGTATGATTAAAGTCTCCACCATTCATTACAGTATGATTGGGAACTTACTTACAAGTGAACTGAAGTTTTCTCTGAAGGTTTTGGTTATATCAGGAGAGGAATCTGGTGGGTGATAGAAGGATCCAAATCATTATTTTATGCCCACCCCTGATATGAGTCTTGCCCACACACTCTGACATGCAGCTTTAATTTCTACCTTGGTCACTCCGAGTCTCTTGTCTACTGTGACAGAAACACCAACTCCATTTCCGATTTCCTATCCTTTATATATACTCTTAAATTTTTCTCAAAAAGAGCTTCACTGCTCTTCAAGAGTGCTTCAAACTCTGGCACCGTTGTGAATGCTTTGGCAGTTCACCATTAGGCTTAGTACTCTCACTTGTGAGAAGCATTTCTTTCATTCTTACACTGATACTTTTGGATTTTCTACAGCTATCATTATCTGGATTTGGTGGAGAGTCACCCAACTTTAAAAAAAACCAGTCAGCTACCTGAGTGGCAGCCTCTCATGTGTAGTACACACGCGTGACCTATTTAGGGGGACCCTACAGTTCTCGAACCCTACGGCCCAAGTCAAGGCAATCACAGCTTGGCATCACAGAACTTTCAAAGTCTCTGGTTCAGTCTTCCACTTGACTCAGAACCAAAGGGCCACGATCAGTTCTGGGGACAGTGCTGCAAAATTATGGGCACTGCTGAAACTCCGTGTGCAAGGCTGGTGTTCTCAACTTTCTCTACCAGTTTCTGGAACGAACCGAGAATGAGCTCAGATGATGAGCATCATTTTTTGCAAAGAGTGTCACAATCTGCATTTCGTTGCGTTCTCTTCCGTCAATAGCTGCTGGTATAGCCCCTTCAACATGTTAAATGAGGCCCCCAGGCATATGCACTGAGTGCATCTGGTGTTCTTTCCTGTCCCTTGCCGTCATTTCCATAACGGGTACCATCATTTATCACAAGTTTGAACTGCTGACTGACTGATTAATTGAGAAGGTTTATGGGACCATACGTGAGGTCATCAGTCCCACAGTTCAAAAGTTAGGCACAGAAGAAAGAGGGTATACTAAAAGTGGACTGATCTAGTCAGGGGAGTCAAATGATAAAACAATGAAGTTAAAAAAAACACAGTGAAAAACATAAAAGGTGAGACCAAATCTAAAAACTGGAAAAAAGAGGTGGGCTTTCCATTGGGGAGTGGTCATGGGGTCCCAGACTGAGAAGACACAAATAGAGGTCCCAACCACAACCACCATGCCCCTGCTCCAAGAATAAAACAAAACCATATATCTGGAAATAAAAACCACTTTCATGGAGGAAACTGAGGGCCAGTTCAACCATCTGTCAGTCATCTGCTAATGTTAAATTTAAGGAATTGGGAAGACTACACTTAGTATGAGGGGCCAAAAGAAGGGGACATTCCACCAATACATTGGATGCTATCAGTATGGCTCCACAATCACATTGTGGGGATGGTTCGTTATGTAGGAGGAAACAGTGGGTGAGCCTGGTACAACCAATGCATAGACAGCATAAAACAGTGGACTCCTCCTAAGAGGAGCAGAAGGAAGAGCACCAAACTGAAGTAGACTCCTTGATTGTGCAGAGTTTATTACTACGAGTAGTAGTGCAACAGATGTCATTCGATTTTTACGCAAACAGAGATTTGATGCAGATCTGCATATCCATAGCTGGAATCGTGAAAGGGAATGACAGGTAAGTATCTGCTTCTCCAGCCACACAATCAGGCAGTTCATTCCCAGGGCTGCCCACATGACTTGGTACCCAGAGAAACACAACTGGGCAGGTGGCATGGCCAAGGACAGAGAGAAGGTCATGGGTAGCAGAGACCAAAGGGTGACTAGAGTTGATAGCCTGCAGGCTGCTTATTGAGACTGAACAAATTAAAACAGTGTGGGGGGAGGCCTGGGAAACAAAATGGAGGGCTCTGTGAATGGCTAGAAGCTCTGCTGCAAACACACTACATGATCCTGGCAATAAATGGTGTTCTAAGCCAGTAGGAGACTCTAAAGCATATCCCACCTTATTGACTGTCTTAGAACCATCAGTGTAGATGATGATGGCACCATGGAGCTCTGCAAGGTGGGCGGATAAGAGACGCCAACGAACCACAGTGGCGACAGAGGTCTCAGGACCCTGGAATACGTCGGTCCTGATCCCTTGTCCAGGCACCATCCAAGGATATGGGATAAAAGACACAAGGTGCATTCCAGTCAGTGGAGATGGAGATCCTGAGACAAGTGAGACACATGCCAACCGGCAATCTCACCCGTGGGTGGATGTCAGGAGGGAGACATCCCTCATTGGCAAAGAGGACAGGGTACACGGGACGGTCAGGGAATTGGCGAATGGCGATAGCATAAGGAACCGGGAGTTGGCTCTGTCACATCTGTAGAGGAGGAATCCCTGCTTCTGTGAGGAGACTGTCAATGGGACTAGTGCAAAAGGCAGCAATAGCCAGATGCACCCCACAATGGTGAACAGTTTGAAGCAGTTGCAAAGTGGAAGGAGCTGCTGAGCTATAAACCTGACTCCCATAACCTAGTCTGGACAAGACTAGACCACAGTAAAGATGGGGAAGAGTGATATGGTCTGCACCCCAAGATGTGTGGGCCAGGAGGCAGAGAGCATTAAACTTTGGCACGCATGTAGTCTTTAGTTGACAAATATGGAGCAGCTATGTCAGCTTTTTATAAACTGGCAGTTAGTAAAAGCCTGTTGGATGGCTGTTTCCAACCTGAGTAAATGGTCAGTTGGAGATCATCCTGCCCAGAAGCCACACTGATACAGGGACAAAAGGCCCCGAGATTCGGGGACCCAACAAACTGAAGCTAATCATCCTCTAGAGCAGTTTATGAAGTACATTCATCAGACTAACTGAGTGGTAGTTGTTGAGAGACTTGAACTGCTGATGGTTAATAGACCACTACCCTTTTGCATTTGCTGCGTCCTGACACCAGACAAAACAGGTTTCCTCAAAACAAGTGAAGTGATTCCTGCTGGCTCAGTTTCAGTTTCCATGAAAGACAGCACCTCAGACTTGTTGATTAAGGAGGTTGGTACAACGCCCCGAGTCCTCCCTGGTTCCCATCCACCATATACAGGACACCTGGATCTACCATCGACACACCACTCCCACTCAAGTTATTGAGTAATGACAAATCCTGTACTTTCTGCGTAGGAGACAGGATCCACAGGACAGGGTGGTACTTAAGATACCTCTGACACATGTATCACAGGTACAAGACTCTTGGGAGCTCTTCCAACATACTGATTCACAGCAGCTGGCATCTCCTTATAATTTTAAAGTTTTTCAGTGTATTTCTCTCTTGATACAATTAAGTAATCAATCAATCAATCAATAAGTTAAAAATATTTCTGCATTATTAGGATGGATAAGCCCCACATAATATTCTTATGACACACTTCTTTTGTGAAATGAAAACCTTCTTTCCAAAATATAAGATAACAAGAATATTTTAACATGTGGTACAAACATACAAAAAGACTAAGAGAATTTGTCACTAAATCTATTGTTTACCCATTTTAAACAACCTATTTCCTTCAGTTAAAATTCTCATCTATGTGTGTATACAAAATTTATATTATCCAATTTACATAATTGACTAAGATGTGCTTTCTGAATGTTAAGGGATAAACTACTTACACAAAATCACCTTCATTTCAGTCTTTCTTTGAAATGATAATGTGTCTTTTCCCTTGTTATTTTATCATTATTATAACTGATAATAATACCAGTATGTCTGTGAAAAAATAATTAATTCGTCTACTTGTAAATGAAATAAAACAACGTTCAGTTGTATGGGAAACATTAAAAAACATTGCATGTTTGAAGTAGGAAATATTACTCACCAGATGTTGAAAATGAGCAGCACGGCAGGTATGTTTGAAGTAGGAAATATTACTCACCAGATGTTGAAAATGAGCACCACGGCAGGTATCGATATGGCTAGCTGCAGTTTCTGCCAATCACGCAGATAGTACGCAATGACAGGTAGTGTAAGCTGCCCCAGTGGGTACGACATATTGTAGAGCAAGCTCAGCAGTGTGCGGTAAGTTGGGTGGCAGACTTCTGTCACTGCAACACCAGAAGTGGCACATGGGATCTACTCTGGTTGGTTGAAGCGAAACATGTACATGTGACAAATGCATAAATGCATGAATGATTTCCACAGAGAAATTCATAAAACACCTATGTATCACAAAAGTGTACTATACCAACCCAAAATCCTCTACAGTGCTCTCCCCAAAGAACTAAAAATAATGCCAAAACTGTACATATTTAAAAGAGAATTAAAAAACATGTTATTGAGCAATAGTTTTTACAGTATTGAAGAGTTTATGAATCATTGACAATAAAAGTGCAGTTAATATTTCCCTGATATAATAAATATGTGTAATTGCTCACATTTAAATACTTGCTGTTTCTATGAAAGTGTGAGACAGTGTTAATGTAAGAATGGAAATAATCTTTGATGTGAGAATCACTAGCTTTTTTTGTGTTGTTACCCTACTTGTGTATTTTTATGTTAATGTTCTAATAGTTCTATTAAAATTGTAATGTGTAAGTGACAAGTAAATTCAATTATAAATTTTCATGTACATGTATTTTAAATTGTAATGTTTATTGACAAGTTCTATGTCATTTTGATGTTATACTGCAAGGATGCTAATAAATTGAATTGAACTGAATTGAATAGTGGCCAGCTGGTGTGGTTTCCTTGCCAAAATGCTTAAGGTTACTCCCTTGTGAGAGGACACGAACAGTGGCATTCCATACAAGGCTGCAGACATTTCATGTCTACTGGAGCCTGTGCTAAGCCAGGCAGAGTTTCTCAGCATACACCAGTGGGCACACAAATCCCATATTGAGAGTTATCCTAATGAATGACACAAATGCAGTCACAAAGTTTGTCAGCTATGTTCACAGATTACTGTGACAGTGGAATCTCATTATATTATCTTACTTTATTCATATGATGATGGACATTTCAGTATGACAATTAGGAGTGCAGCATTATTAAACTCGATTGTTTTATCTGCTCTCAATGCACATTAGAGCATTTAGCAAAGTTCTACAGAGGATTATAGAGGGATAATAGTGTGAGGACACTGGAAGAGCTAAATATTAACATTCTGAATGGAGAAGTGCAGCATGGATGAGTGGATATTTTAACACTGAAACATCAATAACCAACAGAATTGCATTCCTAAAATTTAGTATAATAATAATAATAATAATAATAATAATAATAGATTTATTCAACATCAAATGGTACACTGCACATGTACAAAGAAACAGTAATGATTAAAGTTATTTGTACAATACACAAGACACATTCTTCTGAATAAGTCATTCATTTACAACAAAATTACAATAAGGTGTTTACTTATTTCTATTCACATAATTTCACACAGCATTTGTTGTTCTTCATATAAGTATGGTACTCTTCTAATGTGTAGAAAGGGTGTTTTACTAAAAATTTCTTAAGCTGATGTTTCAGTTTAATTGTAGGAAGAGCCATGACTGCTCTAGGCAGTGCATTAGCTAATTTTATACCTGCATACTGAGGCCCCTTTTCGTAAAGTGCTGTTCTGTGGCTGCCAATGTAAAATCTTTCTTTATTTCTAGTATTGTACTGGTGGAAATCTGAATAAGTGTTTGGGTGCAGTCTTTTCGCAAGCAATATGGCTTTTAGAATGTATGTGTTTATAACAGTTAACACCTCTGTTTTTGGAAACAAGTTACGACAAGATTCCCTATATTTTGCTCCACAGATTATTCTCACACCCCTTTTTTGAAGAATGAGTAGCTTATCTGGATTAGCTTTGGTTGTTGCCCCCCAAATTTCAATACCGTAGTTCAATTGAGAGGAGAAAAGAGCATGGTATGCAGTCTTTAGGACTACGGTGTCTCTACAGAACTTGCTAATAGAACTGATTGCAAATATATTTTTTGACAACTTAGTTGCTAGAGAGTCAATATGTGTGTCCCATTTCAGGTTGCTTTGGATTGTTACACCAAGGAATTTTACACTAGACTCTTTCTTTACCAATTCGTTGCCCATGTATAATTTAATTTCATTATTCAAAGTACTTTTGTTAAACTCCATCAAACATTTTTTACTGGTGCTTACATTTAAGTGGCTTTCATTAAAAAACTGAACAATTTCTTTTGTCACATTATTACACTCGGCCTCTAGTTCATTACACGATTCCTTTTACATACAATGGACGTGTCATCGGCATACAGAACAATTTTGGAATTTGTAGTACAGTATTTAATATCATTTACATAGATCAAGAAGAGAAGGGGGCCCAATACCGAGCCCTGGGGCACCCCATATTTTATGCAAGTGATCTCTGATTTGTAGACACCACTTTCCGTTTTAAGTAGAACAAACTGCTTTCTATTGCTCATATAACACTTTATTAGGTCATAAGCAGGGCCTCTAATGCCAATGTTCCATAGCTTGTCTAATAGGATGTCAACATTCACACAATCAAAGGCTTTTTCCAGGTCTAGGTATACACCTGCCACATGTTCCTTGCTTTCGATACTCCCTAACACCTCTTCAATTAGTTGAGCAGCTGCAGTGCTAGTTGATTTACCTTTAACGAATCCATTTTGATTTTCGAACATCAGGTTGTGTTTGTTAAGAAAGTTTATAATCCTGTTGTATATAACTTTCTCAACTATTTTGGAAAAGACAGGAAGGATTGAGACTGGTCTGTAGTTTTCTATTTTGTTGTTGTCACCTTTCTTAAAATGGGTGTTACCTGTGCTATTTTTAGTCTGTCTGGAAAGGTGCCTGATTATATTATATTGTTGACTGCTGCAGACAGAGGTACAGAGACATTTTGGCTACAGGCTTTTAAAACATTAGTATTTAGGCCATCATGCCCAGCTGAATTAGAGGGTTTTAGAGAGCTAATGATGCCCATTATTTCTGCACAGTTTGTGGGGGCTAGATATATACTATGGTCACATGTATTACCTTTAGAACTGTAGTGCATGTTTTTATGTTTGTCATTTATGGCTTCCCCTACGGAAGAAAAATATTCATTAAAAATATTTGCAATTTCCAGTTGGTCTTTTATGAGCATGCCATTGTGGTTAATAGTAAAGTCCATACAGGATTTGTCATTGCCGGTTCTAAAACTGTTAATGACTGCCCAGATGCCAGTAGTTACGTTGTGTGAGTTTTGAAGCTTATTTGCAACATAGTTGCTCCTGGTCTGTGTAAGTAAGTCCTTATAGTGTGCTTGATATATTTCCAAGGCTTCCTTTAGGTCAGGAATCTCTCTATTATTCAGCATTGCACTGTGGAGTAGTTTTAATTTTTCCCTCGCTTCAGTGACATTACTATTTACCTAAATATTTTTGTTTACATTTTTTGTTTGTTTCATTTTTGTGATTACAACTGGGCATGTGGTATCAAAGCAGTAATAGAAGTCAGCAGCAAAGTTATTATATGAAAAGCTATTATTTTCAAACCATTTTATTTGTGCCAGCATCCAGTTTAGTCTATTTATGTTGTCATTATACATTATTCTTTTAGTTACCAACTGTTGCTTTGTGGTGACAGTGGGGGCTCATGGCGTTCCAATTTAAGCTGTACTGCATGGTGATCTGAGATTGCTAGTTTTAAAACCGATTTCCAATTGGATAGTGTGTTCACTTACATACAGCCATTGTAATGCCACTTCTTTGATTTTCATAGGAGTCTCATCCCACAGTGGATCACTAGGAGGCATAAGACCTTAAGAGCATATTGAGTTTGTAAAGAGGGCTGCATGGGACACATTAAAGCAGGTAATTGCTGCTCATCTCCTTTATGAGTCTGAGGCCAATGTAGATTTTGAAGTACATTTACTAGCAGAACTCTGACAGTCTGCACAATGGCGGGCATCTCCTCCCTCCTTACACCATGTTAGCCATAGTTAACTGAGATGAGATGCAAGACTAGAATATTCAGGATCTATATATGAAGAACAAGACTGCTCACAATGTGAAAAATCACTGGCAATGTTACTGGGACCAAAAAAACAGCATTTACAAGTGAGTTGGTCTGAGTACGGAAAGCTCAATATGAGTAATGTGTCACAATTACTGGAGCAGACCATATGCAATCTAATCAGAATGGATCAGAGGAGATGGAGATGATAGTCCTTCAAAAACTATGCAACTAATAACAACACATACTCTCTCAATTACTGAAGCTGAATGGTTGCATCTGTTTCCAAACATAGCATTCACCATTTCAACTACTGAACCAGGTGTTGAAGGCTCAGAAGCCAATGGAAATAGACAACTAGCACCACCAGCACCACCACCACCACCACCACCACCACCACCACCATCACATCTGTGGTGGTTGATGAACTTACACTGTCTAGCCTGGTGGTACATTACTGGAATTGTGTTTGCCCTCATCACTAGGGGGTGGATATGCCTAAGGGTTTTATATGTTTCAAACAATGCAGGGGCACTCCATAGCTATAGTATCATCACACAATGAGAGTTTGATGCAGAGACCAAGTGAGGTGGCATAGTGGTAATAGACTGAAATGTAGCAAGTTTGGAAACTTGCTTCATTTGTTATATTTTCTGCTCCCACAAATAAGTAAAATTTTTCACTCTTTTGTTCTATATCTAATGCAGCTGCACATGTAACATGTAATACGTACTGACGTGTCAAATCGTTATTTATAATAAGTTCCCTTTAAATTTACAGTTCAGTTATTTATATTCATCTTCCTGATTGCAATGATCCAAGTGGCTTTACTGGAAGACTGAGTAATTAAAAGGTACAGCTAATTGAAGTTACAACAACATCAAATAATTAGAAAATGTTTTAAGCTAATGGGAAGCATAGGAGGTCCCAGTACCACTCATTTGAAAGCAGCTATTTCCAACTTTTTCAAGAACATATTCTAGTTATCTAAAATTAACTAACTTATGAAATAATGTTCAGAATGATTTTCTTATGGAAAACTAAAGATATTACTATAAAAGATTGTCATTCAATATTGTATTTTATACCTTATTCGCCTGCAACATCAGTTTCTTTACATTTTGTAAATTTTAATTGTAACATCAAAATTGTACAAAATTAATAATGCTTTATTTTGGAAGCTATTGTTAAAATTCTATATAAGGCGATGCAGAGAGGCTTTGAGTTAGTTGTTGAGTTGTTGTTTTGTCAGTCAGTTTTTGAAGTTACTTTTGGAACTCAAAGAGATCAGTGAAGTCTGTCCGTGTTTTGTTTACATGATGAGTGTGCAGTTGGCATGTCAATTAATGTGAATAAAATTTTGTGAAGCCTGAAAATTTCCCGTTCCTTCATCAATGGATGAGGCAGAAGAAACTTAAGTAACATTCAACATGAATCATTACAATCCCTCCCCCAAAATGGTTAGTCTGTGACTGGTCAACATACAGATAATATCATTATGTCAGTTCATGTGAAAATCTGCACTTAGCTGATCTGATGCTAACATATCAGTGTCAGTATAAAAATGTCCATGGTAAGGAAGTGAATGCTAAAAATCTATGCAGTCTTAAGTTTGCACCCCAACATCATAAGAGCAACAACTATTTATGTAAACATGATGTAGGCCACACAATATATGAATTTCAAAAGTGGCTCATCCCACTTTATTTGCACTATAATGTTGTCAATGGCTAGTTTCAGTGGAAACCACATAATGTCTTAGGGTCTTATGAGCTAGTAAATACTTAATCTGAAAATGCTTACAATCCACAAAAACTATTTACTACTATATTACTATAAGTTAATTACTGTGCACTGCTACTTTCACATTCCTGTCACTATACTTTATGGTATTGTGAAGTTCAACAAATGCTCTGATTAATGGCTAGTTGAGTTTTCTTCTGGGCATGTTTGCAAAGGAAGAAATGTGTGTCTCCTTGACTGTGTAAACTGCAATCTATAAAACTTGAAATAGTCATCAGCAGCATTACAGTGCAAATAAAGTGGGATGAATCACTTTTAAAATTCATCTATTGTGTGGTCTACATCATTTGCAACTACCCTGCACGGTAAAAGTTTCCAGAATATCTTTTCAGTAGATCAAGTTACGAGACTTCAAGATATGTAAGACCAAGTGCAACATCAGCAACAGGTAAGGGGCACATCACAACTGGACTCAAAGTAAGAGATCTGCAGTTCAAATACCCGTCTGTTCATCCAGATTTAAGTCTTTCATGGTTTTCTTAAATTGCTTAAGACAAATCCAGGATGATTCTTTTGAAAAGAACATGACCTATTTCTCCATCTTGCATCCATCAATCTAAGCTTTTGCTCTCTCTAATTATGTCATTGTCAATGGGAT
Source organism: Schistocerca nitens (assembly GCF_023898315.1). Lineage (NCBI taxonomy): Eukaryota > Metazoa > Arthropoda > Insecta > Orthoptera > Acrididae > Schistocerca > Schistocerca nitens. The sequence goes on from NC_064622.1 coordinate 6,846,644, forward strand.
GCTAAATTCCAATCTTACTTCATTTTCCACTGCAGCGACCACTGCAGTCGGAGACTGATCCTGTGGAAACACAGACACACAGAAAACGGAGGAAGAGCTCTCCAAACGTGGAGGCGACTGGACACAATCAAGTACAGTGCTATATAACACGTCCTGATCAGTGCAATTGGGTTAGGTGTTGGCATTTGTGCTACATTTACAAGCAATTTTAGAACACAGAACAAGAGGTTATGTCATGATCGCGTGGATAGAACCAACATAGAAAAACCAATTGAATTGCAAAAAATTACAGGTGAATAGCTATAAATTGACCAAATATACACTGAAATGCGGGGAAATTGAGGATGTACTTGTGTATCTTCTGGTTCACGCTGAACAATTTGTACATAGGAACAAGTATGCAGCAGCAAGAGGAATCTGAGAAAATGTCGACATTGAAGCGAAGGGAATCAGGGAAGCAGTCTATTTTTCTCCCTTGAGGCAACATTATATTGCATGTCTATTGAGGTACCAGTGATACACATGAGTTGACTACTGTATTTGACACTTTTTAGGAAGACAGAGAACCATCTGTCTCTAAACTTACTTGCATCTGCGTTAAAGTATAACAGAGAGTGGATGGGGTGATTGATTGAGATGGAGCTATGAGGTATGATTTAATGGTTGACTGATGATGCATTCTAGAGAGGGAGAAGTTGCTGCAGGTCAGTTTTTCCACTGTTGTCAGGATGCATCAGTCGCCTGACATAGTGAGCGTTCTACTCGCTTACAGCCACGTGTTCGGTATGTGGTTTAAAGCACTGTCTACTTTTGGTCGTTAACGATAAACCTGTTGGTCATCAGAGGACTTCCATCTCGTGTGATGAAACGTGAGTGACACATTCCTCTAAATGAACTTTGATTTATGCAATGTACTCCATCCTCCCTGTCGCATCTTGGGTGTAAAATCGAGACTTCAGTGTCATAACTAAGTTAGTGATAGGTGCTTGTGAGGCAGTGCAATCCCTCTGCACACTTTTGCCTGTTTACAGAGTTAGTGATGGAATGACTTGTAATTTTCGCATGTCAGACGCCGCTGTTATGCCTTTATCTGTTTCCTTGTAAGAGTTATTTGCCGTTACTAATGAGCATTTTATATAGGGCTGATGCAGGCATAGTGTAATTTCTGAACCGTGATCGGATGTGAACAGCTGGTGCTATACATCTCCAGGAAACTATATTGTACTCGTATTACACAGAGCCAATGTTTTATGGATGTAGTTTTTCTGTTTTACGGTTCGATAATTTAGTTTATTATTGAGAAACCAGGAAGAAAGATGTATGTCCTGCACTTGAAATATATTTCTTTCATTGGAATATTAACAGCGCTACATTCCATACAACTGATACATTGTAAATGCAAGCGGTCTAGCATTATAGTCCATTTTAAGTGCAGAATGGTATAGCCTTAGGAGTGCATGTGTTTATGTTCTCTCTTACCAATACCTTCCAGGTATCGATCCTAGACTCTAGAACAATACTTTAGAGTTTGTAGCTATGTTGATTTATGTAAAAATGCATCTAACTCCATCCGTCTGGGGCTCCATTGTGCATAAAAATCATTCATTTCTTTTTCTTCTTAACCATCTGCTATTACATCACGACACTTTGAACTCTGTTACTACACATCGATAAGGAGCGCTAAACGCCTCGACAGGGGCACATCTCGAGAAATCTTGTGCACTTTGAAGGATGAGGACTCTGAAAGCTCCATTCATCCACAAGACGTGGAGTGTAGCAGTCTACTTCTGGTCGGTTGCAGATTAATTCGGTAATGGTGCTGCAGGGTGGGTTGGTCAATGCCAGTGTGATGAGGGTCTTTCACTCTCTAATTTTACCCTAAGACTGTGAGAATGCTCTGTGACTCTCATACGCAGAGATAGATCGTAAATTACGCACTATGCTCGAGGTGTTAGAAATATGTAGGGCGCTGTCTGATATACTTTGACTGTGTATGTGTTTGAGAATTAACAATGAATGGACATACAGCACAGTCATCTATCCATGTTCACAATGATGCCCACTAAGTGGGTACCGATACTGAAATAGGGAAACATGCTGTCACATCATTGGTCAGTGTTGAAATTACTGTAAAATTGCTAAAATTGTTCACTCTATCAATTGTGATGCTTATTATTAGAGTTCATCGATTTTGTCTTTTCCACCCCATCCATGCACTGGCACGCTGTTAGTTACCACAGAATGATTGACTGATATCGCTTGTTTGGGTTGGAGAATGAGTTTTGGTGGGTGGACAGCACCTTCTCGGGTGGATAGCACAGAAACAGTGATCGTGTACATGACTGCAGTATGAGGAATCAGTCAGAATGGAACGCTGAGTCGTCAGCTATTCCGTCACTATGACAGATGAGTTTAAACATAGTTTGGAACCCCACACCAACGACATAAAACTCTTGCAATTTCCTTATGTTGTAAATGACTTATTTAATATCATCCAGTGTGTGCGGTGTGTTATGGTAACAGCAATAATAATACAGTTTACACAGTGCGACGTTTAGAGGTGGCCCAATTGACATGTCTTCCCTCCAAATTTCAAACTTCCCACCGTGGGGGGCTTGGCAGGGTGTGCGTGGCACTTTCCAATCACCTTGGGTAGTGGTACTCATGTCATCAGCTGACATCACGGCAGTCATCTCGAATGACGTCAATCGCATCACAGTGGGACGTCTTCGATAACAGTACTTTGGGGTGACGTCCTTTTTGTCTGCGAGAGGCAGCAGATCAGAGCATCTTAATGACAGTTTAGAACCTGATGAAGACCTCAAAGCTGTGGCAGAAAAACAAAATGTTTGACTGTGTACAAAGCATATTAGAGCAGAAAAAAGTAATGTTTCAAACAATGAGACAGGGAGCATCTCTTGCGGCTTACAGTAGGTTTGTGGGATACGGTCATCCTCCTACAGTACAGGTGATCTAACTTTAAACTGGTCTGTGTAGTTCATCAATACCTGTATATTTAATACGATCAGCATATGTGCTCGATGCCAGCATGCATGCATGCATGCGGTATTTATTTTCAATATATGGGAGGAGGGAGATGCGGTAAAAATCAGTTATCTGTCAGATGAAATTAGTTGAGCTTTTATAGGTTGTAATTTTTCTCTGATGGATGGTACAGAATAACGAAGATAGCATGTTGGGGAGGTAGATGTGAACGGACATGGATCTGTAGTATTTGTATGTAGTTTGGAGAAGCATGACAATGCAGTATGAAAATCCACAACCTTCCCCCCCAGTTCCCTTACTGTGTTTTATACTACTGCGTTTTGCAGGAGCAGGCTCCGTTTCCATCGAATGGTCAAAACACAGTTCTGTCACAGTAACTCAGCTTCACCTGTTTGTGCATGGATTTCAGGAGGTGGTAGATACAGTTTCCTCTGACCCCTACTCCGTTCTGACTTACACTGGAATGATCACGTGTGCAAAGGTGCAGGGACGGTAGAGTAGAGTCTGAGGAGGCATTTGCAGGATGCATAGGGGGCTACCTAGAATGAAATGGTAATTTTACTGTAGCAGACAGATTCGAGAAAGGTGACTCGTTTCAAGATATGAGAGCGCCAGAAATATGATTCACTAGAGATCTGGAAAGCTAGTGTACATTTCTTATGACCTCAATCATCTCACCATCTACTACTGTTTGTGATCCTTCTCAATCAACCATTGCCTATAGCCTAGTGGATTTATGACCGACCCTCGGACATTGCATCGAGACAGAATGCATTACAAATACTGGAGAAATATCTAGCAGTGGTGCCTTGAAGGAGTTGCAAATACCGGTTTCATACCATGCTCCTTAGTCGAATTGCTTTCAAAATGTGGTAATTTTATTACGAGGTTGTACCATCGGCGACATTTTGGTCTGATACTATACACTCTGACGATCACCGTCTCGGTATTTGTCTGGAAAAACCAATTCATTCAGAGGTAATGCCATACTTCAATTTATAAAGCCAGTATAGCTTTTAACATGGATGCCTGTGTGCACCTGCAGAACCAAGACCGCTTGTGACAGTTACATACAGTAGTTGTTGGGATCAGGTTTTTTAACATCTGGGAGTTTGTAAGATGATTAAACCTCTCATTCTAAGACATTGTGGTAGCACCCGCAAGAAAAACTTATGAGACATGTCCACCCATAGTTGATTTTCAGTCAGTATTATTTTGTATCGCCAGTGATCAGTTATTGACAAACTAGTATACTTTGTAGTAGTAGTAGTAGTAGTAGTAGTAGTAGTAGGGAATGCGCGATAGGTTTGCCTTGAGCATCAGATTTATAAAGTATGGCGTGTTCTGACATGTGCGAAAGGGAAAGACTATGTCCAGTCATAAGGAAGGTATGGATTTGATGTGGAGTACTGTGATAGCATGGGAAGAGTGTGTCAAGTCATAAGAATGGTACCGATTTCTATTTCCAGTTCCAGAGCCACAGCCATCAACAGGGTTTATTTCTGATACTTTGCTCATTGTCGAATCACATTCGACTGAGACTGCAATCGTAACATTTAGTTGTAAGTACAGGGATAAAATATATATGTGACCGATTTCTTAGGATGATCGATTCTACCTATGCGTGCTTGGCCTGCAGTGCCGGTGACACGTGTGGTAGGAGCTCTCAGAATGGAGAGGCCTGTTGGAATGCAGGAATGTATCCGAGTCAAATTTGCCGTCCTCTAGACTACTGAATAGTGAATAGTGAACTAATACTTAGTATGTGTTGGGCAGCTTTCGTGATTGCGTAGAAATGTGAGAAGATTGAATATGGAGGTGTGTTTGTGCTGGATCGTTATTCCCTCATATGTAAATTGCTCGGTTGACTGCTTCGGCACATTTTGTGCCTTTATTTAGTTGACCAAATATTGATTGTGGTGTGTGCATCTAGCAGATGAAAGAGACGTTTGCTTGTTCTCTAGACATAAGAAAGACCTTAGTTGACTTGTAAATTATAGGGATGATTTTGAGTCTGTTACATTATGGACATCGGTATTTGTGAGTGGAAATATCGTTTTCCTCTATTTGTTTTGAGTTCTCATGTAAAGGTCTTCGAAGATGGGATAAGTGCTAAAGTTTTGGGTTTGTAGAGAAATAATTACCGATGTACATCTTCAGAATTATGCTGCACGAGTGATCACTAGGCTACTGCTGTGCGCTTGATATTGAGAAGCACTGTGAAAACGGTATAATATTATGGCAAACTGTGCGAAAATACATATGTTCTTGTAATCCCAGAATCTGGAGATGGGTGTAGAAAAGCAAGCAAGCAAGCAAGCAGGTCCGGACCAGAAACAGTAATTTGTTTGTACCCAGGGGTGAAACGAGCCAGTCTTTGCACAACAGCTCAGAGTGACTTCGATCCACTGACAGCTTTCTGATGTAAAAGGGATGATTTTGTATGGCGGAGGATATGAATTGTATGTTTACTACATCGACAAGGTATGTGGTGATATATTGCTGGGTTGGAGATAGGTTTCATGCTCTAATATTCAATCTCCTGCCCTCAGTACGAGAGCAGTGTAACTGAGTAAGAGTCTTTCAGTATTTGACGATAGTTATGGGCACTTTGCAGAGTTTACTTGCTGGTGCAATATGGTGTTCTGTGTAAAATAGTTTTTACTGCTGAAAGTCACGTCTGTAGAAAGAAAGAAAAGGCAGACGGTGCTTTCCTAGGACTGAGGAGAATCATGACATATAGCTGGTGTGAGTCGAGGTATACCATAATTTTTTCAGGTGCTGTACAGATATAAAAGGTAACTGCACTGTTTGTGTAAAATGTGTACATATTGCATTGTAAAGTTACTGTGGTTTATGTTGTGGTGTGACTAGAGAAGATGACTGTGTGTCCTATTGTGAGGGACTTACAGATGCAGCACATTGATAACCGTGAGGGTACAAGAGAGATTTTTTACGTGGAAAATTATGTGCGCTATAGATACTGAGATTTGTTCCAGAAGCACGGCCGTCATGAGGAGACATTACCTGTATAATGATCGGTGTCAGACTGTAACAGCAATCGTAATATTTAATTGTAGTTATGCTGGTAAGTATGTTCCTGGCTTCCAATATTCTTGTGAGACTCATGTATTTCATGATCTGTAGACAACTTTGCGGGTTTAACTGTCAATGCAATTTAGCGAACTGTGCAAAATAATTTTACTGTTGAAAGTCTAGTCTGCAGAGAGAAAAGATGGATGGTGCTTTGATACCAGCGACATCAGTAACTCAGCAGGTAAATATCGTAAGAGCCAATCGTAATGCACGATTCATTCACAACACATTCTTTGTGCTGAGATGTAGGAGTCTCTACATAACGGTGGGAACGTTTGTGTGTGTTGGAAGCAGGAAGAGTAACACGTGATGGACGGAGTATCACATTAGGGCTGCTGGGAAGAGTGCATTCGATGTTATTCTGCACTATTTTCATAGACAGGTTCTGTTAGGGCAAGAATTTCCATGCATACAAGCTGAGACATCACGAAAACTCTTACAAAAACACACGTTAAGTATTTTTGGGACACTATGCAATTTACTAGAGTTCGAATTGGTTATTATTTTAAATAGCCATGTGGCTTAAGTATAACATCGAGAACATTGTTAGATGCACTTGTGATGGTATATAGCTACTCGCAGCAATGCATCAGCCACACATCTCGCACGGTCCGTTAGAATCGCCAGGGAGAAAGCAGCTTGTGCTATTGTGGAACAGATTTCTGCAGCGTCGCTCGGCAATAAGCTCTTTGTCAGACTGCAGGTAGAGGGAGGGTTCACACCAGCAGAGGCAAACACGTGTGTGCAGCCCACCTTGGAGTGTCTGCAGTTTGTAAATAAGTCTTCACTCCCGTCCGGTCGCGTCATCAACGATGGCTAGGTGATGAAGTATTTCGAGAGGGATTTCTCAGGCACCAGGCATGAAAGGGATGTCGCTGCCTCACGCGTGCGGGACCCGAACAGGCACCTGTGTGTGGTTTGACAGCTGACGACCACGTCAGTTTGCTGGGCTGTCTGTAGACTACTACGCAGTCTAGTGGACAGGGAGTGGCGGGCTGTGTGTGTGTACGTTGTTTGTGTGTTTGTTGCATTATTTTGCGAGCGGGTCTGTGGGTTTCACTGTGCGTTATTTGGATAGTGTACGAGTTGATTTCATGTCTGCACATTTGTGTACTGCATTATTTAGGAGGAGTTTGCATGTCTGCACTGAAATTATTTCGCTACATTAGGAGTTGTTTGCGTGTCTGCAGAGTGTTATTCAGGAGTAGTTTACAGATCTGTGGGCTTTGTGGCGTGATCCCAAGCATGTCAGAGCGTGTGTTTTGTATCAGTGTAGTAAATATACTCCATCCCTAAATAAATTGTTCCAAAATAAATGAAGTACACTTCTTCCTCTCTCCAGCAGCCCAGCACTGGATGAGCCCCTTTCCCGCGAATCCCTAGGACGAGGTGGCAGATGGGTGACTTAGGTTATTGGAGATTACCTATCTTCCCGCTATTTTTTTAGGTTAGTAGAGATAACCATGGTGTGATGCATTATCCTGTTGGAATTTGAACTTCCTGCCATTTTTCTGAGGGTGGGGGGGAGGGGGGTTAGGTTAGTGGAGGTTGCACAAGTGACCTATCTTCCCAGCCTTTTCTTAGATTAGAAGAGGTTGCATTGTCTTGATGGAATTTGAACTTCCCACCATGGGGGGCCTGACACTTTCCCAGCCATCTTGAGTAATGGTACTTGCATCATCATCTGACGTCACGGCCGCCATCTTGGATGGCGTGATCAACTGACATCATTTGATGATGTCATCGCCGCCATCTTGGATAACGGTACTTTGGGCCATAACGAAGGTTGTTGCAATACTCATACAAATAATAAACTAGTAATACACAACGCAATAGAAGTAAAGGCAGACAAGGGAAACAGTGTAGACATACAGTACAACTACACCAACAATTTCAATACCCAAGTCACGGAAACACCTTCCTAACATTTCTTCATTTTTTATTAATCCAGTCTCTAAACTCTGACAATTGTAACGCTGGAAATGCATATCCTCCTATTTCCATCTATTATACTATAATTTTTTTTCCTTATTTTGTCACCTGAAGATATGACGTTTCTGTGTCTTTGTATATTGTAATTGTGTTACTATTTGTATATATATGCATTTATGTCGATGTATAATTGGTTTGTTTTGTGAATATTATTTGTATTTATACGCTGGGTCTGGCCTAGGGAAAACTATGCTATCGAACGAATACATAGGTCGTGTGGAGAAGAAAAGTGTGTAGGATCTTTGGTAGTGTTAACTCTGCCGCGTGGAGCGCGGGCAGAGCAGAGTCTGGCTGGTGTAGTGCGGTTGAGCAGGTGTGTTGTGTGACGCTCCCGCGAGTTGCCGCGGTTTTGGGGTTTGGCAGCATGTAATTGCGGTCGACTGGCTATAATAGTTTCTAACACGGTGTCGCGGACGGGAAGCATTAGCTGGCACACATCAAGAGCCCGTTTCGCCTGGTGACCGTGTCGAGAAGAAGGCGCGCCAGCATCCAGCTTCTGCAACAGCGACGGCCGACAATGAGTGACTGTCGCCACCTCCTCGATCGGCGACTTCAAACCTTCAATCAACCAACAAGGAAGACTGGAAACACGTAAAGTTTTAGAACCGTATGGCAGACCTCAGCTTTTAAAATTGTTGCATCACAAAATTACAGCAACTTAGCATGAACCTTTGTTGCTCATTGTCCCAATTGCATTACCAAGCAGGGTCCCTTCCTTTTCCGAAATGAACCCGAGTGTCGTTGAAATTCAGACGGCAGTATTAAAGTAATATAATTCGATTTCACTGCTTTAATTTCAAAGTTCAGTTACAATATTTAGATTAGACAAGCACAAATTAAGAGTGCGAGTTTTGTTACCGTATTTTAGCTTAACTGTGACTGCAGCTCAGCTTGGTATTTACTAAATTTTACTATTGTTAATTGTTCAGAATCATTTAATTCAAGTTCAAAGTTAAATCTCTTATTTCTAAATTGCGTAGATTCAAGTAGCTTTTGAAATGATTGTTGAGGTAGCCCAAGATTAACCGTATTTTACTGAATTTCGATGTGCTTCAGAAACAAAGCTCACTATTAATTTCAGTCACTAAGTTAACTTTCAATTTTCCGGTTTTATTAATTCTTTTGCTAAATTAATTCAGAGTGTAGCGAAATTTATTACTTCTGACAAACTTTCAGTTTTCACACTACACGTGTGAACCTTCAGTTGCCACGCTTCTAGTGCTAATTATATGTGCAATAACCTTTCTTCTTCAGTTACTATAGTAATTGTCCTTAGGACTGCGACCGTAATTTTATCCAAATCTCAAATATCTAATTACCGCTAGTTAATTGTTAACATAATGGCCGCACATTTACTTTCTTTATTAACTTTACCCCTTTTCAAAATTAATTCCCACCAGTTTCATCTGCATTTTTCCTTTCATTTAGATGTAACCCTTTCCTCCGTCTTTACCGACAGATTAACTTCGGTGACGATTGCTTTTCCCAAATTTCTATTAGGTACACGCGGTTTAATTTTTCACTGTCATTAAGGTCGATAAGTGAAGGGGAGGTTACACACTAACAGTCTCTATCTTTAGTAATTGACTTATTATGTTAAACGCTTAAAACAAGGTTAAATCTTTTAATGAGCAGATTAAGAGAGCATTTTAAATTTGGTCCTGAAGGCCTGAAACATGTTTACTGTGCGCAATGCCATTCTGTGCCTTGCAGCGTCACGCACACTATCTGTGGGGGAGCGTGTGGCCAGCACGCCGCTACCTCTGCCGCTTTGCCAGAGTCGATGTTTCTCATTCAAGTAGCTTCTCAGTTATCACGATGCTGAGTGCACCTCGCACCAGTCATCCCACCGAGGAAAAATTCTTGGCGGTACCAGAAACAGAACTCACGTCCCCCACATGCGAGCCATCTAAGCTGACCACTCAAGCTACGGAGTCAGACCACTAATTATACGAAGTGCTGAAAATCAAGTTTCTCTTGTCCCTGAAAGCATTAAGATATGTAACCTGTGACTAAGGCAGGGTGACAATTTTAGGCGTTTACTAATAGTTTTGGAATAGTAAATTCAAAGCTAGTACAGCCCAGTACGACTTCACTGTGACACGCGCATCGGCGTATACAGCGTGAACATTAATAAAAGCGACAAACTACAGCGACAGGTAGCCGAGTGGGAATGGAGGGGGGAAAATGTCCTACGGCATTGAGTCCAGAAACGCATCGTTGCCACAGTGGATGGCGTTGACAAATGAAAGTTCCCCTGACCACGTGCCCCGTGTTCCTTGTGTGTTACAGGCAGAGGGGCTGACGCTGTGTACTGTAAGCAGCAGAATGGTCCGATATTCGTGTGGGAACAAACAGAGATAGAGTTTGTGTGCGGCCAAGCAGGTGGAAACGGTCGAGAGGCAGCACAGCTGTACCAAAACAAGTACCCTCACAGACACCAACCACATCACACAACTTTTTAAACCCTTTTTGGTCATTTGTGAGATAATGTGTCCTTTCGGACAGACAAAGCTGCAGGGAGGTAGGGGCTGTGCGTACACCAGATATGGAGGACGGTTGTACAAGATGTTGAGATGAACCCTAGTACAAGCTCCAGGCAAGTGGCCTACCGACACGATGTAAACCAAAGTACGACTATGTGTATCCTGCACGACAATCGCTACTGTCCATATTAACTGCAACGAATGCAGAGATTATTAGCAGCAGATTTCCCTCTATCCTAACAATGTTATCGATTTTTTTGTGCCAGGACATCAGAATTACGAGATTTCTGTTGTCATTCCTCTTTACCAGAAATGGCATCATCAATCTATGTACTCGACATCAGTGGGCTACAGAGAATCCTCGGGGACCGGTTGAGGCACCTCATCAGCATCGGTTCAGCATCGATGTGTGGGCAGGGATTCTTGGCGAACCCTCACTCGGACCGGTTATTATTCCGAATGCCTGGATAGAGCACCATACCTAGACTTCCTGTGGAATGCTCTGCCTGGGTTGCTTGAGAATGTGTCTTTGGCAATACGATAGGTTATGCGGTTTCTGCATGCCCGTGTATCACCCTGCTTTCGCATTACAGTTCGCCGACATCTCACCAACATCTTGCCCGGATGTTTGATAGGATTTGTAGGCCCTGTAACAGGGGCTGTTACGTCACCAGACTTACCCCCTGGGTTTTTAACTCTGGGAGCATCTGAAAAGTGTTTTTATGCTGAACCAGTTCCCAACAGGCGGACCTTTGAACAGTGTGTTCACGACATCAGTGACGCTATTCGCAGAGAGGCCGGAACGTGCGAAAGAGTGTGGCAGTCCATGACGGGATGTGTGAATGCCTGAATTGTACCTGTGGAGGCCACTTTGAACACCTGTTCTGACGTGGATGCTATGCAGCTCTGTACCGTTTTCCAGGATGATGTGTTATCCCTGCACACACACACACACACACACACACACACACAGTTTTGGACATGTTCATAGGACCAGTTTCCCTCTGTTTCAGTCAGGAATCCGTACCTGCAGTTTGTCTGTTTTATTAATGTTCAGGCTCTATATAAATAATTCTTTTACCATGATTCCTTATTACATCTTTATTATACCTTACTACTGATGTGCCACAATGATCATCATTTATATTATCGTTGCCTTCCGAAGAATCATCATTGCTTTCAATGCTAGAAGTGCTTTGTGGTAGGTTAGGATATCGCGTCGCTGGAACTTAATATGGGGACAGACTACTAGTCTGCCACCTTAGCCGACTTTGTCTCGTATGGCATAATACACAAGCAAAACTTTGAACCTCAGTTTCTCAAAAACTTTTGAGAAGTGCATCCCATTTTGAGTACCGTCACCTATTAGCTGGTATATCTCTCGCCACCGCTGCCGACCTCCCCCCTCCTCCCCCCCCCCCCAATCAACAACATTAGCGCCTAACTAAACTGTAGAATGAAAAAAAAAAGCTTTCAATGTTTTTGTTTTTAAAATGGTGAAAGACAAATGATATTTAGCTTTTTTAGGTGTTTTATTAAACCATCAAATAAGGAATCAGTGCTACCTGCAAATTCTCCTCAGAAAATAAAGCCAATTATCCAGATTGAGAACAGATAGCAGATAGTCGTCACAAAACACGGTCGCTGTCTGTCTGTCTGTCTGTCTCTCTCTCTCTCTCTCTCTCTCTCTCTCTCTCTCTCTCTCTCTCTCTCTCTCTCACCACCAATCTTGTACACGATGACACTTGCGTCATCCACACGCTGATCCTCCATTTAAAATTAAAAAAGTTAAAATGTGGTGTACTGGACTTCAGTTTTTAACATTTGATTCTTTACTTCCGAACTAGTAGAAACTGGAGGACTTTAGGCTGCCACTGCTTTGAGCACGACCACTGCCATAAATAATAATAATACTCTGTAACCTCTACAATAATGTAGCAGCCATTATACAGTTACGTTGTGTGCTGCTGTCCATTATTTCGTTTATTTATTATAAGGTGAGAAACGAAGAAGTTTGTCTACTGCGGGAACTATCAACAATTCGGCCAAAGCATTTAATGATGTGTATGTCTGAATTTTACAATCATAAACGCCTGCTATAGGGTACAGAGTGTGTGTAAAGTGGATGGAACTTGAGGAAGCAGACGGTCATACATTCGGTTCTCAAGTTTTAACCTGAAACATCTGAAATTTTCCCGGCGAATCAACTGTTCAAAAAGATTCCGGGCTTGCAGCTGGTCCTCATAAACTTCATTGCCCGATATTTCGGCTGGACAACTGCCAGCCATCTTCAGGTGAGCCGAACGACGACTGACAAAGACGTTCTCCGCTCCGTCTTATACAGTGCGCTGATAGTAGTGCCGCGCATCTTTTTCATGACTCACCACTCATTCACAATAGAAAATAAATGGAAGGCACATTGCCCTTTAAACTTGGTTTATTCCAGTACTATACCTGTATTTTGATCTTATTTGATCCTATTTTGAAGTAACACAGATAATGAGTAAGAATTTTGTATTGTTGATTGAAATTTCCACGATATGACAAAGTTTTTGATTATTGATTTATTTTGCACTATCGTGGTTTTTTTGATGATCGGAAAATGTTGTAACTAGAGATTTACATTAACAATATATTTGGCTATAATGTATTAAAATTTCATTAACCTCGTACAAATACATCGCAAGCCATATATTTTTAAAGTGAACGTTTCCTTCCGAAGATGCCTAAAATCGCAAAATCCGTACTACAATAAGAAAAAAATATATAAATTTGACTGTAAGACCAAAGTGCTGCATATACCCTTCCGCAGAATAAAACAAGGAAAATATTGTTGTATCACTTTTGCTATACGTTTATTGGTTCGCTCGTAATTAAAGCGTAAATTTGAGTGACCATAATAAAAAATGCTATAGTAAGAGGAACCGTCAGGAACCTAATCTGATCAGTTTAAACAAATAAAAATAAAATAAAAACAAATGATGTATACATAACATAATTATGTAATATACATAACGGTATTACTACGAAGAACAATATCCAGTAGAGACGAACTCCGATGCAGAGGCGCTGAGTCAAGCAGGTCGAGCCGCGAGCTGTATTACTGCGTGAGCTAAGACCGCAGAGACCAGAGTGACACCTGAGTTGCTTTGCTCAACGCTCTGGCTAGAGTCGAGAACGGTGGGGTGAGCGTTGAGCGGGCGAGTTCCGAGGGTGGGGGGAGCGGTGAGCGGCCACCAGTCACCCGCTCCGAGACAAATCGTCCGCTCTCTTGCGAGCAGGTTGTTGCAAGTAGTTCTTATGTTCTCCGCTAGGAGGCTCTCTGTCCTGTTGCTCGCATCAACCGCCCAGAGGGCAGGACGTGCGACTGAAACGATCGCCGACGGAGTGCGATGCTAAGTTAAGGTGCGCCAGACACTGCACGCGGCAGAGGAAGCACAGAGAGGGCACGGCATATGTGAAACACAAAATCCAATGGGGCACTGCACAATGCAGGCAGCCAGGGCAGAAGCAGGGCAGAGGCCGGCGCTGGCTGTGTTGTGTGGCGTGCAGTGTGCTCTGACCAGCAGAGGCCCCACTGGTCTGCTGAGACACACACACTCTCTCTCTCTCTCTCTCTCTCTCTCTCTCTCTCTCTCTGCTGTGGAAACGTTTGGAGCTACCGTTCTTTTTTTCTGAATCACTGATTGTTCACTCCTTTGAAAGATTCAACTCTATGAATTAGTTCAGGAGCGGATCCCCCATCTCTACACACCGCCCGGCGACAGCGCCCTCGCTGGTGGAACTGCAGCACTCAGCTGCCGTCGGTGTTGTCGCTGGCCGCAGCTATCCAAGTCTTCTGGCGTCTTCGCTCGAGCGAATTCAAGATAGCGAAGATTCTTTATAATACTTATGTGAGAGTGGTTTTTCGTCCACCTTCTAACATTTTGGATTTGCTGGGATCGGTGAAGGACGATTTGTTACTGCGGAAGGTGGGCATTACAAAATACCGTGTCAGTGTGGTATGGCCTTATAGGACAGACAACACGTACAGTGGAAGAGCGTTGTACAGAACATCAACGTTGCACTCACCTACTGCAACGCAGTATGTCTGCAGTTGCGGAACATTGAATTTCTAACGGACATTCAATGGAGTACGACAAACTTCGATTGTGGCCACAGCAACAACTTATTGGGACTCCATTTTCAAAGAATCTGTTGAAATACGCATTGTGGGAAATCTAATGCACCATGACAGTGGTTAACAATCGAATAACGCGTGGAATCCCGTCATCTCCGAAATTCGCTCGAGACGAAGACGCCAGAAGACTTCGATAGCTGCAGCGAGCGACAATACCGACGGCAGCTGAGTACTGCAGTTCCACCAGCGAGGGCGCTGTCGCCGGGCGGTTTGGCCCTTCTGTCTCCGAAGCTGCGACCCATGCGCGGCAGTACTATCGGCGCAGTATATAAGCTGGAGCGGAGAGTGTCTTCGTGAAATGCGCCCGTGACTACTCCCGTGCCGACTGGAATGCCTACCGGGATAGCCTCACTACCCGGGTCGACAGCCACCCCCTCACCAACCACCTCCCTGATGATATTACCCGTGCCACCTCCTTTCCCCAGCAGACCTTGTCTGAGGCCGTAGAGGCCCACCTCCCTTCCGTCGCCATCCACCCCCACCGTCCTACCTTACCCCCACTGGCCGTCCTCCTCTGTGAATCCCGCCATCTCTACTATGTCTTCCTTCACACGCGTGACCCGGACACACTACGACGCCACCGGCAACTACGACACATCATCAGGAACTTGCTCGTGGCTAAGAAACGCCGGGACTCGCGACAGACATGCACCCGTTTAAACGCTACCCTTCCTATCAACTCGTCCAAGTATTTGTCAGCCTTGCCCGCATCTCGTGGTCGTGCGGTAGCGTTCTCGCTTCCCACGCCCGGGTTCCCGGGTTCGATTCCCGGCGGGTTCAGGGATTTTCTCTGCCTCGTGATGGCTGGGTGTTGTGTGCTGTCCTTAGGTTAGTTAGGTTTAAGTAGTTCTAAGTTCTAGGGGACTGATGACCACAGCAGTTGAGTCCCATAGTGCTCAGAGCCATTTGAACTTGTCAGCCTTCCGCCACCTCACCGAATCTAAACCCCCCCCCCCTACTACCCTCTCCTTCATGATAATCAACCCTTCCCGGACACCCTTAGTAAGGTCAATCACTTTGCCTCCTACCTCTCCGATGTGTTTATCATCCCTGACAATCCACAGTTCGATTACTCCCTCTTCCCAGATATCCGCGATCGAACTGACACCTCTGTCCCTCCCCTCGCTCCTGCTTTCCAGTACTTGGACAACATTGCACACACAGAACTCAATGCCCCCGTCACTACACAGGATCTCATCGCTACACTCCGCGTGAAACGCAACACCGCTCCTGGTCACGCTCGTGTCACCTACCGCCACCTTCGTGAAGCTCCTGCCTCTTTCCTCTCCGTCCTGGCCAGGCTCTACAATGTAGTCCTGTCCACCGGCTACTACCCCGACCTGTGGAAAACCTCCCGAATCCTGATGTTCCTTAAACCCGGTAAAGTGTCATCCGCTGTCTCCTCCTACCGCCCCATCAGCCTTACCTCTGTCTTCAGCAAGGTCCTGGAATCCATCCTCACCCGACGCCTCCACCAGCATCTCCGCCAGCACCGCCTCCTTCCCGTTACCCAGTGTGGCTTTTGGCCGTCCTTCTCTACCGATGACCTCCTCCTTCACGTCACTCATCTCCTCTCCGAACAGCTCAATTCCTGCCGCTCCGCTACCTTCCTCTCCCTCGACCTCTAACGCGCCTATGACCGTGTGTGGCATCCTGGTCTCCTCTTCAAGCTCCAAACCTTCGCCCTTCCTATTAACTACGTCCGTCTGATCGGGTCCTTTCTTTCCCACCGTCCTTGCTACGTCACCATCCATAACACGGATTCCTACACTTTCTTCCCCTCTGCCAGTGTGCCCAGAGGTTCCGTCCTCTCCCCTCTTCTGTACCTTTTCTATACGGCGGACTTGCCGCCGCCTTCACCCCCCATCCACCTTCTCCAGTACGCCGATGACACTGCCTTCCTTGCCCTCGCCTCCATCCTGCAGCACTCCCAACGCCTTCTCCAGTCCCATCTTGACCGGTTCACCACTTAGTGCAACGAGTGGTTGCTTAAGGTCAATCTTTCCAAAATGCAGGCGATCATTGTAGGCAAAACCAGCCCTTGGTTCCGCCTCCTCGATTTCTATGTCACCGTCTATGGCCGTCCTATCGCCCTCACCCCCACCCTTGAGTACCTTGGCATCACCCTCGACCGTCGCCTCTCCTGGACGCCCCACCTCCGGACAATCCGAGCTGAGGCACGCTCCCGACTCCGTCTCCTCGAGCTCCTTTCTGGCTGTATTTGGAGTCTGGACCCCTCCACCATCCTCCACACCTATAAATCCCTCATCCGCCCTATCCTCTGCTATGCCCACCCTGCCTGGATCTCCGCTCATCCTACCTTTTACAAATCCCTTCAAATCCTAGAACGCCGTGCTCTCCACCTCGCCTATCACATCTGTCTCCCCTCACCCACGCAGATCCTGTACGACCTCATTCCGTTCCCCCACCACCTCCTTTTCCTCGAACGGATACGGATCCTCTACACCTCCCGTAAACTCGATCCTCCTCACCCGTTTGTCTCTCCCATCCTCTTCCGCCCCCGTCCGCTGCCGTGTCTGTATTTCCACGTCCCACCTGCTCTCCATCTGTCCACCCTCCACACCCTCTCCCAAGGTCGCTTCCGCCAGCTCCCCCTCCCTGATGATGCCCTCCTCCCCTCCATCTACCCCTCCTACCAACTTTGATCCTCCCTCCCTCTTCCCTTATTTGTTCCTATGGGCACCCTCTATCCCTTCTCTCTTCTCTCCCCCTTCCCTCCCTCCTCCCTTTCTCCCCCCTCCTACCCCGGGCTTCCCCTACCCCCATACCTCCATTCCTCCCACCATCTCCTCTGCCATTGGCATCTCTGCTCTCCCCTCTCCGTCCCCCACCACCCTCTTCCCCTCTCGACAGGTCCCCGGACGCGCACACGTCGAGTGGACATTCACGCGCCGGAGAACGTCGCCAGCAGTTTCTCGTGTGTGTGCCATCGTGTTTGTGATTTAGTGTTTTTCGCCGCCACGCTGCTTCGTTCACTTGTATCGTCCCAGTCATTAGTGTATGTGCGCAGTGCCGACAGTTTTTTGTGTTATTTCGTCGAGTGTGAACGGCTTCGTGTTTTTAATTTTTGTGTCTATTGTTTTTAACCAGCAATTTGTTACTTTTCTGTCTTCATTGTTTCTTTTATTGTAATGCTTGTGGCTGAAGAGCGGAGTAGATTTATCCGGTGCCAGCCCACCTTTGTATGAGGCGAAAAATCACAAAGAAGATAAAAAAATAAAAAAGTCTTTGTCAGTCCTCGTTCGGCTCACCTGAACATGGCTGGCAGTTGTCCAGCCGAAATATCGGCCACTGTAGTTTACGACGACCAGCTGCAAGCCCGGAATCTCTTTGAAGTTTTAACCTCCTCACATTGTGTCACATGTTAATGGTAGCATTAAAAAATTATTACTAAGTTAGGTAATCAGTAATATAGTCTTATGAAATAGAGATAACACTGATCATGTTTTAAAAATAATTTACTTTTGTGACCAAAGCACAAGTGAACCCTTTTGCTTTTACCCGTCAAAAATTTCATTTTACTCCTTGCGTGGGGTGGGGGGGGGGGGGTAATTTACCCTCACGTTGGTGGCTACTGTTGTAGAACACCATTCGCTGTATCAATCTGTTGTGTAATAGTGTGAAAGCTGAGCAAACTGGGTGACTCGAGGGTATGCTTCCCTTGTTAGTGCTGCCTGCTGAATAAGTCGGGCAAGGTAGGCAGAACGTGCAGTTTGCGGCACTTGAGCTGGCGCTACTCACGCAGGGTGAAGCCGCAGTTGAAGCAGCCGGCGCCCGCCATGCCGATGAGCAGGCGCGCCGCCACGAAGACCCAGTAGTAGGCCAGCAGCCCGGACAGCGGGCCCACCACGATGTAGATCAGGAAGGACAGCGTCAGGCTCGTCTTGCGGCCCGCCCTGCAAATGGCCGACGGTCACCGCCCAGTCACCTTCTAAGCATAGGGACATCGATCCTGTACCGGTCAGGTCGAATCTGCCACTGCGATATTCGACCACAGCCGTTCATAAAAATGTTTGTAAGGAAATAAACCACAACAGTCTCGACTGACAATTGTGATTTTATCTCAATGCACGATGCGTTTCGAGCCCTGGTGGTTCATCTCCTGGTGCTCGGACAGTCTACATCGATTATTTTTCCAGATTTAGGTTAACTCTGGTCCGGTAAGATTACAATGGTATATTACAAAGTGGGCACATTATGAATTTAAGTTTACAAAACCAATGCGAATCGAAAAATACCTCCCCCTCTCCCTCTCCCTAGTAGTGAACATATGGTTTTTGAAGCACTGTATGAGTAAGCATATTTATGTACATACATATACTTATGTTCTACAGTACATTTTGTAAAAACAAGTCAAAACAACCCAATAGACTAGCTACAGCAATAACGTAGTAAGTTGGCCGCCGACCAAGTACTGGTCAATAAAAGTCTGCACCATTCCGAACAATGGAGAGAAGAGGAATAGAAGAGGATGAGCAAGAAGGGCGAGAGCGAGGCGTTTGGTAACAGAGATGCGGGGTGCGGCGACTGCTACAGGATGGAACTGGCGCGTGTCCCTAGAAGGTGTCGTACATCGAGTCCGTCTGCCTATTAAAGTTCAGACTGCCAAAGCACGCGAGTTAGTTTAAATAAAAGGAGGAGCAACTTATAACATTTAGCTTCAAGCTCCATCTCGTTTTCCTGTACCCAAAAGGATGTGGACAGACACTCGTTTTAAGCACCGGGTGATCAAAAAGTCAGTATAAATTTGAAAACTGAATAAATCACGGAATAATGTAGATAGAGAGGTACAAATTGACACACATGCTTGGAATGACATGCGGTTTTATTAGAACCAAAGAAATACTAAAGTTCAAAAAATGTCCGACAGATGGCGCTTCATCTGATCAGAATAGCAATAATTAGCATATCGAAGTAAGACAAAGCAAAGATGATGTTCTCTACAGGAAATGCTCAATATGTTTACCATAATTCCTCAACAATAGCTATAGTCGAGGAATAATGTTGTGAACAGCACTGTAAAGCATGTCCGGAGTTATGGTGAGGCATTGGCGTCGGATGTTGTCTTTCAGCATCCCTAGAGATGTCGGTCGATCACGATACACTTGCGACTTCAGGTAACCCCAAAGCCAATAATCGCACGGACTGAGGTCTGGGGACCTGGGAGGCCATGCATGAGCACACGATCATCACCAAACGACGCGCGCAAGAGATCTTTCACGCGTCTAGCAGTACTTTGTTTTTCTTTGTTCTAATAAAACGCCATGTCATTCCAAACATGTGTGTCAATTGTTACCCCTCTATCTACATTATTCCGTGGTTTATTAAGTTTTCAAATTTATACTGACTTTTTGATCACCCGGTATGTCTCAAAAGTCATGTGCCGCGCTCACTTCCACATAGCGTAGTCTTCAACGGACACTACCTCGGAATGAACAACTAGCAACAGCGCCGACCCAACACACACTTTTAATACACTGTTAAGCGAACACAGTATGCCAGTGTGCTTAGTAACATGTTGGTTCACCTTTGGAATGCAATACAGTAGCCGCTCTGCACGGCGTGAATTCGACAAGCCCTTAGTAGCTTTCCGGAGGTATGTAGCGCGAGATGTCTCCACACACATCTTGCAGTTCTCGTAAACTACGAGCCGGTGGTCTCTGGGCAGAGTGTGGGTGGCCGATGGTGTCCCAGATGTGCTCCATCGGACCAGGTCAGGCAAATTTGGTAGCCAAGACATCAACCCAAGTTCTCCAGCATGCTCCTCAAAGTACAGTAGCATGATTCTGGCGTTGTGACTTGGATAGGTATCCTTGTGGACGATACCATCGCTGTCAGGGGAGACATCAAGCATGAAGGGACCCGTGTGGTCCGTAACAGCTCTCTCTCTCTCTCTCTCTCTCTCTCTCTCTCTCTCTCTGTGTGTGTGTGTGTGTGTGTGTGTGTGTGTGTGTGTGTGTGTGCGTGCGCGCGTGCATCTACCGAGCAGCCGTTGTTCTAGATGATGGCGTTTCTGCACACGACCTTACAGCTGGTGGAACAGGAAACGTGATTCATCCGACAAGGTCAGATCTCTATGATTCCGCGTCCACTGCAAGTGTAACTGATAATATCGTTGGGAACGTAAATGGCCGTCGACTATGGAGCCCCATACTCAACAAAGTGCGTTGAAAAGTATGCCCGAAACGCTTGACTCCGCATCAGCATTACACTCTCCCGTCACACTGCCACAGATCGCCTCATACTGCCTCATGCAATGGGCAAGCCTACAGCCTCCACGTTCTCTGTTGAGGTGTGGACGGGCACACTGTTATCTACTCGTGGTCTCACTATCCTTCAACCGCTTTCCATACGCTCACTACAGTCGCAAACGAACAGTATCGCCACTTGCGAGATGCTCGCCCCCAGGCGCCGTCTCCAAACGATGTGCTCCTTGTCAAAGCCGCTTTCGGCAGCGGACTTCCCCATTTACGGGCAGTATTGTCGCCAGAGTGATTCCCCGTCCGTCCCTGCTCTATCTTTGTACTTCCCTTACCGCGGCACGGGCTGGCGACAGGTGTCAATGTTTAGGCTCGTCGCTGTACACAGTTACTAGGAGAATGTGTCCATCCCAATTCGTGGGCCTGAAAGCGATTTAAAGCTCGAAAGTGGCCAGTTGTGCTACAGGAAGCATAGGGTGACCCGGAGCGTCAACATTTGAAAAAGCACTAATTCGCGGAATAATGTAGGTAGAGGTAAAACTTGACATAGATGACCGAAATGACATGGAATTTTTATCGAAAACAAAAACAGGTGCAAAAGCCGACCAATAGGTGACGCTGAACAGCAACACGGTGACGCCGCACGGGAACACCCACAAATGCAGAATTTGGGCTACCTAAGATCCTAGAACTGTCGTGGAAACCAAACTGCACGATGAGAGAGTCACGGTGTGGTTTTCAGTTTCCACCACGATCGGGCCCTTTTCCTCCTAGGAACTGCGCAGTGCTGCTTCTCAGACTGTCAAAGTGACGGGTGCGACGTACGCCGGTATGGCGCAGAATCGCATCATCCCTATCCTGGCTCATAAACACCTGCTGGAAGGTAGGACTTTCATGCAGGATGCCGCCCCACCGCATGTCGCTGTACGTGTGTGGAAGATCTCTTTCGCACATCGTTTGGTGAGGATCGTGTGCTGAGCCGCCACTTTCTTCGTGATTGGCCTCTCAGGTTCCCAGACCTCAATCCGTGTGACTTTACGAGGTTGTGGAGTTATCTGAAGTCTCAAGTCTACCGCGATCGACAGACCTCATTAGGGATGCTAGAAGAGGACAACCGACGGCAGTTTTTCACCGTACCTACTAGTGCGCTGTACAGCGCTTTTTCACAAAATTGTCCCTCGATTTCATGTGAGGGTGTTGAATGATGGACGACGTGTTGGGCATTTGCTATAAAGAATATCGTCTTTGCTAGAAATCAATTGTTATGCTAGTTATTGCTTTTGTATCGTATGAGGCGCCATCTGCTGGTCATTTTGTGCACTTTTTTGGTTTCAATGAAACCCCATGTCATTTCAAGCATGTGCGTCAGTTTTTACGTCTCTACCTACATTATCGCGGAAGTATTTGAATTTTCAAATGTCAACGTACTTTTGAGTCACCCTGTACCTATTTCAGTGAAACAGCAGGCTGGAAATTATGTCTTCCTTTGAATTTATCAAGGCTATTTACTTCTGGTTTCAACCAGTTGCCTGTTCCAAGTAGTATGTCAGCATTATTTCTGTAAATGAAGGGGACTAATTCTGGAATCTTATCACTCATGATTCCCCAATTAAGTAATGCGAAATAAAAATTTCCCTGTGTAAATAAAAATGGCTCTGAGCACTATGGGACTCAACTGCTGTGGTCATAAGTCCCCTAGAACTTAGAACTACTTAAACCTAACTAACCCAAGGACAGCACACAACACCCAGCCATCACGAGGCAGAGAAAATCCCTGACCCCGCCGGGAATCGAACCCGGGAACCCGGGCGTGGGAAGCGAGAACGCTACCGCACGACCACGAGATGCGGGCTGTGTAAATAACGAGGACGAGGTACGCCTTGCCCCAAAAACGGCACGTACAGGGAGTGATCAAAAATACGGAAACACGGCACGAAATGCATCGTTGAACACTAATGCAGGTTGTATGGTGTTTGACCACGAACGGCACCTCTGCAATGCCCTCAGTGAGTTGCGAGTGTTAGCCGTGGCCAGGAAAGTGCTCTGTGTAGTTGTGAGTGTATGACGTCCGGGCTAAGTCGTTCGAATCGCTAGTGCTCATATCGCGCGTGCTTCCCCGACCCAGGTGGGCGAAGCGTTCGCTGTTTCAAGAGGTACCGTATCTAAGATTTGTTGCGCATACATGCAAAGAGAGATCATCCGCTAATTCACAACGAGAGAAAAAATGTATTCTGAGTGATCGCAACGAATGGTTACGGAAGAGGATTGTGACGAAAATTAAGAACTACAGCTGCAAAGGTCACTACAGAACTGAATGTCGCACTTGGGAACCTTGTCAGTACGGAAACTGAAAGGGAGTACATAACTAGGGAATTGCAGAGCGTATTGGAATTCCAAAACCAATCATCAGTAATGCAAGTGTGCTCAACAGGAAAACGTGGTGCCGAAGCCATAAAACCTGCACTAGGAAGCAACGAAGAGTGTCGTTTCACACTGTTTCCAGCTTGTGAACATGATGATCTGGGCGGCCGCGTCGTGGTATTCCGTGGGCCCCCACGGTTATTCTGCGAAGTTGCACTGCTGCCAAGGATTGTGTGACCATTTTCATTGATCATGTCCATACCACGGTACAATGTTTGCTCTCCAGTGGTTATTCTATATTACAAGGCGACAGGACCGCTGTTCGCACAGCTCGCATCATCAAGGGCTGGTTTTGTGGGTACGAGGATGAACTGCCACATCCTCCCTGACCACCACAATCACCGTACCTCACTATTATTGAGCGTTTGTGGTGTGTTTTGAAGGGAAGTGTGCGTACTGACTTTCCACCTCCATCATTTTTAGATGACCTTGCCACAATTTGCGGGAAGAATGCTGTAAGATTCCCCTGAAAACCTTAGTAGCTATATTTATTCATTCAGAGACGACTGGAAGCAATTTTGAAAGCCAACAGCTTTCCTACACCATATTAACCGTGGTAGTTTGAGCGCGCGTGTGCGCTCGTTTCCGTGTTTTTGTTCACCCCCAACCCCCCCCCCCCCCCAAACTGATCATTAGGTCTATGGATGGGAGTGTTTGTAAACTATGAAACTGCTTTGAGCAGGCACTACAACTTGTGTTAAGTTTGCAATGTAGGAAAAAGGCACTGGCGGAAGCGAAGTTCGTCTTGTGAGCCGCACCTGAATAGCACAGTCGACAGAGAAATTGCCTGCTGAAAGCAAACGTCACAGGTTCGATTCTCGATCCGTACACAGTTTTATCGGCCAGAAGTTTGTCACTTCTCCATGTCCAAACAAGGCCTGTGGCGGCTTGGGGAGACGAAAGAGTTTTACAGTGATTTCAGTAGACAGCTTGTGTGGCCATTTGTGCTTCGTGTGAGGATTCAGAAACAACAGATGGAAACAGGAAAAACGATTCGCCGTGCTAGAAAAGACGAAGGGACTGAGAAATCTGGAGGTCGGGAAAGATATCCGCTCGACGAGTTGGTATCTATGGACTGCATCACTGCGGAATGCACAGCATACAGCAATTCTGCAACCCAGTTGGCACAGATGTACAGCCAAGTGAGACATTTGGCGGTCGAGGACAGTCTTCTACATCTACAAAGATACTCCGCAAGCCACCGTACGGTATCTGGCGGAGGGTACCGTCAACCATTACTAGTCATTTCCTTTCCTGTTCCACTCGCAAACAGAGCGAGCAAGAAGAAGAAGAAGAAGAAGAAACAAACTACTGTCTTTATGCCTCCGTGTGAGGCCTAATTTCTCGCATCTTATCTTCGTGGTCCTTACGCGCAACGAATGTTGGCGACATCAGAACCGTTTGTTAGTCGGCTTTAAGTGTCGGTTCCCTAAATCTTCTCAACTGTGTTTCTCGGAAGGAACGTCGCCTTCCTTCCAGGTATTCCGATTTGAGATCCGGAAACATCTCCGTAACACTCACGTATTGTTCCAGCCTAACGGTAACAAATCTAGCAGCCCGCCTCTGAATTGTTTCGATGTCTTCCGTCAATCTGATCTGGTACGGATTCCAAACACTCGAGCAGTGCTGGAGAACAGGTCGCACTGCTGATGTCCTACGTGCGGCCTCGTCTACAGACGAACCACACTTACCTGTAATTCGCCCAATAAAGCGATGTCGACCGTTCGCCTTTCCTGCCACGGTTCTCACGTGCTCGTCCCATCTCACACCGCTCTGCAACGTTACGCCCAGATATTTAAACGACGTGACTGTCTCAAGCAGTACACTACGAATGCTGTAACCGAACATTACAGGTTTATTCTTCCTACTCATCAGCGTTTCCACATTTAGAGCAGGCTGCAATTCATCACACCCATTAGACATTTTATGTAAGTCGCCTTGTATCTCCCTACAGCCACTCATCTTCGACACCTTACCGCACACGACGGCACCATCGGCGAACAACCGCAGACTGCTGTCCACCCTATGCACCAAACCATTTGTCTGCACAGACAACAACAGCGGCCCTGTCACACTGCCCTGGGGCACACCTCACGATTGGCTCGTCTCTGATGAACATTCGCTGTAGAGGACAACATACTGGGTTCTATTATTTCAGAAGTCTTCGAGCCACTCACACATCTGTGAACTTATTCCATAAGCTCGTACCTTCGCTAACGGCCTGCAATGGGGAACCGTGTCACACGCTTTCATGGAATCTGGCTGTTGCCCTTGATCCACAGTTCGCAGTATATCGTGTAAGGAAAGAGCAAGCTGAGTTTCACACGAGAGATGCTTTCTAAAAGCATTCTGATTCGTGGACATAAACTTCTCACTCTCAAGAAACTTTATTGTATTCGAACTGAGAATATTTCCAAGGAATCTGCAGCAAACAGAAGTTAGGGATATTGGTTTGTAATTTTGCGGGTCCGTTTTTCTTTTACCATTTTTATCTACTGGAGTCACCGGTGCTTTTTTCCCAGTCGCTTGGGACTTTGTGTCGGATGAAAAATTCACGATAAATGCAAGAAAGTGGCCAGTGCCGTAGAATTGGGATTCCACTCTGACGTGATGATTTATTTGCTTTCATACCTTTCAGTTGTTTCTCTACGACAGGGATGCTTGTTAGAATGTCGTCCACACGGGAGTCTGCCCCACGGTCAAATGATGGTCTGCTTGAACGATTCTTCTGCGTGAACGATTTCTTGAACGTGAAATTTGAAACTTCAGCTTTCGGTTTGCTATCTTCATCTGCCACAACAGACGGGTCAACGAGGGACTGAATGGATGTCTTAGACCTGCTTAGCGAATTTACATATGACCAGAATTTTCGTGTTCTCTGCTAGATCTTTTGCTAAGGTATGACGGTGGTAGTAGTTGTATGCTTCGTGCATAGATCTTTTCACAGACGCGCGAATGTCTACTAACCTTTCCTTATCGTCATTTGTGCGTTCTCTTTTGAACCGAGAGTGTAACAACGCTTTCCGAATTTCGTTATTAAACTATGGTGGGTCTCTTCCATCCTTCAGCCACTTACTATGCACATAACTCTCCAGACAACGATTTTCAGTCTCAATACATTTCGTCCATAATTACTCTACGACCACGTTACTTGAACTAAGCGACTTCAGTTCACTGTCTAAGCGAGATGATAACAACTGTTTATCTGCTCTATCAGATACACTGTCCTGGCCTTCTCGACTCATTTATTAACTTTCGTAACCACACTTGGTATGACATGATACCACTTCTATACTGAGACTGTCGATAAGGTCCGGCCTATTTGTAGCGACAACAACTAAGACATTTCCATTGCGTGTGGGCTGCCGAGATAACTGGTTACGACATTTTTCAGAAAACGTTTTCAAAACTATTTCGCATGACTGTGTATCCATCGTAATGAATCCATAGACATCCCAGTCTATACTCGGTAGGTTAAAGTCGCCTCCAGCTAGTATTGCACGATT
Organism: Schistocerca nitens; assembly: GCF_023898315.1. Classification (NCBI taxonomy): domain Eukaryota; kingdom Metazoa; phylum Arthropoda; class Insecta; order Orthoptera; family Acrididae; genus Schistocerca; species Schistocerca nitens. The sequence continues at coordinate 6,873,552 of NC_064622.1, forward strand.
TGGCTATTTCCGCGCTACTGACCATAGGCTCTTTTTGAATGATTCTGGAACTGTAACAGCGGCATCGGGTGGCCGGTAAAAACATTCATTACTAGGCTGTTACCTAAATTTTTCGGCAAATGTGGGGGTGGCTTTGGGAACATTCTTACATTCACGTAGTTGAATGATGGCACCATGTTACACTTCACGCAAACAATAAAAATGTAGCTTTCATAACAGATCTAGTTCAACTTCAATTATGCTAGTCAAAATTACAAAAATAATGGGCATGCAAGTAATCCAATAAATTCATTAGAATAACGCAGTGTAAAGTTTTATACGCACTTTTGTAGATGGCATCAAGTCCGTATACTCTATTTTTTAAACCTCATTTCTTGGTTCTCCATCTTGAAGAGTATTAATCATGGACATTTCTTGCTAGATATTACTGCTGATATCCAGTAAAATATTCTCCACCGTTCTGACTCCATTCTTGTTTCCAGTTTTTAATTTTCCATGTTACACTAACATTATAGGTGGCTGATAAATAGATTCTGTGAATACTTTCTAATTTTAGTTTATGACTCTTTGGATACGTTTTATTTAATCATTTAGGAACGTAATTGCAGTTTACAGAAAAAAAAATATCGCAACACCGAACAGCAATTAATGCAGAGTAATGAAATTTCGGGAATATATTTGTCCGGGTAACATTGCAAGATCACAAGTTAATGTAAATGCGATATAAGCCATTGCAAATGAGAAATTGTGGTACTTTAATAACCGATGTAACTAAAGGAATGTTGAATGCAAACGTGTGTGCATTGTGGTGTACAGATGCCACATATCATTCTGTGAATGGGATTTCCTGCCTGTTACACGTGGTCGGTCAATACAGGAACGGTTAATGCTGTTTGTAGATGAAGCTGGAGTTGTCTTCCGACAATGTCCCGCATGTGCTCGATTGCAGACAGATTTGGCGGCAACATGTCGACACTCTGTGTAGAGCATGTTGGGTTACAACAGCGCAATGTGGACGAGCGTTATCATGTTGAAAAATACCCACCTGGACTGCTACTCCTGAATGGCAGTACAACAGGTCGAATCATCAGACTGGCGTACAGATTTGCAGTCAGGGTGCGAGGGACAGCCAGTAGAGCGCTCCTATTGTCATACTAAGTGGCACCCCAGACCATAACTCTATGTGTAGGTCCCGCGTGTGTATCACACAGATAGGTCCTCGGTTCGCCGCCTCCTAACCAACACACGGCCACCACTGGCTCCGAGGCAGAACAGGCTTTCATCACAAAACACAACAGACCTCCAGCCTGCCCTCCAATGAAGTTTCAAATGGCGATGGTTTGGGGTAAGTGGAATACACGCTACAGGGCGTCTGTCTCTAAGCTGTTCTTGGAGCAACCGTTTTGAAACAATTAGTTTCGTCACTGCGTTACGAACTGTTGTTCAAAACGCTGCTGACGCTCCAGAGACATACACCGAACAACACGGTGTTCCCTCTCGGCAGAGACACGTGGTCGTCTGGAGCCAGATGTTGCTGCGACCGTACATTCCTGTGAATACCACTGCCGGCAACCATGCACAGTGGCTACAGTCGTGCCAAGCCTTTCTGCAGTATCGCGGAAGGAACATCGAGATTCTGGTAGCCCTATCACACCACCTCATTCATAGTCAGTGAGGTGTTGACAGTGGCGCCTTTACGCCTTAAAGGCGTTCTTGACCGACATGAACACTCGATCTGGAAGGTAACTAACGCTCACTACCTTTACATTGTGTATGTGAAGCAAATTTGGTTTATATTCACATTACGGTGCTACTAGCGCCACTCTTACGCAACTGGCGCGAATCTGAATAGATATCGTCTTTCAGATGTAAAAGCACACCTGCCAACTTTCGTTTATGTCACAAAATTGCTCCATGGTGTTGCGACTTTTTTTCGTCAATGAATAAAACTACGTATGCACACTGCATATACTAATGAAATATGCTAACCCTTCAGGTATCAAAGTAATTATCTTCCAAGAGAGACATTAGATACAATAGGTCACATAGTTTTAAAGAGACAGAATCAGCAGTATCAAAAACGCCAATTTCAGACTCGTGCCCGCTGTTGGATAATTTTCTGCCCATGGAGCGCACATTCAGCAGCTTTAACCGTCCAAGTTTCTACTGTGGCTGAGCCGAAGCACTCACCTGTCTGCGATGAAGCCGAAGATGAGCGCGCCAAGCAGCTTCCCGAAAGAGACGACCATCTGAGCCGTGGAGCGAAGTGCAGTCCTCTCACACACCAGGTCCCACTGCAACACACACAACAGTGACAGACCTACAGAGCGGCACCAGTATTAAGTGGCAGGATAAGCCCGCTAAATTTTTATTTATCAGCGAGTGTCGAGGGGCATGAAAGGAAAGTTGTGGTTGGGAAGGGAGTGAGACAGGGTTGTAGCCTATCCCCGATGTTATTCAATCTGTATATTGAGCAATCAATAAAGGAAACAAAAGAAAAATTCGGAGTAAGTATTAAAATCCATGGAGAAGAAATAAAAACTTGGAGGTTCGCCGACGACATTGTAATTCTGTCAGAGACAGCAAAGGGCTTCGAAGAGCAGTTGAACGGAATGGATGGTGTCTTGAAGGGAGGATATAAGATGAATATCAACAAAAGCAAAACGAGGATAATGGGATGTAGTCGAATTAAGTCGGGTGATGTTGAGGGTATTAGATTAGGAAATGAGACACAAAGTAGTAAAGGAGTTTTGCTATTTGGGGAGCAGAATAACTGATGATGGTCGAAGTAGAGAGGATATAAAATGTAGACTGGTAATGGCAAGGAAAGCGTTTCTGAAGAAGAGAAATTTGTTAACATCGAGTATAGATTTAAGTGTCAGGTAGTCGTTTCTGAAAGTATTTGTGTGGATTGTAGCCATGTATGGAAGTAAAACATGGACGATAAATAGTTTGGACAAGAAGAGAACAGAAGCTTTCGAAATGTGGTGCTACAGAAGAATGCTGAAGATTAGATGGGTGGATCACATAACTAATGAGGAGGTATTGAATAGAATCGTGGAGAAGAGGAGTTTGTGGCACAACTTGACAAGAAGAAGGGACCGGTTGGTAGGACATGTTCTGAGGCATCAAGGGATCACAAATTTTGCATTGGAGGGCAGTGTGGAGGGTAAAAATCGTAGAGGGAGACCAAGAGATGAATACACTAAGCAGATTCAGAAAGATGTAGGTTGCAGTAGGTACTGAGAGATGAAGAAACTTGCACAGGATATGGCAGCATGGACAGCTGCATCAAACCAGTCTCAGGACTGAAGACCACCACCACCACCACCACCACCACCACCTAGTGTGATTATTATTATTATTATTATTATTATTATTATTAAGTGCGATGCTTGTAACGCTTTTGTTCAGAATTTGAAACAGATGCACATGTTCGGTGGAAACGATCATTGCATTACGTTGCCTAAAATATATAAAGATTCGTGGCTAACAGTGACAAAACCATTTTTATGTAAAAACTAGCTGAGAAAGCCGGCGTTGACCGGGTATTTATTTATTCCAGTCTTCTATTCGTCCTTCCTCTCCCTCTCTACCCAGCTCTTCTTTCTTTATACACCTCTCTTCCCTCCTCTTTACATCCCTCCCACCTATTCCTGTCCACCACGTCCACCTCACCTCCCACTCTCTGTGCATCCCCCCTATGTCCATCTGCTCCTCCCCTGTCTTTGTCAGAGTCTCTCTCTCTCCCCCCCCCTCTCCTCCTCTCCCCCCCTCCCCTCCCGTGTGTCCCGAATTTAGGTCTAGACAATATGGTCACATTTATATGCCCCAGGTTAGCCTTTGAGTCTGACATATTTACAGTATATAAATTGTTGGTGTTAGGATAATGTTGTGTACATAGTCCCGCGTAGTCAGCGCGTACACAACTCTCCCACTAGAGCGCGCCCCGCTAAGCACAACAGCGCAGGCGCAGCGCTCGTCCGGCTCCGCACTACGAGATGGCGCTGCCATAAAGACGGACCAAATTCTGCTTCCGCCGATCCGCGTATCAATGTCACGCAGCCAATGAGGTTGCTGCTAACGTAGAACTTTTTCTCCTCGCGGATCACACTCGCGCAGTGATACATGAACGCGCGAGGCATTATAACGAATGTACAGACCTCCGATTAGTCAGTTTGCATCAGTCTGTACCAGTGTGCATCAGTCTGCATTAGCCTGTACCAGTCTGTAGTCAAGTTTCAGTCTGCGCGTAATAAGATTACCATATTCCTGTACATAGCCATGAAGAGAAATGTATAGACACTTTGTCAAGTATCAGAGATATGTGAGAATAAGATTAACGTACCAAGACCAAAGGAACTTCAGATTGTCAATTGTAAACAGCATCCAGAATCAAGTTACGTAATATCTATGTTTTTTATTATTTTAATAAATGTGTGTGAAAATTAATCAAATTCTGTTTAAAGTTAGTCACCGTCAATCTGCTACTCTAAGCGTGCAAGTGGCATTTCTATCGTCTGACCTAACGGCAGAAGATAAACACGCCACGATAAGACCACGAGACATCTTGCTGACATTCGCCTACTTCGATAGAGCGACAAGTCAAATAATCTGATGGTGTGTGTACCGAAGGTCTTACAGTACGCACACCACAGATAATTTGTCCCATATGGAAGATGTCGTGACTACCGTTGGTGCGAGATGGAGAAGAGGGGGTGCGTGCGTACCTCCGAAGTGATGGTGTGGTAGTCCTCGTAGTCGTGGCTGATGCAGGGGATCCTCGGAGGCCGCGGCTGGGACTGCACCTCTTCGAGCGCGTCCACGAAGCCCAGGTCAGCCAGTGCGCTGTAGTTGTAGTTGTAGTACGAACAGGACTCCGCTTCTCTGCAGAATAGATAGGTTTCAACTGACAGGGCAAAAAACCGCGGCAATAGACACAAACAGTGAGAGAAACTAAGCATAATATAATTAATGAAAGATAAAATAACTTATAAATATAATTAACTTTTACCGAAATCAAACTGCAGTTTTAAAGAACTGCAGGACGTGAAAGGGTCGCACTAACTCAGATATGAGTGAGACAGGGTTGCAGCCCACCCCACACGTGTCACAGTATCTGCGCAAAGAGCAGCTGGTAAAGAAAACTAAGGAGGAACTTCAAAAAGAGAATTAAAATTCGAGGAGAAGAAATAAAGTTTGCAACGTTAGAGGATAAGAATGTAATTCTACCAGACATAGCAAAGGACTAGGAAGACCAGTTGCCCGGGTTGTATAGTACCTTCAAAAAGAGGTCCTAAAATGAAAATAAAAGTAAAACAAGAGTAATGGAGACTACTTGAATTACATCAGATGATGTCGACAGAATTAGATAAGAAAATGAGACTCTAAATGTCGTAGGTGAGTTTTGCTATTTGGGAAGCAAGATAATAGATGACGCTAGAAAGAAAGACGATATTATATGCAAATTGTCAACAGTATGAAATGGTTTTTTGAGAAAGAGAACTACGGTAGCACCTAGTATGAAGTCAAGGAAAGTACTCGACTGGTTACATTGTTGTATGGCAGTGAATTGTGGAAGGTAAATATTACAGGCAAGAAGGAAATAGATGCTTTCAAAATGTGATGCTACAGCAGAATGATAAAGTTATGTGAGTAGGTGGCTTAGATAATGAAGATGTTCTAAATCTTACAGCGCAGACACAAGCCTTATGGCATAACTTTATTAAACTAGGTGTTAAGTTGATAGAGAAAATAAAATAAAGTGAGGTATTTTGGTAATAGAGGGGGAAGTGTGGAAATATATGAAGGTGGTTGCAATATTTATGTAGATATGGAAAGACAATAGAGTAGCGTGGAGAACTTCATCAACTCCCTCTTCGGTATGATGTCTGTAACAACAACAACAACAACAACAACAACATAACTATACTTATTTAAAAGGCCAGTAACAATACAGCATTGAAAAATGGTGTAACACAGTTCAACTCTGTCCCTTCTTTTTTTTAATTGCATACTACTCATAGCGAAAGTGTCATCTTGTAAATTTTCGTACGCTGATACCGGCCATAGAATGACAAGGCAAAAGCTATGAAGAAAAAATGGCTCTGAGCACTATGGGACTTAACATCTATGGTCATCAGTCCCCTAGAACTTAGAACTACTTAAACCTACCTAACCTAAGGACATCACACAACACCCAGTCATCACGAGGCAGAGAAAATCCCTGACCCCGCCGGGAATCGAACCCGGGAACCCGGGCGTGGGAAAGCTATGAAGAAATTCAAGTAAAACTTTATAAGGAGCTGAAATACTTTACAAACATTACATCTGATGCCATTTTGATCCTACCCCAATAAGACAGTTTGTACGTTAATGCAAACAGGGAGACAAATAGAAACTCACAAATTTGTACGAAAGAGAAGTGCGTAAGGCAGGACGACAGCCCCACAAATCTGGACTGAACGTTGTCGTACAGACCACAGATGGAGGCGGTGGCTCGAACTGGAAGCCGTGATAGTGTTTTGGTTAACCTGCCAGGTACGCCGTGGCGTCATCAAGCAGACGGCTTAAGGAGCTCGGCTCAGCGCGATACAATACTGGGGCCACTGCTGAGTACTTTACGACAGCACCTGTATCACTGTAGTCTGTATCTAAGAGGTGCTAAGACTATCGTTACAGGAGCACTTGGGGCTACACAATGAGCATGGCTGCTAGTTCTGGACCTCTTAGATAGCTGAGGAGTATGAGAAGAACAAGAACGATTCTGATTTGTTCATGCAGCACTATCTCAAATTCAGGTCCCCACTACGGTAGGCATGCAAAGCACTAGAGAACTTTGACGTAAGAGGGGAATGGATGATCTGAAACACTCGCAAATCTAGATATCAGCCTGACTGAATCAACGCGTAAGACTTGAAACTGCAGGCATTGGAAGGAGTGAGGACAAGAGTGGGAAGCAGCAGGAAGGTGCGTGGGACGTACAGGATGACCCTCTTTGTGACTTGACAGGTGAAATCCACGGAACGCAAGATGTATGAACGGGGCAGACAGAGACGGCACGATTTCTCACGCACATTGTTGGAATGTCTAAAAGAAAATTTGCACAATAATAAAGAATTAGAGCATATACATTTTTATTCTAATAAATTATATATTTTATACATTTGAATTATATGTAACCTTTTGTGGTCCTTCGAGACCGCAGTGCATCCATGTCCGAAGCAACACGCACTACAGAGACTACAGCTGTTGTGAAATACATGAGGTGCATTTGCAGACGCGAATATAGACAACCCTCAGCCGTATAATGGAATAACGACATTGAGAATTTCTGCCAGCCCGGGACTCGAACCCGGATTTACCGCTTGTCGCGAGCAGTCGCCTTAGCACTTCGGCTATCCAGAGCGTTTGATAGCCCGACCCAAACTTCCGCATATTGTCGTCCACGTGGGTACAACCTACACTCATACATTTATTTTGTACATTCTTGTGAAGTCGAGTCGTTTTAATTGAAAGTAAAGACATAATAAATGTACGGTGCAGGTTGTAGACACATCGACGAGAACATGCCGAATTTTTGGCCTGACTGAAGCGTGCTCGTACAGCCAGAGTGGTTAAGGCGACCGCTCGCGACAAACGGGAAATCCGGGTTAGATGCCCGTTCAGCACAGAGTTTCAATGTCGTCATTTCATTATACAGCTGAGTGTTGTCCATATTCGCAACTACGATTACCTTTCATGTATTTTGTGGTGCCATCGGAGTATGTAAGAAATAAAAATGTTTTAAATATTTGGAAACTTTACAACACAGAATGTTGAGGTATCCAACTCAGGTAACATTCCAACAGTGACAACAGCAAAAAAATGACTGTGCATGGCAGGGTGAGATTGCTCGTAGCACGTTTGTCAAATTCTATTTCTTCTACTAATACTTATTACTTCTTGCATGTTGCACGAAAAGTGTAAGAAAGAAGATGAGCAACGTTTATGTCATCCAACAGCTGAGAGCGAGAGCTGATAATGCAGTGGTATCGCTCGGCTGCTTCCAAAGTACGCACAGAGCGGACAAAATAAGAGTGGCCCGGAAAATATTTCACGCATCTTAAGACAGGCAACTCAATTCACACCTTCTGCACCCAGGGCGAATCATGTAAGTCGGGTTGCCTATCATAAGGTGCTTGAAATACACACCACTGCCAAGTAACACAGCTCGATGAAACATTGACCATGCAGTATTGTACACAAGGTAAATGTTCTGCCAATAAAACGTAGTAATTGCTTCGCCTTGCCTACAACGTTTTTAACATTTTCTGTGCGATCGTTGGAATTTAAGCTGTTCGTAATGATAATTCGTAGGTATTTTGTTTAACTGACACCCTTTAAATGTGTTATTGTTTTCATTTGCTTTAGGGCGCAAAAAGCAACTGGGGTCATACGCGCCCAAGTCAAAACTATAGAACACGAACACAGAGAGGAGTTAAACGACTTTACGTCAGTCCCAATGGACAGAATAAGACACACGTAAAAAAAGCACGTGCAAAAAGGGATAAAAAAACACCATACAGAAATGGAGGTCCAAAACTAAAAATTAAGTGGCCTTCGCCATATTGCTTCGACAGATAAAAAATAAAACGCGGTCAACAGCCCGTTCGTCATTAGCTAAAACGGCTGATAAATCAGGTGGCAAACCCAAGCTGGAACGTTAATGGCTAAAAGAAAAAGAAAAAAAGGGGGCATTCCAGCAGGAAGTGGCGGACAGTTAAAATCTGGGCGCATTGTGTACAAAGTGGTGCGGTAGCGCCACTTAGCAAATGACGGTGGCTAAAAGGCAGTGCCCAGTACTCAGCCGTGTTAAAATAATGTCCTCCCGGCGGGAGGGCCGAGACGAGGTCGTTCACAACACTGGGAGAGGCTTAATAAGCCGAAGCTTATTCCCGTGAATGGGGGAGGGGGGACCCAATGGCGATGCCAGAGGGACACCACCTCCTGACAGACGGCAACGCAAGGATCATCGGAGGGAATGTAGGTACACGGGGGCTGAGGTACGAGGACTGCAGCCTTGGCAGCGGAGTCAGCAGCCTCGTTTCCTGGCTGACTGGCGTGACCAGGAACCCACAGAAACATGGCACTAGCTCCATATAGAGTGAGCAAGTGACAGTTTTCCTGGACCTGCTGCACCAAGGGATGAGCACTGTACAGCGCACATAGAGTTTGGAGGGCACTGATTGACTCTGAGCAGAGGACACAATTTGAAAGGCTGTGTCGCCAGATGTACTCCGTGTCCTGACACTAGGCGAAGAGCTCGGTCGTAAATACTGAGGAGTCTGCCAGAAGCCGACATCGAAGGACACGGGTGCCAATGACGAGGGCACACCCGACCCCACGGTCAGTCAGAGAGGCACCAGTGTACACAAAGGTACTATCGCGAAGGTCGTGAAACTGGAGGCGATAGACCGAGGCTGAGGTAGTGCCCTCAGGAAGCGAATGAAGGCCAAGGTTAACACGGGCTGCTTCACAACGCCAAGGTGGTGAAGGGTTCACACCCGTTGGGAAAGTTGCAGGTAGTGTGAAGTTAAGCCGCCATAGCAAGTGCCAAAAGTGGACTCTAGGAGGTGACAGAAGCAAAGGAGGCGGCATAGGACGGGTGCCCACGCATGACAGGCAAACGGCACGCGTACCTGCTGAGGAGAAAGTCACGGCGGTAGGACAGTGGTAGTTCAGCAGCTTCAGCGTACAGACTCTCAACTGGGCTGGTGTAAAAGGTGCTCGTGGCCGAACGGATGCCACGACGGTGGATAGTGTTGAGACAGCGTAAGAGAGATGGGCGTGCAGATGCATAAACAAAGCACCCATAGTCGAGTTTCGAGCAGACAAGGGACCGGTACAAATGGAGGAGGGTGGCTAGACCGGCACCCCAGGAAGTACCATTGAGGACATGCAGGAGGTTGAGGGACTGCGTAGAGTGGGCTGCCAGGTAAGACACATGGGAGGACCAAGAGTGTTTCCTATCGAGCATGAGCCCTAGAAATTTCGTGGATTCAACGAACAAAAGGGCAACAGGCTCAAGACGTAGAGATGGTGAGAGAAACCAATTGCGCCACCAGAAGTTCATACAGGCGGTTTTGTCAGTGGAAAAGCGAAAGCCATTGTCGATGCTCCAGGAGTAAAGACGATCAAGACAGCGCTGAAGACGCCACTCAGTGAGACAGGTCCGTGGAGAACTGCAACAGATGGCGAAATCGTCTACAAAAGAGAGCCGGAGATGCCCGGCGGGAGACAGGCCGTTATAGGGTTAATGGCGACAGCAAAGAGGACGACGCTCAGAACGGAACCCTGAGGCACACCATTTTCCAGGATAAAGGTGTCCGAGAAGGTAGAAATCACACGCACCTTGAAAACTCCGTCTTGTAGAAATGCCCAAAGAAAACAGGGCAGGTGACCACGGAAGCCCCACATGTAAAGAGTACGGAGGATACCAGTTCTCCAGCAGGTGTAGTGGGCCTTCTCCAAGTCGGAAGACACGGTCACAGTCTGGGATTTCCGTAGAAAACCCTTCATGACATGGGTGGACAAAGTAACGAGATGGTCAACTGCAGAACACCGCGCTCTAAATCCACACTGTGCATTCGTTAGTAAATGTTGAGACTCGAGCCACCACACCTGCCAGGCATGTATCATACGTTCCATCACCTTGCAAACGCAGCTGGTAAGATAGGTGGGCAGGAAGCTAGAAGAAAGGTTTTTGTCCTTACCGGGTTTAGGTATGGGTATGACTGTGGCTTCACCCCAGCCTCCAGGAAATGCGCCCCCTGCCCAGATGCGGTTGTAAGTGTAAAGCAGAAAGTGCTTGCCTGCAAGAAAAAGGTGCTGCAACATCTGAATGTGGATGGCGTCTGGCGCTGGGGCAGAGGATCGGGATGAACTCAGAGCATGATCTAGCTCCCTCGTGGACGGCATTGTAGCACTCACGTTTCGGAGAAGAGGAGGGTGTCGCCCGAGCCTCCTCCGCTCGTTTCTGATGGAGGAAGGCAGGGCGATAGCGACAAGAGCTCGAGACTTCGGCAAAACGGCGGCCCAAGGTGTCTGAGACAGCAACAGGGTCCACGATGAGATCGTCAGTGACTGTCTGGCCGGAAATTGGGGAATGGATCTTGGTTCCAGAGAGCCATCGGAGTTTGGCCCACATGACAGAGGAAGGTGTGGAACTGTTAACTAGTGAATGAAATCCAGCTAGTTCTTTTGCTGTCTCTAAGAACGAGATGACACTTTGCACTCATCTGTTTATAACGAATGCAGTTTGCCAGCATAGTGTGGCGGTTAAAAGCGCGGACAGCACGTCTCCGCGCTCTAATTGAGTCGCAGCATGCCTCGGTCCACCGAGGGACTTGGGATTCGACGTGGTAGAGGGGAAGTGCGCGGGATGGAACGTTCTGGAGCAGTTAGGATAACTTATGTGAGATATTCGACGTGGTCATCACAGCCGGGGAAATCTTGTTCTTCGAATATCGCCAGGGAGGAATAAAGCTGCCAGTCAGCCCTAGGAAACTACCATTTTGGCGTGCACGCGGATGGGGTAGGGGTCAGCAACCGGATAGCACATGGGAAATTGTCGCTCGAGTAGGTGTCAGAAAGAATGGACCACTCAAGATGATGGGAAAGCTGGGTAGTGCAGAAGGATAGGTCCAAATGGGAACAGGTGTGCGAGGAGTTGGAAAGGAAAGTGGGTGCTCCAGTGTTGAGGCAGAAGAGGTTAAGGTGGTTAAGAAGATCAGCCAAGAGGGCACCTCTCTGACAGGTCCTGGGAGAACCGCAAAGGGGATGATATGCAATAAAGTCACCGAGTGGCAAAAATGAGGGCGGTAGCTGCCCAGTAAGTTGAAGTAAGTCTGCCCTGGTGACAGCAAATGAGAGAGGGACAGAAATGGTACAGAGGGAAAAAGTCAGGTGGGGAAGGAAAAGGCGAACTGCCACAGCTTGAAGATCAGCGAGATGGGTTGACTATGAATGTCATCCCATAGGAGCAGCATGACGCCCCCATGAGAGGGAATGCCAACCTCAGGGGGGGAAGGTCAAAACAGATCGGTAAGAAATGTGAAAGCTCAAAGCAATCCTGAGGGCGCAATTTCGTTTCCTGAAGGCAGAGTACAAGGGGGCGCTGCGACGCTAAAAGCAGCCGTAAATCCTCTTTGTGGGACCGAAGGCCGCGAACGTTCCATTGGAGGAGAGTCGTGATGAAGAGATGTGGGGTGTCACCTCGGCGGCTGCTGAGTGACAGCTGGAGAACAGGCGCTACTGGAGGATCCTGCTCCATGGAGTCCACAGAAACATCAGCTTGCTTATGCGGTCGATCTGTGGAGTTCAACGGCGAAAAACGGTTGTTGGTGCGCACCAGTGACATGGAGGCTGGGTGGGTATCACGTGCCAACACCATCGAAGAGGACCTTCGAGGTGGCGAAGGAGAAGACCGTTATCCTTTGGAGGACTTGTTTGAACCATTCTGGTTAGATGAAGACTCGGATGTTGTTTGGCTGGAGGGATGGAGGAAGTCTTCACAGCAGTACTCCTTGTGTCTTTTCTGGCCTACCCAGTTGGGTAGCTGGTGGTTTCGCCCCTTGAGGCGACAGTTTGACGACTTGTTGCACAGCTGGACAGGCGGACGGCGATGCTACTTTGACACTGGGGTATTTCACGACCTCATAGCTGAATTGGAGGTCACGTGCCTGCATGTCCCTGTCCTTCATGGAGCGAGGGGTAACAAGAATGGAACTACAGGTAGCAGACGGGAGAACGCAGGGTTTGCAATTAGCCAGTAAGTTGTGAGCGACTGAGTAAGGCACCTTTTCCTTTAGCTGAATCTCTTGAACAGCCTGCTCGTCAAGATACACTAGACACTCCCGAGAAGATGCGGCATGGCCACCATTGTAGTTGATACAGTGGGGAGAAGGCGGACAATCGACCTCGTGTGCATCCCTACCACAGGTAAAACATTTGGCTGGGTGTCGACAAGATGTTTGAGTGTGGTTAAAACGATGACACTGATAACAGCACATCAGGTTCGGAACATATGGCCTGATGGTGACAATGTCATAGCCTGCTCTGAGCTTGGATGTAAGCAGCACTCTATCAAAGGTGAGAAAAAGCGTGCGGGTGGGCACTAAGGAGGAGTCTACCTTTTTCATAACACGATGAACAGCAATGACATCAGAGATGTAAGATTGTATTTCAGCCTCAGTTAGACCGTCGAGCAGCCTGGTGTAAATTACACCACGGGATGAATTCAAAGTTCTGTGGGCCTCGACATGAACAGGGTAACTGTGAATAAGCGAGGCAGCAAGCAGTAGTTTTGCTTGATAATCGGAAGAGGTCTCCAAAAGCAAAGTACCATTACATAAACGAGAGCAGGATTTCACAGGGCCAGCAATTGCATCTACACTATTTACTGTGGTGAAGGACTGACCGTCCTCAGTAAGTGAGACCACGAGGAACTGTGGTGCAGCGGTAAGGGTCTTTGAATCATTAGCCTCGTTGCATTTGCGTTTTGTAGACGTCTAGTGGGAAGATGATAGACTCATCTAGAGGAAATCCCCACGATTGCCAGCATCTCCGATGGTGCGCTCCTTCCATCTGGAGGCCCCCTTCACAAGGGGGGCGCACCCACCTTGGGTGATTGTTCACACTTCAGGACACACCTCCCGAACTCCTGACGGAGGGACGAATCGGCACTTTGGGAAGATTACAGCTCAGGCAATCACCCCTCCCTGGGACTGGCCTGTACCAGGGGGTACGCACAAACCCTACCTGTCGATCCGGGACTGGGAATTACGCGTTACCCAGTCACCTGTTACGCATCGGACACGTGCGCTGGCCTTCACGGGTGCACAGGGAGGAAGAAGAAGAAGAAGAAGAAGAAGAAGAAAAAAGAGGATCCTCAAATGCCGAAGCAGAGAAACGAGAGTAGAAGGGAGACAAAGAAAGGAAAAGGGAGCGAAAAACACAGGTGAGACTGTTTGCAGGTCAGTGACAGAATGCAGAACATTCCCAAGAATACCCCAGACATGGTCCTTCAGGGAGGGGAGGATAGGCATGCAGCACGGAAGGGAAAAAATGCTGCAAAGGCTGGGACCCGATGGTAGCCAAGCACGAACCCGTCAAAGAGTGGCGAGTCCCCTGGGGGTGGGCAGGGGGGGGGGGAGGCAGGAGGGCTTTAAATGTGTGTGTTAATAGCTTGGTTTGGAGAAAAGACGTCCCACAAAAAACAAGGAAAGTATAGACGTTACTACATGCCAAAACTGAACTATGCATCTGAAACATGGGTAATGAAGAAAAAAGTAAGCAGATTACACAAGTAGGATAGGAGTATGACGGAGGGAGGGGGAGAGAGGATGACGAAGAAAAGGGTAAGTGAAATAATGAAAGAGTACCACTTGCAGAATAGGATAGAAACATCAAAGCTAGGATGGTACGGGAACCTACAAAGAATGGAAAACAAGGGGATTCCGAAGAAGATACGTGAAACGGAGATGCGAAGGAAACGACTAAGGAGGAGACCACGGGATCGATGGAAGTGTGAAGGAGTGTGTTCAGAAAAGAGGCAAGGATTGTACCAGAGAATACAGGTAGGTCGTGGGAAAACAGGCCTAGATGATCAGATCCATCCTGTTCAAGACGATGACGATGATGTACACGACCTAACACTCGTTATTGTTTGCTGTCAGTTGCGATTTTCCACACCATAAATATATGCTGTTAAATGATTTCGAAATTGCTTTTAATCTTCTGTTGCCTTAACTATACAGTGAGCGACAGCACAATGTACAAACAATGTACGGGGGCTGCTCTTATTGTCTCCTAAATTGTTTCTATTGTTCAGGAACAGCAGAGAGCGTATAACATTTCCTTGGAGAACTTCAGATGTCTCTTCTGTTTTACTCGAGACTTCCTGTGGATTACATCGATCTGTGACCCTTCTGAGAGAAATCCGCGAATGTAGCCACACAACTGCGACGATACTCCATAGGCAAGCAATATGATTAGAAGCCCCTTGCGAGGAACGACATCAAAGGTTTTCTGGAAATCTAGAAATATAGAATCAACTGTCAATGGCACTCATTATTAAATGTTAATAAAGAGCCAGAACGTAGGAACGATATTTTCTGAAACCGTGGTGACTGTATCTCAACACGTCGTTTCCTTTGAGATAATTCATCATGTGCGAACACAGTATATGTTCCAAAATCCTACTGCAAATCCATGTCAGTGATGCGGGTCTGTTGGTTGGTTGATTCGGGGGAGGGAACGAAGCAGCGAGGTCATGTCCCATCGGGTTAGGGAAGGAAGTCGGCCGTGCTCTTCCAAAGGAACTATCCCAGCATTTTCCCGAAGCGATTTAGGGAAATCATGGAAAACCGAAAGAAGAATTGCCGGGCGCGGGTTTGAACCGTCGTCGTCCCGCATGCGAGTCTCGTGTGCCAACCACTGCGCCACCTCGCTCGGTGTTACGGGTCCGTGATTCATCTGCTTAGTCGGTTTCCTTTCGTGAGTATTGGTGTGAGTAACGCAACTTTCCAGTCTTCAGGTACGGATCTTTCTTCGAGCGAGCGGTTGAATATGATTGCTAGGTATGGAGGTATTTGCTCTAGAAGTTGGACCATTACGGAATACGGTGAGTAGCTCACAATTGGTT
This sequence comes from Schistocerca nitens, assembly GCF_023898315.1. Taxonomy (NCBI): domain Eukaryota; kingdom Metazoa; phylum Arthropoda; class Insecta; order Orthoptera; family Acrididae; genus Schistocerca; species Schistocerca nitens. The sequence goes on from NC_064622.1 coordinate 6,889,237, forward strand.
CACCTCTTACTTTAGCAACAGGCAGCAAAAGGTCATTATTCACAACGTTGATAACGGCTGTCATGTGGGGTGAGAGTGGGGTACTGTCAGGTAGTGGGTTCCCAGAGATCAGTGTTGGGGCCGCTCCTGTTCCTTATTTATATAAATGATATGCCCTCTAGTATTGTGGGTAACTCTAAAATATTTCTGTTTGCTGATGACACTAGCTTGGTAGTAAAGGATGTTGTGTTTAACATTGGCTCGGTTTCAAATAGTGCAGCACATGACCTCAGTTCATGGCTTGTAGAAAATAAACTAGCACTAAATCACAGTAAGATTCCGTTTTTACAGTTTGTAACACACAATTCAACAAAACCTGACGTTTTGATTTCACAGAACGGGCATATGATCAGTGAAACTGGACAGTTCAAATTCCTAGGTGTTCAGATGGATAGTAAGCTGTCGTGTAAAGCCCACGTTCAGGATCTTGTTCAAAGTCTTAATGCTGCCATTTTCACTATTCGAAGAGATATCGAAAGTGAGTGATACTTCGACACGTAAATTAGTCTACTTTTCTTATTTTGATTCGATTACGTCGTATGGTATTATATTTTGGGGTAACTCTTCCCATTCTAGAAGGATATTTTTGGCTCAGAAACGGGCGGTTCGGGGAATAAGTGGTGTTAGTTCACGAACCTCTTGTCGACCTCTGTTCACGAGTCTGGGTATTTTGACATTGGCCTCTCAATATGTGTATTCCTTATTGTCGTTTCTTGTTACCAATATTAGTTTATTCCCAAGAATAAGCAACTTTCACTCGGTTAATACTCGGCAGAAACCAAACGTGCATTTGGGTCGGACTTCCTTATCTCTTGTGCAAAAAGTTGTGCAGTATACTGCTGCATCCATTTTCAATAAGCTGCCACTCGAATTCAAAAATCTTAGCAGTAATCCACGCGCTTTGAAATCGAAACTGAAGAGTTTCCTCATGGGTCACTCCTTCTATTCAGTCGAGGAGTTCCTTGAAAAATTAAGCTGATTTTTGTTGTATTGCTGATAGCGTTTACTTAAACTTATGAACTGGCTTTTTTAAGGTTCATGAACATTTATTTTTATCTGTTATTACGTTTATGTTGTATTGCTGTACTGACACGTTTGATGACCTTTGAGGTTTGCTCCTCAATTTGGTCCTACGGAACTTTACGAGTAAACACAAAAATTATATCATTATGCTCTGAAAGGAAACTAATTGGTATACAGTCTGAATCTGAAGACTTCCTTTCTTAAGTGATTTAAGCTACTTCGTTACACGGGGGGGGTATATACTTCTGAGTTACTCATGGTGGAAGTTTTTTTTGGTTCGATTTCTCGAATACCTCGTCTTTTTTGGTGAAGAAATTTATGAAAACCGTTTCCAGTGACTCAGCTTTAGTGGCACTGTCAGCGACAGCCTCACCACTGCTGTCGTTCAGTGAAGGTACACATCGTATCTTGCCACTGCGGTACTTTACAATGCGGCAAGAATCTCTCTGGATTTTCTGCTGAATTTTGAGACAAACACAGGGCTTCGTGGAAACTACTAAAAATGTCTTTGATTGAAGATCGCACTAAATTTCAAGCTACTGTAATCCAGTCTTAGACATTTCGCGTTTTTCTAAATCTGGCAGGTTTTTTTCGTTGCTTCTGCAACAGAGTTCTGACCTGTTGTGTGTGCCATGGGATATCAGTTCCATCTCTTCTTAATTTAATTGGTACAATTTTTTTAATTTCCGTCAACACTATTTCTTTCTACACTTTCATAATTAGTTTGGAATGAAAGGAGACAGGCTCTTGGGAAGGAGACAGGCCCTTGGGAAGGAGTTTAGCGAATTTTTATCTGCTTTTTTAAATAGCCACCCAAATACACTATCAAACGGTAGTACATGGTCGAGTCGTAATCTTGGATGAACAAGCAGATTGGGAAGAACACATTGTTCCATAATCTCTCTGTTAGGGGAACGAATACTTATCACCATTCCATAACTGCAATACTAGATCTGCTATGTCCAACGTGTTAGTTGTACGTGTGGATAATGCTACGCTCCTTGGTATCTCCCTCGTCGTTTCAGACACATTATTCCGGAACGAACTGCTCAGTGGTCACGTCTGATCCGAAACCACGGTGCATTCCGGTGAAGACTAAAGTTTTACCACTTAACACGAGCGTAACATCCCTATCGGTATATAGGATCTGTCTTGCTCTTTCCAATCAGCGGGCCATTATCTCAGTGACGTCAACTCTCTTCCATCTTTCCTAATCCCTAACTAGTTTTGTTTTATGTTTCGATGTCTTTTTCTAAGTTTGGCCCACCGTTTTTCGCCATTCTCAGGAGCTGTTCACTCCTTGGCTAGATCTGACTCTTCTGTACCGCTGCCCACGCGTCTTCGTTCCTTTGCGTTTGTTCGTCATTGATCCTGTTGGGAAGGAACGTAAATTTACGAGAAATGAAGTTTACAGAATATTTATAATACCGCCAATACTGTAACACCTACACGGTATCGTCACGTTAATGTGACCACTGCCTATGTTAGACGTAAACGACCAATAACCACTCACAGATGGCACCACTAGCAGTGGTTGGTATATGAAGGGTGTGGCGAGGGCTGAAGCTGGGGGACGAGGAAAGCAGTGCAGTCTTTGTCGTAACGCGGAAATGGAAGTACATACGTGCCCAAAAAGGCACGATCGTTGGCTTTCAGGCCAAGCGTGGAACCATTTCCGAAACGACAGTTTGTCAACTGTTCGCGCGCCGCAGGGGTTAAAGTGTACAGTGCGTGGCAAAATGGTGCCGTCCAAAAACGGCGCCGAGGCGGCTGCGGTGCGGCTACGGCCACGGATGACGGGGACCAATGGCGGCTACGGAGATGTGTGTGGGCCAAGAGGCGTGCGACTGTAGAGCGACTGGCCTCTCATATGAACCGAGGGGCTACACGGGTAGCAGGGGTTGTGTGGCGTGGGCTGGGCGGTTTTTTAGGTTAGATGGCCTCGGGCAAGTACAGAAAGGACAACAGCCTCACAGGGTGCGGGGAAAAGTCAGGACACGCGGGGACCAAGCAGCAATCGGTATTGTAATTGTAAACTGTAGAAGCTCCGTTGGTAAAGTAGCGGAACTTCAAGCGCTGATAGAAAGAACCCAAGCTGAAATCGTTGTAAATACGGAAAGCTGGCTGAAGCCAGAGATAAATTCTGCCGAAATTTTTACAAAGGCACAGACAGTCTTTACAAAGGATAGATTGCATGCAACCGGTGGTGGCGTGTTTGTCGCTGTTAGTAGTAGTTTATCCTGTAGTGAAGTAGAAGTGGATAGTTCCTGTGAATTATTATGGGTGGAGGTTACACTCAACAACAACAAGGTTAATAATTGGCTCCTTTTACCGACCTCCCGACTCAGCAGCATTAGTGGCTGAACAACTGAGAGAAAATTTGGAATACATTTCACATAAATTTTCTCAGCATGTTATATTCTTAGGTGGAGATTTCAATTTACCAGATATAGACTGGGACACTCAGATGTTTAGGACGGATGGTAGGGACAGAGCATCGAGTGACATTATACTGAGTGCACTATCGGAAAATTACCTCGAGCAATTAAACAGAGAGCCGACTCGTGGAGATAACATCTTGGATCTACTGATGACAAACAGACCCGAACTTTTCGACTCTGTATGTGCAGAACAGGGAATCAGTGATCATAAGGCCGTTGCAGCATCCCTGAATATGGAAGTTAATAGGAATACAAAAAAAGGGAGGAAGGTTTATCTGTTTAGCAAGAGTAACAGAAGGCAGATTTCAGGTTACCTAACAGATCAAAACGAAAATTTCTGTTCCGACACTGACAATGTTGAGTGTTTATGGAAAAAGTTCAAGGAATTGGTAAAATGCGTTTTAGACAGGTACGAGCCGAGTAAAACTGTGAGGGACGGGAAAAACACACCCTGGTACAACAACAAAGTTAGGAAACTACTGCGAAAACAAAGAGAGCTTCACTCCAAGTTTAAACGCAGCCAATACCTCTCAGACAAACAGAAGCTAAACGATGTCAAAGTTAGCGTAAGGAGGGCTATGCGTGAAGCGTTCAGTGAATTCGAAAGTAAAATTCTATGTACCGACTTGACAGAAAATCCTAGGAAGTTCTGGTCTTACGTTAAATCAGTAAGTGGATCTAAAGAGCATGGAATGATGATGGCATTGAAACAGAGGATTACACGCGTATAAAGCTGAAGTACTAAACACCTTTTTCCAAAGCTGTTTGACAGAGGAAGATCGCACTGCAGTTCCTTCTCTAAATCCTCGCACAAACGAAAAAATGGCTCACATCGAAATAAGTGTGCAAGGAATAGAAAAGCAACTGAAATCACTCAACAGAGGAAAGTCCACTGGACCTGACGGGATACCAATTCGATTCTACACAGAGTACGCGAAAGAACTTGCCCCCCTTGTAACAGCCGTGTACCGCAAGTCTCTAGAGGAACGGAAGGTTCCAAATGATTGGAAAAGAGCACAGGTAGTCCCAGTCTTCAAGAAGGGTCGTCTAGCAGATGCGCAAAACTATAGACCTATATCTGTGACGTCGATCTGTTGTAGAATTTTAGAACATGTTTTTTGCTCGCGTATCATGTTATTTCTGGAAAGCCAGAATCTACTCTCTAGGAATCAACATGGATTCCGGAAACAGCGATCGTGTGAGACCCAACTCGCTTAATTTGTTCATGAGACCAGAAAATATTAGATACAGGCTCCCAGGTGGATGCCATTTTCCTTGACTTCCGGAAGGCGTTCGATACAGTTCCGCACTGTCGCCTGATAAAGTAAGAGCCTACAGAATATCAGACCAGCTGTGTGGCTGGATTGAAGAGTTTTTAGGAAACAGGAGACAGCATGCTGTTCTCAATGGAGAGACGTCTACAGACGTTAAAATAACCTCTGGTGTGCCACAGTGGAGTGTTATGGGACCATTGCTTTTTGCAATATATATATATATATATATATATATATATATATATATATATATATATATATATATATAGCGGATAGGCACTTGGTGCAGGGAGTGGCAACTGTCCCTTCACATAGACAAATGTAATGTATTGCGAATACATAGAAAGAAGGATCCTTTATTGTATGATTATATGATAGCGGAACAAACACTGGTAGCCATTACTTCTGTAAAATATCTGGGAGTATGCGTGCGGAACGGTTTGAAGTGGAGTAAAATTAATTGTTGGTAAGGCGGGTGCCAGGTTGAGATTCATTGGGAGAGTGCTTAGAAAATGTAGTCCATCAACAAAGGAGGTGGCTTACAAAACACTCGTTCGACCTATACTTGAGTATTGCTCATGAGTGTGGGATCCGTACCAGATTGGGTTAACAGAGGAGATAGAGAAGATCCAAAGAAGAGCGGCGCGTTTCGTCACAGGGTTATTTGGTAAGCGTGATAGCGTTACGGAGATGTTTAGCAAACTCGAGTGCCAGACTCTGCAAGAGAGGCGCTCTGCATCGCGGTGTAGCTTGCTGTCCAGGTTTCGAGAAGGTGCGTTTCTGGATGAGGTATCGAATATATTGCTTCCTCCTACTTATACCTCCCGAGGAGATCACGAATGTAAAATTAGAGAGATTCGAGCGCGCACGGACGCTTTTCGGTAGTCGTTCTTCCCGCGAACCATACGCGACTGAAACGGGAAAGGAAGGTAATGACAGTGGCACGTAAAGTGCCGTCCGCCACACACCGTTGGGTGCCTTGCGGAGTATAAATATAGATGTAGATGTAGAAAAGTCGAAGCAAAGAACCTGCAACAATCGTCTGATTTGCGGAAGGTTTTCGTGGGATTCCATAGGTTACCTCGTCACTGAAGATATAATGGATCAACGCAATTATGCGTCCGTCCTTGGGGACCTTGTTCATCCGCACATGCAGTTTGTTTTTCTTCGGCACGATGCCATCTACCAGCAGGACAATGCAAGGTGTCGCAGCGACCGCCGGGCTCAGTTTACCGTACTCCCCTCGCCAACAAACTCTGGATTTAAACCCAATCGAGAATCTGTGGAACCACCTCGACCCTATTGTTCGCGCCACGGATCCTCAGCCGAGAAGCCCAGCGCAGCTGGCCGCTACACTGGAGTCCGATGGGTCCACTTCCCTGTGGCTACCTTCCAGAACCTGATACACTTGCTTCTTATACATCTCGCAGCGGTCCGCGCTGCGAAAGGTAATTATTCAGGCTTTTGACGGGTGGTCAACTATGGTTAGAAGTGTGTACCAATTACGAAAGTTATAGCTATCATTGTCTATACCTATCTTGTAAGCGAACTATAATGATAACCGCAAACACAGTCTCTAATGACTCCTAGTTAAGTGGAAAGAGGGCACTATCCTTCCCAGGTGAAAAATTACACTGATGTGCCAAAGGCATGCGTAGGGAAACACAGATTTAATCGGGAAGAAAACGGCGCTGCTGTCGGAAACGCCTCTCTAAGACAACAAGTGTCTGGTGCAGTTGTTAGATCGGTTACTGCTGCTACAATGGTAGGTTATCAAGATTTAATTGAATTGGAGCGTAACAAGTGAACGTGGTGATATAGTTGGCGCATCTGCGATGGGACACAGCACCTCCAGTGTAGCGATGAAGTGCGGACATTTCCGTGCGACCGTTGCACGAGTGTGCCGTGAATATCTGGAATCCGGTAAAACATCAAATCTCCGACATCGCTGCGGCCGGAAAAAGATCCTGCAACACCGGGACCAACGACGACTGAAGAGAATCGTTCAACGTGACAGAAGTGCAACTCTTCCGCAGATTCCTGCAGATTTCAGTTCTGAGCCATGAACAAGTGTCAGCGAGCGAACCATTCAACGAAACGTCATCGAGATGCTCTTTCGGAGCCGAAGACGACTCGTCAACCCTTGATGACTGCACGACACAAAGCTTTGCCCGCCGCCTGGGCCCGTCAACACAGACAATGGACTGTTGATGACTGAAAACATGCTGCCTGGTCGGACGAGTCTCGTTTCAAATTGTATCGAGTGGATGGACGTGTACGGCTATGGAAATAACCACATGAACCCATGGACCCTGCATGTCAGCAGGGGACTCTTCAAGCTGGAGGCGGCTCTGTAATGGTGTGGGGAGTGTGCAGTTGGAGTCATATGGGATCTCTCATACGTCTAGATACGACTCTGACAGGTGACACGCACGTAAACATACTGTCTGGTCACCTGCATCCATCCACGTCCATTGCGCATTCCGACGGACTTGGGCATTTCCACCAGGACAATGCGACACCCCACACGTCCAGAATCGCTACAGTGGCTCAGGAGCACTCCTCTGTGTGTAACACTTCTGCTGGTCACCAAACTCTCCAGACATGAACATTACTAAAAATATATGGGAAGCCTTCCAACGTGCTGTTCAGGAGAGATCTTCACATCCTCGTATTCTTACGAATTTGTGGACAGACCTGCACGATTCATGGTGTCAGTTCCCTGCAGCACTGCTTCAGAGACTCGTACGTATCACTTCACGATTCTGTAATCGTTGTGAGATGGTTAAAAGGTTCTCACGTACGAAAAAGAAAAATGTTTCAAATGGCTCTGAGCACTATGGGACTTAACATCTATGGTCATCAGTCGCCTAGAACTTAGTACTACTTAAACCTAACTAACCTAAGGACATCACACACATCCATGCCCGAGGCAGGATTCGAACCTACGACCGTAGCGGTCACGCGGTTCCAGACTGAAGTGCCTAGAATCGCTCGGCCACACCGGCCGGCGTTCTCACGTAAGAAAGTCGATTCCGGGACAACCGGAGTTTACTATCGAGCTGCGGCAGAAAAACTTTCCTCAAGACATGTGTAGCAGTCTTGGTACATTCCTACGCACCACTCGCCGAATTTTCAAGTATGTTTTCCTGGCGCAGATGCCACTGTGCAAAGGTACCTCAGGTCCCAAGTGCACACCTAAGATAAGTACCTATTCAGTACGGGTCTCAATAACGATACCGCCTCTTCGTATCCCTGAAACGTGAGAAAATTCGTGCCATCTCAATAGAATTTCTGTCCATCCAATCCTGTATATTGCCTACCACACTAGAGACTTCTTATCCTAAGGCGGTTTCAATTTACCCATAAACAGAGGCGACAAAACTCTTGGAATAGCTACGTGCACACACAATGAGGAGCCGAGACGTTGTGACCAATGTCCGCCCGCGGCGTTTCATGCCACCTAGCGGCATTGCGGGCACGTGACGTGCACACAGAAGTACACTATGTGACCAAAAGTTTACGGACAACTGGATGAAAATGACTTACAAGTTCGTGGCGCCCTACATCGGTAATGCTGGGATTCAATATGGTGTTGGCCCACCATTAGCCTTGATGGCAGCTTCCACTCTCGCAGGCATACGTTCAGTCAGGTGCTGCAAGGTTTCTTTGGGAATGGCAGCCCATTCTTCACGGAACGCTGCACTGAGGAGAGGTATCGACGTCGGTCGGTGAGGCCTGGCACGCAATCGGAGCTCCGAAACATCACAAAGAATTCATATCTCTATAGAATTCATGTCAGGACTCTATAGAATTCATGTCAGGACTCTGTACAGGCTCGGCCATTACAACGAAGTTATTCTCGCGTAACCCCTCCGCCACAGGCCGTGCGCTATGAACAGGTGCTCGATCGTGTTGAAAGATGCAATCGCCATCCCCGAATTGCTCTTCAACCGTGGGAAGCAAGAAGATGCTTAAAACATCGATGTAGGCCTGTGCTGTTAAAGAGCTGCGCAAAACAAGCGGTGCAACCCTCTCTATGAAAAACACGACCACACCATAACATCACCGCCTCCGAATTGTACTGTTGGCACTATACACGCTGGCAGATGACGTTCACCGGGCATTCGCCATACCCACACCCTGCCATCGCATCGCCACATTGTGTACCCCGATTCGTCACTCTACACAACGTTTTTCCACTGTTCAATCGTCCAATGTTTACGCTCCTTACACCAAGAAAGGTATCCTTTGGCATTTATCGGCGTGATGTGTGGCTTATGAGCACCCGCTCGACCATGAAATCCAAGTTTTCTCACCTCCCGCCTGTCATATACGAGGTGCATTCAAGTTCTAAGGCCTCCGATTTTTTTCTCTGGACTGGAAAGAGATAGAAACATGCGCATTGTTTTAAAATGAGGCCACATTCATTGTCAATACGTCCCAGAGATGGCAGCACCGTACGGCAGATGTAATTTTACCGCCAGCGGCGAGAATGAGAACTGTTTTAAATACTTAAAATGGCGACGTTTTCCTTACTTGAACAGCGTGCAATCATTCGTTTTCTGAATTTGCTTGGTGTGAAACCAATTCAAATTCATCGACAGTTGAAGGAGAGATGTGGTGATGGAGTTATGGATGTGTAGAAAGTGCGTTCGTGGGTGCGACAGTTTAATGAAGACAGAACATCATGTGACGACAAACTGAAACAACCTCGGGCTCGCACAAGCCGGTCTGACGACATGATCGAGAAAGTGGAGAGAATTGTTTTGGGGGATCGCCGAATGACTGTTGAACAGATCACCTCCAGAGTTGGCATTTCTGTGGGTTCTGTGCACACAATCCTGCATGACGACCTGAAAATGCGATAAGTGTCATCCAGGTGGGTGCCACGAATGCTGACGGACAACCACACGGCTGCCCGTGTGGCATGTTGCCAAGCAATGCTGACGCGCAACGACAGCACGAATGGGACTTTCTTTTCGTCAGTTGTGACAATGGATGAGACGTGGATGCCATTTTTCAATCCAGAAACAAAGCGCCAGTCAGCTCAATGGAAGCGCAGAGATTCACCGCCACCAAAAAAATTTCGGGCAACCGCCAGTGCTGAAAAAATGATGGTGTCCATGTTCTGGGACAGCGAGGGCGTAATCATTACCCATTGCGTTCCATAGGGCACTACGGTAACAGGTGCATCCTTCGAAAATGTTTTGAAGAACAAATTCCTTCCTGCACTGCAACAAAAACGTCTGGGAAGGGCTGCGCGTGTGCTGTTTCACCGAAACAGCGCACCCGCACATCGAGCTAACGTTACGCAACAGTTTCTTCGTGATAACAAGTTTGAAGTGATTCCTCATGCTCGCTACTCACCTGACCTGGCTCCTAGTGACTTTTGGCTTTTTCCAACAATGAAAGACACACTCCGTGGCCGCACATTCACCAGCTGTGCTGCTATTGCCTCAGCGATTTTCCAGTGGTCAAAACAGACTCCTAAAGAAGCCTTCGCCGCTGCCATGGAATCATGGCGTCAGCGTTGTGAAAAATGTGTACGTCTACAGGGCGATTACGTCGAGAAGTAACGCCAGTTTCATCGATTTCGGGTGAGTAGTTAATTAGAAAAAAAATCGGAGGACTTAGAACTTGAATGCACCTCGTACTTGCAGTGGATCCTGATGCAGTTTGGAATTCCTGTGTCATGGTCTGGATCGATGTGTGCCTGTTACACATTACGACCCTCTTCAACTGCAGGCGACCTCTGAGTCAACGGACGAGGTCGGCCTGTACGCTTTTGTGCTGTACGTGTCGCTCCACGTTTCCACTTCACTATCACATCGGAACAGTGGACCTAGGCATGTACAAGAGTGTTGGGAATCTCGAGTACAGACGCATGACACAAGTGACACGCAATCACCATGCGTTTAGATGGAATGTACTGAGTCCTGTGGATTTTCGACTACTTGAACATTTGCAACCGTTCATAGGCGACATGTTCCCAAACAATGATGGTATTTTTTTTAGGGACGACAACGCCTCATGTCACCGGGCGATTTGTTTGGAGAAGGTTCTGGACAATTCAAGCGACTGGTTTGGCCACCCAGATCGCCCGACATGAATAAATCTGACATTTTTGGTACGTAATCGGGAGGTCAGTTCGTGAACGAAATCCAGCGCTGGCAGTTGTGGACGGCTATCGAGACAGCATGGCTCAATATTTGTGCAGGAAACTTCCGACGACTTGCTGCACTACGGAGGGCAAAAGCAGGCCCGACACGATACTGAAAGGTATTCCGTGATTTTTGTTGCCTCAGTGTTAATAACGCTCGGGGTCGGGCACTAAATTTATGAGAATCTCGTCGGTTCTCGCACGCACCAGAGTGGGAAAACGCTGAGAGAATTTGCGTTTCGCGGAACATCAGTGCAAGCTCTGAAAAACAAAAGAGCACGATAGGACATAGTGGGCATCGGGAATCTACCTCTGCTGTAAGGAGCGGCGTGAGACTGACAATAGATCAACGTCTGGTTGGAGTCCAGGCTGCGAGCACACTTGACAGCAAAACTCTTAGCACCTGAAGAAGACGACTGGTTTCGTCGTCGAAATGTGAAATGGAAACAACAACTTAGCAGAAGACCCGGAAGCTCACTATTAACCTAATAATTTGTTTAGGCGTATTTGTACACGATGTCAGATATTAGTTTTGTTCTACCCGATGATTTTTCGTCAGTTACTACGAACTGTGACATTTCAGACAAGAAATCACTAGTCCAGTTGCAGAACTGAAACGATACTCAATAGGCACGCAATTTCATTAGAAGTCGCTTGTGAGGAGTGATGTCCAAACCCTTCTGTAAATCTAAAAACATGGAATCAGTTTGACATCCCCTGTCGATAGCACTCAGCACTCCGTGAGAGCAAGGAGGCAGTTAAATTTCACAAGAACACTGATTTCTGAATCCGTGTTGGCTGTATGTCAATAAATCGTTTTCTTCGCGGTAACCCGTAATGCTGGAACACAGTACACGTTCCAAAATTCTACTATAAATCGACGTTAGCGATATAGGTCTGTCATTCAACGGATTACTCCTATTTCCTCTCTTGCATATTTGTGTGACTTGTGCAACTTCCCATTCTTTAGGTACGGATCTTTCGACGAACGAGCGGTTGTATACCATTGGTAAGTATGCACCTATTTTATCAGCATACTCTGAAAGGAAGTTGGCTGGTATACAATCTGGAGAGGAGATGTTGCCTTTCTTAAGATATTAAAGCTGCTTCGCTGCACCGAGGCCGGCCGCTGTGGCCGAGCGGTCCTGGGCGCTTCAGTCCGGAACCGCGCGCCTGCTACGGTCGCAGGTTCGAATCCTGCCTCGGGCATGGATAGGTTGATGTCCTTAGTGTTGTGTCGGCAGACTTGCCAACACTACGCACACTAATTGAAAGAGGCGGCCAAGATGCACGCGCTAACTCACGAAGGATGGAGTGAGGTCTGAAACAGGAGACTTAATGAATGCTATAAAGAAAAGTACGTATCTTCTGGACTACTTAACTTTTAATCCTTCCTTTGTATACATCGTTCTTGATGAGACATCTGGAGATTGTGGCGATACAAGTGCGACTCTTTAGATACAAGCTATCTAAGGCTAATGGCGCCTTGCTAGGTCGTAGACATGAACTTAGCTGAAGGCTATTCTGTCTCTCGGCAAATGAGAGCAAAGGCTTCGTCCGTATAGTCGCTAGCAACGTCGTCGTACAACTGGGGCGAGTTCTCGTACGTCTCTCAAGACCTGCCGTGTGGTGGCGCTCGGTCTGCGATCACACAGTGGCGACACGCGGGTCCGACATATACTAATGGACCGCGGCCGATTTAAGCTACCACCTAGCAAGTGTGGTGTCTGGCAGTGACACCACACTTAGGTTAGTTAGTTTTAAGTAGTTCTAAGTTCTAGGGGACTGATGACCTCAGATGTTAAGTCCCATAATGCTCAGAGGCATTTTAACCATTTTTGAGCTGCACCGAGGATATCTATCTTTAAGTTATTCATGTTGGCAGTTGTTTTGGATTCGAACTGACGAATAACTTCGTGTTCTTTGGTGAAGGCATTTCGGATGCGAGTGTTGCTATTCCCAGTGACATGAGATGTTAATTTCATATTTCAGAGTCCATACTGTAAGCAACTCGCACTTAACTGGATCCTGCTGCGTCTCAGATGCGGAGCTCATTGGGTTATTTCTACTGTAAATTTGAAAATGAGAGTTAGTCACATCAGAAACTCTGATTTTGTTCTCCTTTCAGTCTTCCCAATGACGTCAGTCAAAATCACACGTAATTACCTTCAGTTTTTCGGGTTTTTTTTTTTGTAAAATCGACTTCCCTTTATGAAACCTTCTACAATTTCTCCCATGATTACGTGACCCATATCTAATGAAATATAACCAGGTATTCCAAAATCTTGTTTTCGATGTGATGGTGCCTCCACTACGCGTAGTGGCCAAATTACGAGTAGAATGATATGTAGAACATAAATGGGTTAGTTAATTGTGGTGACGTGATGGTAGCGCTCACACGCTTCAGAGCTCAAACCTGTTACAAATGCAGATTAGGCTAAATCTTGTGGGCAGTAAAATTTACGCCACTTCATAAATAAACTATTTGTTCTAAAATTCTCTCCGGTTCACACTAAAGCTGTTAAAGTTAGTGAGTGCGATGGTGACTCTTCATTTGATCTTTTTGGCGAGTTCAGAATCTCAGCCACAGAACAGTTTTAGCTGTTATGGGCTATTACAAGGCAGCGCTCTGGTCACGGAAGAATGACTCAGTTTCTGGGGGATAGCTGGCGCCTCTTCATCCTCTGACGTCAGCTCTACAAGAGGCCTCTCTCTACGTGACGGGCCGTCGGTTTTAGTCTGGCTTCCTTTTGACAGTCCCGATATCATTCCACCAGCCTTTCGTCTGCCAACCACGAGATACGAGGTCAAGAAGAAAAAATCTCTCTCTCTCTCTCTCTCTCTCTCTCTCTCTCTCTCTCTCTCACACACACACACACACACACACACACACACACACACACACACACACACACACACACAGAGAGAGAGAGAGAGAGAGAGAGAGAGATATGGATGATGCAGGTAGGAAATAAATTTTGTTCTTGTTATGTCGGTACATATCGCTCAGTAAGTCAGGCTTCAACTTTATGTGCGTAGTAGTTTTGTTTATGTAACTTCTCGAAAGTAGTCTTCTCGCATGTACTTCGTTTAAATACATAAATTGGAATATCTAAATACATTAATTTTTTCTTATGGATTATTCGAAACGGAAGTACATCCGACGTTGGTGTTTATGACTATGGCACTAAATTTCCAATAGCTGAGAAATGGGTGGCCGAGTTCCCTTTAAGGTTACAGGTGCAGACAATGCTCCGAAAACACGGATGAAAATGTCGAAGCGCACAATACGGTGCTGCACGTGGGACAGTTGTAGACAGACGTGTGAAACAGATGGCGCCGTAGGCAAATCAGAAGAAAGTGAAAGGTACTGTTTACATGAAGAATTGAAGATGAGAATGTTTTGTGCAAGATGGGTGTTATATTTATGGAATGCTAACCGAAAGCTAGTGTGTAAACAAATTTCTCAGCCGACTTAATTCATGAATTGACGTCATCAAGGAGAGCCTTCAGAAATGTGAAACGATACGAGTTATGTGTTAACTGACAGAAGTCTATCTATGTTAAGCTATCTATGTTAAGTGTACCAACAACAAAATACGTCTAGTTCTAGTGCACTCACTTTGATTTTTGTGATTCTAGATTACTATACAAGCAGAAAAGCAGCTGCTTTGTGGAAACCGACTGCTCTTACGCCACCCATCTGCTTTTTTGTATAATACTTTCTATCAATTATTTACATAGCTTTAGACAGGGTCCTATCAGCGGTGTCTATATTATAAATTTAAAGCCTGTTTAATGTGGTCGTTTGTGTCAACTGGAGTTTACGAGTCTTAATATTCTGACAGTTATAGAAGGAATTGTTAATAAAGTATTAGCCCATTTTGGTTTTGAATATTTTAATATATCAATTTTCTACCTAATGTCTGCCGGTAAACTGTTAAAGATTTCTTGCACCAGAACATAAAACACCGTTCTGAACACTACACAAGAATGCGTGGGCTATTTGTAAGTTAAACTGGAGCTTTTAAGAAGAATGCAACAGATTTTGTGCGACGATTTGTTGCTGTCAGTGAGACGTGGGCCTTGGGAAGCTAAAGGCGAAGTCGAGTCTATATATTAGAAAGATAATGATCAAAAGTTCTTACCGATTTCCTCGCAAAGGGTAACAGCAATTGGCGTATAGAGCGCATGAGGTCCGAACCAAATAACTACAAAATGAAGTGGTGAAAGGGTTCGAAGAGCATGTTCAGCAATAAAAACGTCTATGATGATGCATAAGGCGTACAGTCGGCCTGCAGCGAGTGGCATAACTGTTCTTGTCAAGGGAATTATCCCAGATTTAACGACCAAATCCGAATAAAAATAATTTTGAAATACATAGATACGTGTTTTCTTCCGCTCAGGAAGGTCATTTATCTCTAAAACTCTCCATTTCGGTACAGTCAACGTTTGAAGGTTGATGTCAACGGCTAGGAAGACTAGAGAATCAGTAAGTCCCTGGAAAAAAATAACACTATTACACAGTTACGATCAGCAGACTCACAAGAGTCACAAATCAAGCATTATTTCGCAAAAATTCTAAACTTTTGCACACGGTAACACATACAGTATCCACAAAGTTATGTTGTCCAAAATATAAGTCGCTACGTTGCCGCTAGATCTTTCCTTATTCGTCATCGAAATGCAAATGTGATGTTTTAAGGAAGTGATTAAAACAGAATGGAATGGAACAGCGTGTTGGAAAGATCGGAATGTTGTGATCACTGTGGCCTTGGATATCGGACAGCTGCAGTGCGGATACACCGAAAGTGTTTATACTGTTTCGAGCCACGGAATAGAACGCGTGTGTTTACGTGTTAGTCCAGGATTTATTTCCATAGCTCAGTGAAATATCGGTTTTTGCAGCGTCAGTTTTCTTTACACGAGTGGTGTCTGCAAACCAACTATTCCTATTTCCGTCAGCACGACGAAATTTATCAGTACGTGAGTCTTGCCTTTAACAAAGAGACAACAAGATTTCCTTACCTAAGTCAGTGAATTCTTAAGGAGGAGGACGGGTAGACAGCTTCCTCTAGTACCATGGAAGTCATTCCCTCATGTCTTAGCAGATGTCCTGTCATCCTGTCCCTTCTCCTTATCAGTGTTTTCCACATATTCCTTTCCTCTCAGATTCTGCGTAGAACCTCCTCATTCCTTACCAGTCCACCTAATTTTCAACATTCGTCTATAGCACCACATCTCAAATGCTTCGATTCTCTTCTGTTACGGTTTTCCCACAGTCCATGTTTCACTACCATACAATGCTGTACTCCAGACGTACATCCTCAGAAATTTCTTCCTCAAATTAAGGCCGGTATTTGACATTAGTAGACTTCTCTTGGCCAGAAATGCATTTTTTGCCATAGCGAGTCTGCTTTTGATGACCTCCTTGCTCCGTCCGTCATTGGTTATTTTACTGCCTAGGTAGCAGAATTCCTTAACTTCATTGACTTCGTGACCATCAATCTTGATATTAAGTTTCTCGCTGTTCTAATTTCTACTACTTCTCATTACCTTCGTCTTTCTCCGATTTACTCTCAAACCATACTGTGTACTCATTAGACTGTTCATTCCGTTCAGCAGATCATTTAATTCTTCTTCACTTTCACTCAGGATAGCAATGTCATCAGCGAATCGTATCATTGATATCCTTTCACCTTGTATTTTAATTCCACTCCTGAACCTTTCTGTTATTTCCATCATTGCTTCCTCGATGTACAGATTGAAGAGTAGGGGCGAAAGGCTACAGCCTTCTCTTACACCCTTCTTAATACGAGCACTTCGTTCTTGATCGTCCACTCTTATTATTCCCTCTTGGTTGTTGTACATATTGTATATGACCCGTCTCTCCCTATAGCTTACCCCTACTTTTTTCAGAATCTCGAACAGCTTGCACCATTTTATATTGTCGAACGCTTTTTCCAGGTCGACAAATCCTATGAAAGTGTCTTGATTTTTCTTTAGCCTTGCTTCCATTATTAGCCGTAACGTCAGAATTGCCTCTCTCGTCCCTTTGGCTTTAGGAAAAGTAAACTGATCTTCACCTAGCGCATTCTCAATTTTCTTTTACATTCTTCTGTATATTATTCTTGTAAGCAGCTTCGATGCATGAGCTGTTAAGCTGATTGTGCGATAATTCTCGCACTTGTCAGCTCTTGCCGTCTTCGGAATTGAGTGGATGATGCTTTTCCGAAAGTCAGATGGTATGTCGCCAGACTCATATTCTACACACCAACGTGAATAGTCGCTTTGTTGCCACTTCCCCCAATGATTTTAGAAATTCTGATGGAATGTTATCTATCCCTTCTGCCTTATTTGACCGTAAGTCCTCCAAAGCTCTTTTAAATTCAGATTTTAATACTGGATCCCCTATCTCTTCTAAATCGACTCCTGTTTCTTCTTCTATCACATCAGACAAATCTTCACCCTCATAGAGGCTTTCAATGTATTCTTTCCACCTATCTGCTCTCTCCTCTGCATTTAACAGTGGAATTCCCGTTGCACTCTTAATGTTGCCACCGTTGCTTTTAATGTCACCAAAGGCTGTTTTGACTTAACTGTATGCTCAGTCTGTCCTTCCGACAATCATATCTTTTTCGATGTCTTCACATTTTTCCTGCAGCCATTTCGTCTTAGCTTCCCTGCACTTCCTATTTATTTCATTCCTCAGCGACTTGTATTTCTGTATTCCTGATTTTCCCGGAACATGTTTGTACTTCCTCCTTTCATCAATCAACTGAAGTATTTCTTCTGTTACCCATGGTTTCTTCGCAGCTACCTTCTTTGTACCTATGTTTTCCTTCCCAACTTCTGTGATGGCCCTTTTTCGAGACGTCCATTCCTCTTCAACTGTACTGCCCACTGCGCTATTCCTTATTGCTGTATCTATAGCGTTAGTGAACTTCAAACGTATCTCGTCATTCCTTAGTACTTCCGTATCCCACTTCTTTGCGTATTGATTCTTCCTGACTAATGTCTTGAACTGCCGGCCGAAGTGGCCGTGCGGTTAAAGGCGCTGCAGTGTGGAACAGCAAGACCGCTACGGTCGCAGGTTCGAATCCTGCCTCGGGCATGGCTGTTTGTGATGTCCTTAGGTTAGTTAGGTTTAACTAGTTCTAAGTTCTAGGGGGCTAATGACCTCAGCAGTTGAGTCCCATAGTGCTCAGAGCCATTTGAACCATTTTTTTGTCTTTAACTTCAGCCTACTCTTCATCACTACTATATTGTGATCTGAGTCTATATCTGCTCCTGGGTACGCCTTACAATCCAGTATCTGATTTCGGAATCTCTGTCTGACCATGATGTAATCTAATTGAAATCTTCCCGTATCTCCCGGCCTTTTCCAAGTATACCTCCTCCTCTTGTGATTCTTGAACAGGGTATTCGCTATTACTAGCTGAAACTT
The DNA here is from genome assembly GCF_023898315.1 of Schistocerca nitens. Taxonomy (NCBI): domain Eukaryota; kingdom Metazoa; phylum Arthropoda; class Insecta; order Orthoptera; family Acrididae; genus Schistocerca; species Schistocerca nitens. The sequence goes on from NC_064622.1 coordinate 6,907,624, forward strand.
GTTACAGAACTCAATTAGTCTTTCTCCTCTTTCATTCCTTCTGGCAAGCCCATATTCTCCTGTAACCTTTTCTTCTACTCCTTCCCCTACAACTGCATTCCAGTCGCCCATGACTATTGGATTTTCGTCCCCCTTTACATACTGCATTACCATTTCAATATCCTCATACACTTACTTTATCTGTTCATCTTCAGCTTGCGACGTCGGCATGTATACCTGAACTATCGTTGTCGGTGTTGGTCTGCTGTCGATTCTGATTAGAACAACCCGGTCACTGAACTGTTCACAGTGACACACCCTCTGCCCTACCTTCCTATTCATAACGAATGCTACATCTGTTATACCATTTTCTGCTGCTGTTGATATTACCCGATACTCATCTGACCAGAAATCCTTGTCTTCCTTCCACTTCACTTCACTGACCCCTACTATATCTAGATTGAGCCTTTGCATTTCCCTTTTCAGATTTTCTAGTTTCCCTACCACGTTCAAGCTTCTGACATTTCACGCCCCGACTCGTAGAACGTTATCCTTTCGTTGATTATTCAATCTTTTTCTCATGGTAACCTCCCCCTTGGCAGTCCCCTCCCGGAGATCCGAATGGGGGACTATTCCGGAATCTTTTGCCAATGGAGAGATCATCATGATACTTCTTCAATTACAGACCACATGTCCTGTGGATACACGTTACGTTTATTTAATGCAGTGGTTTCCATTGCCTTCTGCATCCTCATGTCGTTGATCATTGCTGATTCTTCCGCCTTTAGGGGCAATTTCCCACCCCTAGGGCAAGAGAGTGCCCTGAACCTCTATCCGCTCCTCCGCCCTCTTTGACAATGCTGTTGGCAGAATGAGGTTGACTTCTTATGCCGGAAGTCTTCGGCCGCCAATGCTGATTATTTATCAAAATTTATGCAGTGGCGGGATCGAACCCGGGATCGAAGACGTTTTGATTATGAATCAAAGACGCTACCCCTAGCCACTGGGTGTAACGATGTATAAATTAACCATTACGCAGGATATGGGGTCGTTGCCACCTAGTTCGATTCTGCTGATTCAGTAAATATGTCAGCCTCTATGTATCTCTTACCATCTAATAAATATAAAACATGTTTCCCGGGAATGAAAAGAAGGAAACAAAATAACTTTGTTAGTCCAACGATTCTTCTTTTTCCTCACACAAAATCACTTCGTGACATCAATCAAAGTTTTAAAAAGCAAGTAGCAACATTTCGAGCTGGTTGCGACTAAAATGCGGTAGATTGTTTACATGGAACGAAAACCGACTGTGGAAGTAGAAATCTGGCAGACGGGGCCGCGTTTCCAGAATCAATAAGAGAGTGTTTACATGACCAACCAGAAGAGGAATGGGTACAAGTAGCGATGGCGCGGGCAGCTTGCAATACCCACACAGCCCTAGTGTGTGTTAATGGAACACCGAACATCCATAACGGCGTACGACCCATTGTTTTACCTCGACCTGAATGTGACGGATGTGTGTTCTCCCAGGTATTTTGTTTAATTGACACCCTTTAAATGTGTTTTTGTTTTCATTTGCTTTAGGGCGCAAAAAGCAACTGGGGTCATACGCGCCCAAGTCAAAACTATAGAACACGAACACAGAGAGGAGTTCTCAATGGGGGGTTCGTAGCCAGTATTTTTGCCGACAGATTAGAGTAAAAACTCGAGCTTTCGACGTTAGCCACCGTCGACGTCAACAGGACCAACTGACTGTCTTTACTTATGCTGTGATCGTCTGATTAAGCGCCACTCGACCTATTATTGGGCAACCTACGTCATAGTGACGTCACGTTTCGCGAGGATTTGGGGCGTCATTGCGACTAGCAGCGCACGGATCGAAACGATTTTTAGTACCATTAGGCCAAGATGACTTACAACGACCAACCAAAGATAGATTGTTTGCTACGTAAGACCATAGCAGCAGAAGTTACGGTATGGGACGTAACAGGACGGCGTAATTTGGCAGACGCTGCATCTGTTGATTACTCGCAATAACAAGTGCAAGTAGAGGAGACTAATATGTCGCATATAGAGGCAAAGGTGGAAAAATGGGCCCCTGCTGGTATTATGGGCCCCCTACATATTTGGAAGTACAGTCCATGAATTCTAGCGGAGATCACATGAACTACTAGAACTAGTTACCAAACTTCACTGTAGTGTGTGCAGACGTAGTAGCTGTCATGGTTTGTGAGTAGTTGTGCTGTAAATTTTTTCGCTGTCATCAAAAGTTTGAAAGGTTAGTGTTTATTTGAATAAAACTCAAATTTCTAACATGTTATTACTAAAACTAAGGTAAGGTGCGTATCTGGCTTGTTGTTGGGATGCCGTTTTACATTAATTAACGTCGGCTGCGAACCAAACTAACCGTAGGCAAAATCGTTTTTCCCAAGATGTCGAGGGTGGATATATGGGCCCCTTTTGCTGCTGGTATTATGGGCCCCGTAAAATCAATCAGATTTTATGGGACCATTTACAAATATTGCTACTCTTTATGTTTCAGATGCCGCGAAGACATCTTGTACCACCAAAAAAATCGAAACGGCAATCGTGGGACAAAGCAAATAAGTCAAATGCTATTGTAGCTATTAAAGAGAAAAAAATGTAGTTGAAAAAAGCGGTTAAAGTGTACTCTGTCCCACGTTCTACGCTCCAAAGGCTTTCACGAATCGATAAACCGGTCGAAGAAATAGTTAATATTAAACTCGTCCGTCCACCGGTTTTACCACAGGGACTTGAGGACGAACTGGTTAAATATCTTCTCATTATGGAATCCAAATTCTACAGCCTTACCATAAATGACGTCAGGCGCATGGCCTACCAGCTTTGCACAAGAAATCCATTTGTAAAGGGCGAAGTTTCTGGTCGAACTTGGTTTGACCATTTTATGTCACGGCACAAAATTATTCTGTCTATTTTGAAGCCATCCGCAACTTCGATTTCACGAGCTAATGAGTTTAATAAACAAGCTGTCGACAATTTCTTCAGTTTACTTGAAGCTGCGTTCAGTAACTACAAATATCCTGCAGACAGAGTTTTTAATGTACACGAGTCAAAAAACTGCTCTGAGCACTATTGGACTTAACTGCTGAGGTCATAAGTCCCCTAGAACTTAGAACTACTTAAACCTAACTAACCTAAGGACATTACACACATCCACGCCCGAGGCAGGATTCGAACCTGCGACCGTAGCGGTCGCGCGGTTCCAGACTGTAGCGCCTAGAACCGCTCGACCACCCCAGTCGGCAGACGAGTCAGGTCTTAGTGTCGTTCAAAGAAAAATTTCTCGTGTCATCGGTCTGAGGGTAAAAAGGCAAGTTGGTGCATTGTCTGCAGCTGAAAGAGGATCACTTGTAACGTGTAAAAAGATGCTTATGTGTGTGACCATTGTGAATAGACTAGGCATAGGCTGTGAAAATCATCCCACCACTAGACTAATTAACAATGTTCAGAGTGAATCATTCTTTCATTATACACAAAAATTAAATAAAATTATTTTTTCAAATTTTTGTTTCTTTTTTATTTCAAACTACCTTGGGGCCCATATTACCAGCACAAATTCTTGACGCAACAAAATGCATACTATCAGGAAAAATAAAATTTTGTTTTAACTATTGAAAAGTGGAACCAAAACATGTCGTAACTATTTGCAGGACATACTAGAGATATGCTTTATGTTAATTTCAGGTGATTATACTAAAAATAAAAGGTGTTATGTAAAAAACAAAGTGGAGGCCCATTTATCCACCTTTACCTCTACATCTCTGTTTTGGTCTATTCATTGACGACTGCACTGTAGCTAGAGGATGTTACAATAAAATAGTGAACCTATAGTCCAAGGTGACCTTTCTATAGATGTGTATCTTTGAGCGTATGAGAATAGAACGCGTGTGTTTACATGTTAGTCCAGAATTTATTGGCTCTGAGCACTATGGGACTTAACATCTATGGTCATCAGTCCCCTAGAACTTAGAACTACTTAAACCTAACTAACCTAAGGACATCACACAACACCGAGTCATCACGAGGCAGAGAAAATCCCTGACACCGCCGGGAATCGAACCCGGGAACCCGGGCGCGGGAAGCGAAAACAATGTAAGCTGTATGATATGAACATAAGGATTCATTCCTTGGAGACCGTTGCTTAAGGTTCAATATTTTACATTTCCCTCTAGCATGATACCTCTTTAGGGTGTTTCTACACGAAGTTGAAAAAATAAATTTTGGATTTAAATACAGGCCAGAGTTCTTCGATATTTCTGGACTGTGCAATTTATGCTGGTAAGTTCCTACTGTATTAATTGTACCGTGGCTTTGGCAACAGGTCTTCCGCTTCGGTCGATTTCAGGGTGCGTGACGTCAAGGGTTGCCTTGTCTGCTCTCCACTCTGTTTGCCAGGTCTCGCTGTGCCTTCCATAAATACCTGCGCTGCGGTGTCACGTAGCCTTTCCGCCTAATGGTACTTTTCCATTAGGTGAAGGTTCGCCTTTTACTATACCACTTGTCTTTTTTACATTCGTAAGCCCCAGCATCAACATAATGCTGACGCATTTATTGTAAGTACTACATTAAGCCTCACAGACAATATTAATTCGTATTTTACCAATGATTGCACACCCTAGGTCAGTGGTTATTCGGACTGCGTGTAAAGCAATTCCGAAGCATTACGTCTCAGACGGAATAAGGGATTAGGAAGTTTTCCCGGCTGTGCAGAAATAATTTGTGTACATTTGACAATCATCAGCAGAATTGTACGAGGGTTGGAACTTTAATATTGGCAACTATTTATTTACAGCTCGTACAAAATAGATACGTGTTTCGAAGTTTTAGTGACCTTCAAAGTAGTCGCCAGCATTTTGTATAACTTGTTGCCAGCGATGTGGAAGTCGTAGGATAGATAATATTAGCAGTGCCATTTGTGTTGATAGTTCGAGCGGCGCGGTCTATTGCCCGACGAATTTGTAGCACTTCTGCAGCGAATGCCGTGAGGTGTTTCCTTCAGTTTAGAAATCGAGTTGAACTTACGATGGCTTAAGTCATGGGAGTGCAGTAGGTGGTATAGCACATAGCACCCCATCAGTCAAACAAATCAGTAACAGATTGCACTGTATGTGCTTGAGCATCGTCCTGCAAAATGATGGTCAGGTCCTGCAGGAAGTGTCATCACTTCTGTCTCTAAGCTGGTCATAGGCTGTGTTCTAAAAATGGACAGCGTATAGACAGAAGTGATGACACTCTCTGCAGGACCTGACCATTATTTTGCATGACAATCCTCAAGCACGCACAGTGCAAGCTACTACTGATTTGTTTGATTGATGGGGCTGCTAACTGCTGTACCACCTACTGAACTCACCTGACTTAAGCCCTCGCAAATCCAACTCGGTTTCTAAACTGAAGGAAACACTTCACGGCGTTCGGTTCAGAACTGCTACAAATTCGTCGGGCAATAGACCGCGCCGCTCGAACTATCAACACAAATTGCACTGCTATGACTATCTATCCTACGACTTCCACATCGCTGGCAACGGGTTATACACAATACTGGCGACTACTTTCAAGGTCAGTAAAACTTTGAAACACGTATCTATTTTGTAAACGCTGTAAATAAATAGTTGCCACTATTAAAGTTCTAACCCTCGTATTAGGCAAACGATTTCCGATTTCTTATTTATCGTACGACTTTTTGACTCATTGGTAGACGGCACGCAACAAACTCCTAACTGTCATGAATTGTGGTACATGCTTGCATTTGCAAATGGTTAGCACTTCAGGGCAAGAAGTACAGGGTGACTGAAAAGTTGGTTATTTGAAAATACTTGACTTCAAGGTTCAAATGGCTCTGAGCACTATGGGACTTAACTTCTGAGGTCATCAGTCCCCTAGAACTTAGAACTACTTAAACCTAAGGACATCACACACATCCATGCCCGAGGCAGGATTCGAACCTGCGACCGTAGCGGTCGCGCGGTTCCAGACTGAAGCGTCTAGAACCGCTGTGCCACAACGGCCGGCAGACTTCAAGGAATAATGTATGCAGAGAGAGAAAAATTGAAATGAGATGAGAGTTTATTGAAACCAAAGAAAGTGCACAAAATGACCTACAGATGGCGCATCATGATACAAAAGTGATAATTAGCATAACAACTGACTTAGCAAACGCGATGTATTTTATAATAAATGCTCAACATTTCGGCCGTCATTCATTAACAATGCCTGTAGTCGAGCGACAATGTTGTCAACAGCACTGTACAACACATTAGTAGATGTGATGAGAAATTGCCGTAGGATGTCGTCCTTCAGCGCCTCTAATGAGGTCTGACGTCGCGGTAGACTTGCGACTTTCGGTAACCCAAAACCAATAATGAGACGGTTCGAGGTCTGGGGACTGGGGGAGGCCAAGCATGGCGGACGTGTCGGCTCACCACACGATCCTCACCAAACGACGTGCGCAAGGGATCTCTCGCACGTGTAGCAATATGTGACGGAGCACTGTCCTGAATAATAGCCGTGCCTTGCAGCAGGTGTTTCTCAGCCTAGCGACGATGAGATTCTGTAACATATCTGAATACGTCGCACCCATGACACTGACAGTTTGAAAATCAGCACCCCGCATTTCCTCGGAGGAAAAGGGTCCGATCACGACTAATGCGGTAAATTGTGACTTTCTCGTCATACAATGCGGCTTCGACGACAGTTCTACGATTTTTAGGTAACCGAAATTCTGCAGTTGTGGGTGTTGACAGACCCTCGGAGTCTGAAATGGACTTCGTCGGTCACTAACACATTAGACGACCAATCGCGATCTTCCCTCGCTTTTTAAGTGCCCACACCGCAAATGCTCTCCGCGTCATAAAATCGGTGGCTAACAATTCCTGAGGACGATAGATTTTGTACGAATGGCGCTGGAGGGTACGTGTTAGTGCTACCTGAACACCAGTGCGACTTCACGAGCGCCGACATCAAGCGGTGATGAACCCGCTGAAGTCTCCGTTTCTTCCTGAAGTCTTAGAGCCCACTATGGGGCCGATCGTCTGAATAACTAAACTTCAAACTACGTGATCATTTCCTTCATACGACACTTGTTACAGGAGCTATATCCGTTCGAATATCATTCTTATCGTGACAGGATCGTAAAACTGTGCGTGTGAATTCTTGGGGGACGAAACTACTGAGGTCATCGGTCCCTAGAGTTATACACTACTGAAACTAACTTGTGCTAAAAACCACACACGCACACACACACACACACACACACACACACACACACACACACACACACACACACACCGATGTCCGAGGGAGGTCTCGAACCTCCGGCGGGAGGGGCAGCGCAATCCGTGACATGGCGCCTCAGACCGCACGGCCACTCCGCGCGCCGATCGTAAAGCTGCAGTAGTGCATTCTCCATTCTGATAGTAAAGCTTCGCTGACAATGCCTTTTCTTGTAAAGTTACAGCTGGCGCATCTGACTCCCTATCTCACTAAAGCTCATTTTGTACACAGTTCTCACACGGCGTCACTGGCGTGTTTCTGACCAGCGCCATCTGCTGACCAGTTGGTGCATTTATTTTTCCTTTCAATAAAACCCCCATGTCATTTGAGGCACGTGTGTCATTTTTCACCTCTCTAGCTACATCATTCCGTGAATTAGTCCATTTTGAAACGTAGGTAGGAGTGAGCGCATCTACCATACTGTATAAAGGAGAGATAACACGGCAGGTTTCTCATTCTGAAATCACATTTGCGTGTTGTTTGTTTGTGACAAGATCGTGTTATGAGTCGCGTAACAAACAGACACTCTTATCAGCACATGTCAGAATCCGAAGCGGAAAGATCGTCCACTATCGGGACTGCGCCGTATCTTCCTGCAAAACCGCTGGAAATGCCTCGTTTGCATTTCAAGTAGCATCAACACGAACACTTTTCTCCCACTGCTGCCTGCATTCAGCCCCGCTGCCTTTATTATAAAGCGGGTCGTATTTTCGACAGATTGTCTCTTAGCCGTCACACTAGTCCCTCAAATATACCTGTATGTACACACCCACACTCATTTACACACACACAATCCCACATTTACGTCGAGGTAGTCGTGCGCATCTAGGTACACCCTCGAGTGTCAGGTGTGTTGTCGTCCGTGTCCCGCCACGTAGAATGGTAGAATGGCAGTGACAGTGAGTCATCAGTAGCTGTTTGAACTCACAAAAAAACAATACAAAACAAAATTAGAGATTTAAGTACAGGAAATGGACAGACAGCGTGACGACTTGAGCAGCACCATTGACTGTCAGCACGGAGACGTTTGTTGCAGTTGCTCCGGAGGCGGCATCAGAGAGAGCGCTCAACATGTATCCGATCCAATTTTTGTGGGACACAATCGAGATATCAGTTCGTGCACAAAACCCCGCAATGGCAACACTTTCCCAATTGTGGACGGTTAAAGAGACAGCAGGGCTCAATAGTTCTGCAACGACGTAGTAAGTCCATTCCACGTGGAGCTGTCCGACACGATATTAGGAGTTATCCCGTGACTTTTGTCACCAAAGTGTAATCTGGGGTACAGTCTTTCTTGCAGTGTTAAGTTTAGTGTAATTGTAGACGTTGATTGTAACCATGGTGGAAGGAGACTTTAGCCGTGGGTAAAAGCTACAATTAGCTCCAGATCAACTGCGACGAGATCTGTACTCTCACAGATCCTAAGACGGTTTCCTTATTGGCCATCAGTTTGTGAATTCATTTTCTAGAAACACAGAAAGCGTCAGAATTGTTTAAAGGTGTACGACCTACTGCTCCGTACATTGCCACTCTTAACAAACCTGAACAGTTCGCAAGTCTTATAATACTGGGGGAGTCGAGCTGTCAGCATCTCAAGAGCGAAGTCGTTTCAAAGTGGAAATTACTCTCGGACCCCTCGGGTGTGGAAACTAAGAGGGCATGCTTCATGAAGGACACGCAAAACAAACACTGAATCTCTCCTGAAACCAGCGCGCCGTGTTCTTTATTGCTACCTCTTTAGTACCAGTTGCAATTGCGTTACTGTTGCAGGGCGCAAAAGATAGCAAACGTCATCAAAGCGTATGGAGCACTATACTAGTATCCTTATTGTGGACGTTGTGCAATTTATTGTGATGGAAAATCCGTTGACTCTGAGGATGCTTTCCTGGGGAACGCCATTTCCGGTTGCAACCTGTGAAAGAGCTTTCTGACTTTGTACCTGGAGAACCAATTGCTAAAAAACTTAAGGCTGAAGACGGGAAGGCGTCTGCAGACAACCCGAGTGGTGGAGCTATTAAGAGGTTAAGCCACCAAGCAGTGTAGTGGGCTTTATCGAGTTGCAAAAACACGCCTACTAAGTTGATTGCGTAGTGAAATCTGCATTATCACGTTATCATTTGTCGAATTCCACCTTTTGAGGGTGGCAGGGATAAAATACAGGGACCGAAAGGCTATTTACAATTTGTACAGAAACCAGATGGCAGTTATAAGAGTCGAGGGGCATGAAAGAGAAGCAGTGATTGGGAAGGGAGTAAGACAGGGTTGTAGCCTTTCCCCGATGTTATTCAATCTGTATATTGAGCAAGCAGTAAAGGAAACAAAAGAAAAGTTCGGAGTAGGTATTAAAATCCATGGAGAAGAAATAAAACATTTGAGGTTCGCCGATGACATTGTAATTCTGTCAGAGACAGCAAAGGACTTGGAAGAGCAGTTGAACGGAATGGACAGTGTCTTGAAAGGAGAATATAAGATGAACATCAACAAAAGCAAAACGAGGATAATGGAATGTAGTCAAATTAAATCGGGTGATGCTGAGGGAATTAGATTAGGAAATGACACACTTAAAGTAGTAAAGGAGTTTTGCTATTTGGGGAGCAAAATAACTGATGATGGTCGAAGTAGAGAGGATATAAAATGTAGACTGGCAATGGCATGGAAAGCGTTTCTGAAGAAGAGAAATTTGCTATCATCGAGTATAGATTTAAGTGTCAGGAAGTAATTTCTGAAAGTATTTGCATGGAAGTGAAACACGGACGATAAATAGTTTGGACAAGAAGAGAATAGAAGCTTTCGAAATGTGGTGCTACAGAAGAATGCTGAAGATTAGATGGGTAGATCACGTACCTAATGAGGAGGTATTGAATAGAATTGGGAAGGAGAGGAGTTTGTGGCACAACTTGACAAGAAGAAGGGACTGGTTGGTAGGACATGTTCTGAGGCATCAAGGGATCACAAATTTAGCATTAGAGGGCAGCGTGGAGGGTAAAAATCGTAGAGGCAGACCAAGAGAGAATACACTAAGCAGATTCAGAAAGACGTAGGTTGCAGTACGTACTGGGAGACGAAGAAGCTTGCACAGGATAGAGTAGCATGGAGAGCTGCATCAAACCAGTCTCTGCACTGAAGACCACAACAACAACAACAACCTCTTGAAGCCACACTGAAGCAGAGGATGACACGGCGGTCGGTCGGTACCGGTGGGCATTAGGGAGAGTGTAAGTGGGGCGCTACGCGGAGTAGTAACCGATATGGAGCAGCCGATAAAAAAGTATGGGAAACATGGTGAGAAGCCGGCCGAAGTGGCCGTGCGGTTAAAGGCGCTGCAGTCTGGAACCGCGAGACCGCTACGGTCGCAGGTTCGAATCCTGCCTCGGGCATGGATGTTTGTGATGTCCTTAGGTTAGTTAGGTTTAACTAGTTCTAAGTTCTAGGGGACTAATGACCTCAGCAGTTGAGTCCCATAGTGCTCAGAGCCATTTGAACCATTTGAACCATGGTGAGAAAAACAAAATGTGTGAAGATATTTTTAGAGATTTTAAATGATATATTCTGATGAAAAGGGGCCCATGTGCTTAACCATCACGTGACATTAGTAAGAAGCTGAAATTATCATCTGCGACGATTCAAGAAATTCTTGGTCATTTACAAAGAGAGCAGAATGACATTAACCACAGCAGAAATTTTATGTCAACAAAAAATGGTTCAAATGGCTCTGAGCACTATGGGACTTAATATCTATGGTCATCAGTCCCCTAGAACTTAGAACTACTTAAACCTAACTAACCTAAGGACATCACACAACACCCAGTCATCAGGAGGCAGAGAAAATCCCTGACCTCGCCGGGAATCGAATCCGGGAACCCGGGCGTGGGAAGCGAGAACGCTACCGCACGACCACGAGCTGCGGACTTATGTCAACAATAGTGACGTGTGCTGTTATTGCGAACTTAAACACTCAGATTGAAAAGCTTGTCAAACAGTGACTGTTTACGTATTTCGTCTTACGACTTTTCTTTACTTATGAGGTTGGATTAAAACGTCCTGTTTCGTCAAGTGTTTGTTTAGTAATCGCGAGTAACGCTACAGACACCTGTCAAATTGCATTGTCAGACGCTGTAAGTGAGGCGTTATACATCACGCGGAGATCTATTACTCAAATCCCGAGAGCTGACGTTCCAAAACGGGTCAGCGAACATTCTGCTTCCTCCTAGATACATGGCGTAACGAACACACACCGACAAACTTCGACGGGTAGGAGAAGGTGTCCTGAAAAGCCAGCTGAGGACAGGAGCCACGTCATCCAAAGGCGGTGCGGTGTGTTCAATTTATGGGGGGCAACCACCCGCTGCGAGGCAATCCCTTCGGCAGGAAACGCGAGTTTGTACGCTGGTGCAATGGGCCTGACAGGATTCAGAAAGGTGAGCGATGTCTGGTGCACTCGAGACTGCCGCAACATTGCGGGGGATGCTAAGCACAGCGACATCACTCAAGCTAAGCTTTTGCTGCCGAATAGGTGGCCTAGGCTAAAAACAAGGTTGGTCCTGTAAATCAGACGCTTTGCAGTGTCGTTAGATATCGTTTCCGGACCTGGCTTCGCATCCTAAAATTGATCCCAGAGACGCCTTTACAAGCCCCCGAAGATTGTCGGTATATTTTTGTAGTATCTCGGGAAGAGACATCAGGGGGAACTCAGAGTTTCCAGGTAATATGAAAGCCTGTCTGCAGCATTTCTTCCTACGCTCCATTCGCGATTGTAATAAGGAAAGGGAAAGAGGACGACAGAAGTACCTGAAGTAGGGCTGCCGAGTGACTCAGTGTAGGCCGACAAGTGGAGTATACAAATGGAATGGGAACTCGAACGGTAAAATTCGTGAGGTTCTTCAGGGAAATTTTCTGACTATTTTGCTATAAAAACTCGTGGTCTCCGGTGCCTCGTTACAGAATAACTGAATTTCGTATGATTTCTTGCCCACGTTTACACTATCTGCTCAAAAGTATCTGGACACCTGTTGTTGGACAATACTGGATGTGTCCACTCTTCGGCTTTATGACTGCTTGTACTCTGCTGGCACTAACAGTGAGGTGTCTGTGGAGGAATGACAGCCCACTCTTCCCCAAGAGCCGATACAGAGAACCTAACGATGAGCCACTTTGGGGCGTAGAGCGGAATCGACGTTTCTGACTCATCCGAGAGGTGGGTTCAGACTGGGAGTCCGGGCAGGTTTGTTTAAGAACGTGTGTCCGCAAACCATGGCCTCACAGCTGGTTCTTTGTCACAGGACTCGTCACGCTGACATATACAAACGATCTCCGAACTGTTCCTCTACCGTACAAAATCCCGTAAAATATGTTTATAATACTCCGCATTTAGGATTTCCTTAAGTGCTAATGCCAATAAGGGACCACTCGTTAACCGCGAAATACAACTCCCACATCGTGACTGTTGCACTACACACGAAGGCAGGTAACGTTGTCGAGGCATTCGCCAAACCCACAGCCTTCCATCGGACTGCCACAGGGTACAGCGCGAATCGTCTCCCTACATCAGTCGTTTCCAGTCGACCACTGTACAGTGTCAGAGTTCTGCACACCACCTCAGGCGCCGCTCAGCACTGGCTGCAGAGATACGCCGGGTACGAGTAGGCGCTCCACCACCGTACCCCCACTCTCGTTAACAGCCTGCGCAGAGCCACTGTGCTAGGTGGGCTGCTGGTCGCACTTTGGAACTCAGGAGTGATGCCTTCAGCTGATTTCAGCCTTCTTTTTGTCTCGCGTAGGTTTGACTGTGGTTTTGCTTCGCGTTTCCACTTCACAGTCGCGACACCAACACGCGACTCGGGCTAGTTTAACAGGCCTGGTGACATCCAATGACTGGACTACGTTCAGAGCCACTGAGCTGTCCTGCCAACCCATTCTGCCGTTACTGCTTCTCCACTGACGCCACAATACTCCCTCCTTTCGTAACGGCTAGCTCGCATCTCGTGGCGTCTAGTGGTCAATTCCAGGTAACATAGATCTCTAGCTAGGTTTGATCGGAAAGTGTATTTCTGGATCTGTGCTGCACAGAGCATCTACACAACAGAGCAAGTATCAACGGTATGTATGCCGGCCGTAGTGGTCGTGCGGTTCTAGGCGCTACAGTCTGGAGCCGAGCGACCGCTACGGTCGCCGGTTCGAATCCTGCCTCGGGCATGGATGTGTGTGATGTCCTTAGGTTAGATAGGTTTAATTAGTTCTAAGTTCTAGGCGACTGATGACCTCAGAAGTTAAGTCACATAGTGCTCAGAGCCATTTGAACCATCAACGGTATGCGCTGTGTGCCTCGTTTGTTAAAGTTTTTCCAGTGACTCACGAAACTTGCTGTTGACGACATGAATGAGCAGTTTCTACTAAAGCTAGCACTCAGAACTGTTCGGTTCTATACCGGATTTGTTTGTACAACGTCTGTTGAACATTAACGAGTGAAACACACCGGTGTAGATAAGTATACTAATGAATAACTGGGCATTTTGCATCCTATATATGGGTTCACTGAGAAGAATGGAAGAGTGGAAGGTCGGCGCTGTGCTCAGCTGTTCACACAGCTGCCACGCCGAAGGCTACAGCTGCACCGTTGCCGTATACGATGTGCCACTGGGCTGTGCCCGTCTGACTTCACAACGCGGTGCGGGATTTCGTGAAGATGAGGAATTGGGCTCGTGCGCGTGTTTTCAGTGTGTAAGCTCCTCTTTGTGTATCTTATTGGTCCCTAAAGTGGTTCGTAAAGGTTAATTCTGGGCGTATTTGAGAAGCTTCTGTTGGTTCTTGCTCTAAATGGTTCAAATGGCTCTGAGCACTATGCGACTTAGCTGCTGTGGTCATCAGTCCCCTAGAACTTAGAACTACTTAAACCTAACTAACCTAGGGACATCACACACATCCATGCCCGAGGCAGGATTCGAACCGGCGACCGTAGCGGTTACGCGGCTCCAGACTGTAGCGCCTAGAACCGCACGGCCACTCCAGCCGGCTCCTTGTTCTAAATATTGGATGAGAGAGTGAGGCGAAGTTTATGTTGCTTCGTAAAATTTTGTGGCTTTATCGTGAAAAGTGTGTAGATGGTGGGTTGGCGTAAGAGCTCTCCTGTATGGGATGACACAGAAGTCTTTGTATTGGAGAAGCTGCAGTCTCGTTATTGTTGTGCCTGACGCCATAGACCACACTTCCGAGACAAACAGGATGCCCGAATATATGTGCTGGCACCAGGAGGAGGAGTTTCCACTGAATGGTTAGTCCGTAACCTTTGAGGAGGGTATACAACCTACAGAAAAGAGCGCAGCCTCTGTTTTCTGCAGTGGTGAGATGTTTGTTCCACGTTAGGCGTCGATCAGTCTCAAGGCCCAGATATGTGAAAGTGTTTCTGCAAATAAACTCCCTGCCGTCAACTGAGTTGACGATCAGGGGGCTTTATTTTGGTGGGTTGACCTTGACCTTCCATAGATTACATCGCTCCATAATCTGAAGTTCGCGATGTATTTGGAGGAAGCTGCGACTACTTTTTTAAATGATTGTGTCATCGCATAGAGAATCTCTTCGCCAATGTGCTTAGGAATGTCATTCGTGTACATAGCATAAAGGACACGACCTAAAACACAGCCTTTCGGAACACCTGTTGCAGTATGCCGTGTATGGCTGGACTTGCTCCGTTCCTTACGAAGAACTGTCGTCATATAAGGAAGGAGACACACTGTTCTGGGCACCCTATTTCATCTAGGTTGTAAATTAGGCCATCATGCCAGACTGAGTCAAATGCTTTCTCGAGGTCCAGGAGCACTGCATCTGTTGCTTCTCTCCTTGTCCTGGCCAGGCAAATGTGTTCTACCAAGCGGAGAGATTGCTGGATAGCGGAATACTGAGCGTGGAATGCGATAGTTCCTGACTGAAAACGATTTCCTTACGCCCAGACTC
Organism: Schistocerca nitens; assembly: GCF_023898315.1. NCBI lineage: Eukaryota > Metazoa > Arthropoda > Insecta > Orthoptera > Acrididae > Schistocerca > Schistocerca nitens. The sequence continues at coordinate 6,922,861 of NC_064622.1, forward strand.
TTTCGAGGGGGAAAGGAATTCCACTGGAGGATCAGACAGACTGCCAATAAAGGGCGCAGAAGGTGTACATGGAGGGTCCGGTCGCGTGGAGACCACTGGAGTTTCCTTCATCTTGGAGGACTACTACTTGTCCTGCTCCTCCTCCGAATATGAGGACTGAGAAGGTTTCCCTGAATTGGTTTCATGGAGAGATGATGAACGAGAAGGCTGACGGCCAACAGCCTGTGGTTCCTTCTGCCACCGGCTGGCGCCTGGTTGTGGACCAGCATGAATTGTGCAACGATAAGTTCCGAGGGACCTCTTCCTAGCTAGAGAAACTGGAGAAGGATGAGGCACCTCCAGCTGGGGAATGGGAGCTGTTGTCCCCAACAGGTGGGGAGCCAATGCTCCCAACGTAGATGCAGTGGAAGTACCAGAAGGGCCCCCAATCACCTGGAGTGGGGTGGGGTGGGGTGGGGTGGGGGGAGGGGGGGGCCACGTATTAGCAGGCCGTTCTCAAGGCTCACTGTAAGAGGCGCAACAGGGGACACCACAGTCGACAGAGGAGGAGAGAACATTGCGTAAGATTGTTACATTTGTATGGGATGAAGACAATTTTTTCTGGCCTCTTGATGTGCGAGCTTTTCCAGGGTCTTACGCTCCTGGATTTTGTACTCACGATTAAAAATGGAGGAATATGGTGAGCAGGGAGAGTGGAGCTCACAGAAGTTTACACAGATGGGGGGAGGGTACGTGGATGATGATGATGATTGGTTTGTGGAGCACTCAACTGTGCGGTCATCAGCACCTGTACAAATTCCCAAACTGTGCTCTGTCCAATGTCTCCACTTTCAGGAATGATGATGAAATGAAGGGGACAACACAAACATCCAGTCATCTCGAGGCAGGTGAAAATCCCTGACCCGCCGGGAATCGAACTCGGGACCCCATGCTCGGGAATCGAGAACGTGACCGCGAGACCACGAGCTGCGGACAGGGTATATGGAACGTTCGGATGCAGTGGACATGCACAATAGTGCAGACTGGGGTAGCGGTGCAACGAGAAGACGTATGTCCAAAGTTCATATACCTGAAGCACCTGAAAAGAGGAAGGACATGGGTTTTAACGACACACCAGTAGACCATCACCATGACCATCTCAGGAAATTCATCATCCTCGAAAGCCAAGATGAAGACCCCGTTAGGAACTCGGTTTTGCCTAGGTCGTTACACCTCCTCTGGACTGGATGTGCGCGTTGATTCAGTTGGGAAGGCTGACTAATCTGTTGCAAAAGTTGTGAGGCAAGCTGCCGCACGAGAGGTTGCAACTGGTCCTCGATATCTAAGGTTCTGGCGCTGGGATGAAGTTTACGTCCGAGGTAGCTACACAGCATCAGACGTCGTTCACAGAGAGACGCAACATGTGTAGACAAGCAATGGCTTGTTGGGAAATGGCGCCACGAAAGTGTCGCACTCGCAGGGTGTCCGTGACTGATGTGCGACATGAGTTCCCTCAGCCATTACCACGTCGTGACTGGAAGTCACACCCAACAGCTCCCCATACCGTGACGCCAGCAGTAACAGCACGCTGCATCTCCGGCACACTGGAAAAATGGAACCTCTGTCCAGGTCGCTGACATTCGCCGACGATGTTCATAAGGGAAATGCAGAACCGTGATTCACCGCTAAACAATGCGACGCCATTCATCACAATGCACGCTGCCTTCTCACCACACCACTTCAGACTTAGTCGTTTGTGTTGTTGTGATAACGGCAGCCCACGCATGGGACGGTAATTCCCTAGTTCGACTGCTGCTAGTCGAAGATCAAAGAGTCGGGATGATACAGGCGGAGCATTATTTGTTCTCAAACAGCAGGCGCAGCCGTTACAGTGTGCCTCGTACACAGCACGGCGATCCTCCCTTGTAATGTGCAGACGCGGTTGACTGAAATCTCCGGAAAACCTGCATACTGTTCAAAATAACGAGAAAGCAGCCGTGTGACGTCGTCGACAACCGCCAATATTTCGACACGAGCACGCTGCCACTGTCAAGGCCTAACTGGAAAAGTAAACACGCTGCGCGAAGGAATTCAGAATCTCGGTTTTCAGAGAAACTCGGGAAGATAAAACTAACACACACACTGTAAACGCTAGCGCCAAGACAAACCAAAGATTATCGACTTCATGAATTATCGACAGTGAAAGTAACAATCAATGGGTGAGGTAGCATTAATTCTATCCCTCTAATTTTTGGCGTAGGAGTGCCCGAGATGCCATGCAGAATTTAAACAAAAACCACCATCTCTGTTTATAAGGTTACTACCTAATTTAATTTCAGCAGGTTCCTGCTCCTGTCGAAATATCGGAGGGTGTCGGCAACATCACCCAGCTGCATTCCCGTTAAGTTATTTGAGCAATGTGTGTGTGTCGGGAGAGACTCAGGTCTCGCGGATCTAGATACTACACGATTCTCCCAGCCGTCCAAACGTAGACCCACAATGCAGCCCCTTGGAAACAGTCAGGTGCTTATAACACTGTCTTACACCGGTACGCGGAAGTTGTGTTTCCTTCATAGCAATCTCTCACTATCTGACGCTCTCCAAGCCCCGCATACAGGGTCAATCACCTGAAACTCGCACGGAAATTATTTCGGCAATGGAAACTACTACTGACGTGCCGTTTTGATAGAATAGAATCAGAGGCTCGTATTGTTAGCCTATCAACAGATATATACACTTTTTTAATCGAACAATGCCTATTGATATTAACAAACTAAAAGTAGGGTAAAGAAGAATGTCAGCAGTGTTTGTTGCAGCATTCTAGTGTGGGTCGTATTTAGAGATACCGTATTTTGAAAACTTTCCGCACCGACCTTCGTACAATATCTGTGGTGCACACATTAAAGAACAACACAACTGCACACACTAGTTATGTGCATTTTGGCATTGTGACCAGTGACGAGACAAGGCTGTGATCAAAATGACCATGACAGGCTGTGATCAAAATGACCACCGGCAGCGGCAACACGCGTTTCCAGTCAGGTATTAAACGACTGCTGCACGCGTCCTAGCATTTCAGCGGAAATGTCCGAGCAGGCTACAGCAGTATGTCAAAAAATGTTCAAATGTGTGTGAAATCTTATGGGACTTAACTGCTAAGGTCATCAGTCCCTAAGCTTGCACACTACTTAACCTAAATTACGCTAAGGACAAACACACACACACACACACACACACACACACACACACACACACACACACACAAGGGAGGACTATCTTCCGCCGGGACCAGCCGCACAGTCCATGACTGCAGCGCACTAGACCGCTCGGCTAATCCAGCGCGGCGGAAGTATGCCATTGCTTATGATCGGGTGCAGTTTGTACGTCTTTGCAGACAGTGTCTTTCAGCTTTCCCCACAGAAAACGTGTACGGGCGTCAAATCCGGGCAAAAGGCCGGCCAAGGTGCAGGTCCGCTGCGTCCAGTCCAGCCATTCGAAAAAAATTGGTGAAGACATGCCGTATACATCGTGCACTGTGGGCTGGAGAGCCATCAGACAGCACCACACGTTTCTCCCAGCCTTCAAAGGAAAGTATCCATAGAAAATGGTCTGTTAGGTGGCTGCGACACGTGTGCGCGTTCAGTCTTCCGTCTACGAAAAACGGGCCCACGAGTTGATGGTTAACTATCCCAAACCACATGCACTCCATGTAAGCTGACGTTCCACATGACGAAGTGAACGGGGATTATTAACAAAGCAGTAGAGCATTTTTCGGTGATTTAGCTGCCCATGATTAGTAAACGTGACTACATCGCTATACAAGATCGTGGTACATCTCACGTATCCTGTGTTAATGCCCATGTACAGAAGTCAAAACGATTCTCGTAACTGTTCTCATGCGATTGCTGATAGGGGTGGAACCTACGTCGATGGAGAATGTGTAGGGCGCTTGGCTGACCCGTGTCAGTTCATCTGCGGTTGCGCCGGAGCTAACGTGCTGATCCACTGCAGGAGCACCAACAACATTAATTTTCTCTTCTTCTGCCGTCACTTGTTTCCTTCTATTACGCTGTCTGTGTGTTACACTACCAGTTACAAATAACTGGCTGAAAAGGTTGATAAATAATTGCCGGAATGGTTGACATCTACTGGGATATCTTGTCGGATACATCGTACAAGAACGAACATTCTTCCTACACTCTCCATACACCACCTACTGCTTGGACTGTCACACTAACTGAGCAGCAAGTCACTGAGCACACAAGCACATTAAAGCAAGCATAACAACAACATCGTACAGACAAGTGTCGCTGTGTAAACTTTTCAGAATACTACATCTCGTAAATGGCTCGCACTAGAATGCTGCAACAAGCGTCACTGACATTCTAATTTATCACGGTTTTAGTTTGCTAATGGGAACAGGCATGGTTTCAGTTTTTTAAAAGTGTTCGTGTGCACAAAACAGAGTAAATATTATTTTAATCTGTTTTTGGCTAACAATACAATCCCCTGACTACCGATCCATTCTGTGAAAACCGCACGTCAATAGCAGTTCCCATTTCCTCAATATTTGCAGTGCAAGTTTTAGGTAATTCTATCTGTATACCCTACAACGTCTGGAAACTAAACCACACACGACCGACACTGATGCACTCTACTGGCCATTCTACCTACCACGGGGAACTGCAGCTGTATCCATTTACATACCCGCCGGTGGCGTGTACGTGTACGAAGTTACATTGACGTCAGACCGTGTGTTTTGGTGCTTCAGGCAATGTAGTCAGATATCGTCCGCGGAAGACGCTTGGAAATTTCGTCTGTGAAGTAGGGGCTGGCCGTGTAGTTGTGGACGCCGGAAGGTCGCTCTCAGCGCTGGAGGAGGACAAGGAAGCAGCCTTTTGTCTGGAGCCTCACCCTTGTCCGGAGATGTTTCGCACCTGGGCTTCGCTCCAGCCCCGGGCGCTGAGCGGCTCCACGTGGCACCAGTGGTCGACGCGGTAGCCCTGGAAGACGTACGAGGTGAGGTGCCACATGTTGAAGACGCCGGGCAGCGAGCACAGCAGGAAGACGGACCAGAGGAAGCGGCCGGGCCGCCCCAGCCGCCACAGCGCCGCCTCCAGGCCGTCGCCGCCCGCCTCCGGCTCGCGCTCCCCGTCCTGGAACACCGGCAGCCGGGGTCACTCGAGTGTCCAGTGTTCGGGAAACGTCAGCACACACGAAGCGGGTGGACGTACTCTGCAGGTAACTGTAGTATCCTCAGACGACGCCAGTGGACAAAGTCTACGTCGTAGCTGGAATTCCTCCAGCTAGCAACGGACGTGCAGTGGCCGCCAGTGTAGGAAGGTGTGAGCTGCTTATACAGGGCGCTACAAAAAGGTTCAGGAAACATTCCTCACACTCAAAGAAAGAAAACATGTTATGTGGACATGTGTCCCGAAACGCTTACTTTCCATGTTAGAGCTCATTTTATTACTTCTCTTCAAATCACATTAACCATGGAATGGAAACACACAGCAACAGAACGTACCAGCGTGACTTCAAACACTTTGTTACAGGAAATGTTCAAAATGTCTTCCGTTAGCGAGGATACATGCATCCACCCTCCGTCGCATGGAATCCCCGATGCGCTGATGCAGCCCTGGAGAATGGCGTATTGTATCACAGCCGTCCACAATACGAGCACGAAGAGTCTCTACATTTGGTACCGGGGTTGCGTAGACAAGAGCTTTCAAATGCCCCCATAAATGAAAGTCAAGAGGGTGGAGGTCAGGAGAGCGTGGAGGCCACGGAATTGGTCCGCCTCTACCAATCCATCGGTCACCGAATCTGTTGTTGAGAAGCGTACGAACACTTCGACTGAAATGTGCAGGAGCTCCATCGTGCGTGAGCCAACTAAACGTGGGTCAGATAAACACTCATAATAGCAAACTAGTCTTGCAGGAACTCCGGAGGGTGGTGGAAGAGAAGAGTCTAGATGTACTCTGTTTACAGGAACCGTACTCCCATGCGGGGCGGATCCCATTCATGGCTGCCAATTGGCGAATTATACACTCTGATATAGAGCCAAAAGCTGCAGTTGTAATTATTAATAGATCAATTAGAGCCACAGTCCTTGCGCAATTCTCAGGCGAACACTGCAATGTCGTGGAACTTCAAACACCCACAGGAGTGATTTACATCTGCAATATATACTTTCAATATGGCAGAGGAATAGACGAGTTTTTAGAGTTACTTACACAAGTTGCCACGGCATTGCGGGGACGCAGAATGCTCGTGACGGCAGACATAAACGCAAAGTCCCCCCTGTGGTTCAGTGGCACGCATGACGATCGGGGGCTAAAGGCTGAGGAGACTATCATGGCACTGCAACTGGTGGTTGCCAACCAACAAGGGAACCCCCCCACCTATACTGGCGGAGGGGGAGAAGGCACAAATATTGACGTCACTTTAGTGTCACCAAACTTGGCTACAAAAGTCAACAACTGGAAAGTGTGGGACAAGGCAACCACCAGTGATCATAACTTAATTACATTCATCATTGGGGAAAGGGAGTGCCACTGGGACATGGGGTGGGAGCTGCAGCTCAACTACAACAAGACTAACTGGGAACGTCTCGCGGAAGAGTGCAACATTCCGACATTGCTGGAGGGTGACGAAAACGTGGAAGAATACGCCGAAGGACTGGTACAGGCGATCACCAGGGCGGTGCGAGCCGCTGTACCAACCAGGAGGAGAGCCGTAGCGGCCACCCCCACACCATGGTCGAACGAATTAGGACAGATGCGCCAGGCTGTGAGGAGGGCTAGGAGGTACTACCAGCGGAGTGTCGTCTGGAGAGAAAAACAAAGATGGCTGCAGATCTATCGAGAGTGCAAGGAGCAATTTCAACAGGAGTTAAGGGCAGTCAGACTCAGAAGCTGGGAAAATTACGTAAAAAGCCAACTGGCTACAGACCCATGGGGAGTCCCGTACAAATTGGTGCGAGAAAAGTTAAGATCACCTATGGTGTTATCCACCGTCAGGGACGGGGACCGGATGACGGGCACGTGACAGGAAACTGCTGAGGCCCTACTTCGGGTCCTGTTGCCTGACGATGTGGAGGAAAACGAAACAGAAGAACAAAAAAGAATAAGGACAGAAGATCAAAGGGACTACAACAACAACAACAACGGAATCTACCCTTTCTCCGAGGAGGAGGTTGCTGCCCAGATCAAGGCCCTCAAAAGAGGAAAAGCTCCTGGCCCAGACGGCATTACTGCGGAGGTGGTGCAATTCCTTGCCCCCCAGCTCGTAGCTCCTCTCACTAAGTTATATAACGAGTGTCTGAAACTCGGGAAATTCCCAGAAATATGGAAAAAAGCTAACATAATTATCATTAAAAAGAGTCCAGACAAGGATCCCACAGAAATCAAATCGTACAGACCTATCTGCTTGTTAGACGTACTGGGCAAACTTTTTGAGAGGCTACTGGCAGACAGACTGACAGCACACCGCGTGCTGTGCGGGATGAGTGACAGGCAATTCGGCTTTCGGGCTGGGCGCTCTGCGTCTGACGCAATCGCCCTGGCTGCCGAGGTCTGTGGCTCCACCCCGCACAAGTATGTCGTTGGCATCATGGTAGATATCAGTGGCGCCTTTGACAACCTGTGGTGGCCCTCACTCTTTTCCTGCTTGCGGGAGAAGAACTGTCCAGGGTCGCTATATGGCTGTCTTAGGAGCTATTGTGCAGACAGGGAGGTCTCGCTATCGGCCCCTAGCGGCACAGTCAGGAAGACTGTTACCAAAGGATGTCCTCAAGGCTCTGTCCTAGGACCTCTCTTTTGGGACATCAATATGGAGCCATTACTTGAAGATCTAAAGAACTGTGACGATGTGCTAGAGGTCATAGCATACGCTGACGACCTCCTCCTGCTGGTCGGCGGCAGAAGCCGCGAGGACTTAGAGCCGAAAGTGGAAAGAGCATTAACTATCCTTACATCGTGGTGCCATAAAAGTAAAATGACGATTGCACCCAACAAATCCACATACTTACTCCTCAAAGGCCAATTGGTCAGAAACCCCACGGTAAGAATAAATGGCATACCAGTTCTTCGGCGCCGCGAGGCCCGATACCTGGGTGTAATCATCGATGAGAGGTGGAACTTTGCATCACATATTGATACCGTATCTCAGAAAGCCCTGGTCCTATTAAACAATCTCATCGGAATTGGTCACAAGCGGTTTCACCTTCCACCTAATCTAATCAAGCTATATCACAATAGCATACTGACCTCAATAGTGGGATACGGATCAGGAGTCTGGGCGCACAGACTCACGAGGGTCATGCCTGCCATGGCCGTAAGAAGAGTGCAGCGGAATATGATTCTACGTTCAGCAGGGGCCTATAGGACAACACCTGGGGGAGCGCTGTTAGTGCTAATGGGAATCTGTCCATTAGACATAAAAATTCGTGAACAGGCTGCCTGGTACTGGGCGAAAAAGGATAACAGGGACAAAATTAGGGAGATACTTGGGGTTTACGCAGGGGATAAATATACCATCAAAAAGAGAGGGATAGAATTATGGCAAGAACATTGGAACAACGAGGATACGGGTCGCAGAACATACGAGTTGCTACCAGATATAGAAGAAAGAATAAAACTTACATTTTTCACGCCGACTAGAGGAATGCTGCACTTTCTTACTGGACATGGACCATATCCAACATACCTATGTAGGTTTGGGAAGCAGGCTACACCAGCGTGTGACTGTGGTGCAGTGCAAGGCATCCCAGAACATGTGGTGTATGAGTGCCACCTCTTCGATGATGTAGCCCAAGAGCTAAGACAACTACTACCGAACAATGACACGTACCACTTAATAAGACATGACAACACCTTTGACACCTTAAACAAACTCACAAATGAGATATCAAAAAAGATAATTAAGAACTTTCTAAGGGACAATCGCCATTAAAGACAAAAACCTTTACCGACTTTGACTCAGTGCCCCTTCCTGTACCGCCAGGTAAGGACTGGCCAGCCGCTTCACGGCTGGAATCCGCCTTGTCCAGGATTAGGAGGGAGGGGGGTACACAATACCGGACTAAACGCACACCGATCATGACTAATGTAATTATAGTAGATGTAGAAGTAGGATAATACCTTAGAATAGACTGCAGCGACACCAAGTTAAGGGCCAGCCCAGTGCCAGGGGCATGCCCACTGGGATTAGCTCAGTGGGCCTGGCCAACAACTAATAGGTTTATAGTAGCACTGGCACACTTGTAACGCTGCAGGTAGCACGTAATTTCCTCGTAGATTAAGTAGTTGGAGCCTCATAGCGGTAAGATTAGAGTAAATAATAATAACAATAATAAAAAGATACCTGTAGTGTAGAATAAATAGCTGCATTTTCTATGTATCATCATTAGGACCCACTAATGTAGTCAGGTAGTGGGTTATTATGTATCATGTAATGGACTTAATAAAGAATTTAAAAAAAAAAAAACCACATGTGTCGTACTTGTAAAGGCACATGTTCTAGCAGCACAGGTAGAGTATCCCGTATAAAATCATGATAACGTGCTCCATTGAGTGTAGGTGGAAGAACATGGGGCCCAATCGAGACATCATCAACAAAGCCTGCCCAAACGTTCACAGAAAATCTGTGTTGATGACGTGATTGCACAATTGCGTGCGGATTCTCGTCAGCCCACACATGTCGACTCAAAATTTAGAGTTTGATCACGTTGCAATGAAGCCTCATCCGTAAAGAGAACATTTGCACTGAAATGAGGATTGACACATTGTTGGATGAACCATTCGCAGAAGTGTACCCGTGGAGGCGAATCAGTTGCTGATAGTGCCTGCACACGCTGTACATGGTACGGAAACAACTGGTTCTCCCATAGCACTCTCCATACAGTGACGTGGTCAACGTTACCTTGTACAGCAGCAACTTCTCTTACGCTGACATTAGGGTTATCGTCAACTGCACGAAGAATTGCCTCGTGCATTGCAGGTGTCCTCGTCGTTCTAGGTCTTCCCCAGTCGCGAGTCATAGGCTGGAATATTCCGTGTCCCCTAAGACGCCGATCAATTGCTTCGAACGTCTTCCTGTCGGGACACCTTCGTTCTGGAAATCTGTGTCGATACAAACGTACCGCGCCACGGCTATTGCCCCGTGCTAATCCATACATCAAAAGGGCATCTGCCAACTTCGCATTTGTAAACATTGCACATATTGCAAAACCACGTTCGTGATGAACACTAACCTGTTGATGCTATGTACTGATGTGCTTGATGCTAGTACTGTAGAGCAATGAGTCGCATGTCAACACAAGCACCGAAGTCAACATTACGTTCCTTCAATTGGGCCAACTGGCGGTCAATCGAGGACGTGCAGTACATACTAACGAAACTAAAATGAGCTCTAACATGGAAATTAAGCATTTCCGGACACATGTCCACATAACATCTTTTCTTTCTTTGTGTGTGAGGAATGTTTCCTGAAAGTTTGACCGTACCTTTTTGTAACACCCTGTATAATAAAGACCCCCCCTGTCAACCCTCTACACAGACACTGAAGTACAGGAACAATCTTCGTCAGCAATGCAGCTACTCTGCTGGTTATTAAAACTGCACGACCAAGAAGGATAGTAAATAACGAAATTTTGAGTATTGTTTCTACGTCGTACAGTAGGAAGAAGAAGAGCTACAGTGTGCAGTGCCACCCCATGACTGGGATATTCGCCTGACTGCAAGTAGGGTGCGGCCTCTCTTCACTGTGGCACGAGAATGGTGAGGATGGTTGGCCCATCTCCCTGGTCGACTTACACCCCCAGAAAAGATACCCGCTTATTTGATAGCAGGCTGACTGCACCTGGAGCCCTTCCGGAGCGACTCGGAGGAGGAAATATCCCCTCCCCGATCTCGCATTGAACTCTTGACCTCTAGGTCCAGGGCTCCACTCTACACCATCGCGACAACAAGTAGGAAGAATACACAAATTTGTCGGTGACTATGTGGTAGAGAGGGTGTTAAATTCATTACACTGTAAATAGGATGATAGGAGTACGCCATTTTAATGCAGCTTCAGCTCTAATGATCGAGTTCATCAATCGTAGTGGCTGGCGATTTGTGACTTGCCAGTCTCTCAGCAACCCATGACCACATGTCAGTACGTCAACATCTGTAGAACGTACTGGACAAGGCAACAGTCGAACACACACTATGCCGAGGTAGGGCAGTACAACTAAGGCAACGCACAATCTTGTGTTATCTTGTTGGAAAATAACGTCAATCAGCACTCACGAGTATGACACAGCCACTGGCCTCACACGTCATAAAAGTAGCAGCTGGTGTTCGAATTACCGGTTGTGTGCCGCAAAGGGGATCGTGCTGTATACCCAACGGTACCCCATACAATCGCGCCAAATAGTGGGCACGTATGACGATCACGAAAGGCAAACTACGTACGTTCGTCGTCCTTATCCTCGGAGCCTCCGCACAGAGTTATCTCCATTGTCATATTGTACGTAAATATTGTATTCACTCTCGCGAGACTGCAATATATTTAAGCAGTAAATTGTGTCATTAAAGTTATCTCCTTTTTCGTATCACCGTTTTTTCTCTCCGAGTACTGGTTAGTTTGAGTACTAAAAGTTCATTCATCGTCTCTGATTTAAATCACTCACTTCTGTCACCGTTTTCTGCATCTACATATACACCAACTGACCGAAGGTAGCTGGATCACTATTAGTTGACAATGTGGGGACTGACCACCCTTCGCTAGGGTCCTTATTTCTGGCCGGCGTAGCTCCGTCTAGGTTCGCCTTAATGGTTTTAATTTCGACAGACATAATCTTATGATTATGCGTCTTTATTGTTTTAATTTTTAATCTGTGACATTGCCAGTGTTTGGCTCTCAAAATAATTTAATTTTTTGTTCTGAAGAAGATTCCATTACTGGAATCGAAACCTAGGTAAACGAGTAAAAAAAAAATTACGTTGCAACTGAAGGCTGAAAAAATTGTTATTTTCTGTAACCACCTGCTACTTTGTGCGGTTGCGCTGGAATGCTAATCATATTTATCTGGGCATATCTGACCATTGTTGCATGCCGTATCCACTGTGTTGCAACTTTAATGGTCGAAAGTGTGCTCGAGATACCAACGATGGTGAATCCAGGCTAGAGCTATGGCAAGCTGGACTCAACAACCTGCAGAACTGGATGTACCGTAGAGAAGTATTACTATATGGCTGAAATCTGCAGTGAGGTGATTGGAAGTCCCTAAACAAAGTACAGAATGGATTGGGGAGAACGGAAGTACCATGACAATACGGAACTACGCTGGGAGATTATCTCTTGTTTTAAGTGTTCTCTTTGGTTTCTAACTTACGTAAATTGTAATTGTTTTCGTTCTCACATACACATTTTCTTTGTTCCTGGCACCACAGCGGAAACTACGCTGTGAGTGAACAGTCAACTGGTTCCAGCTTCTGAGGGCCGTCGCAAGTGAAATCTATGTAACAACTGCACATGAAGGTCTGATTCGTCCCCATGTTGGGCGCACTTACAAGGCCCCTGTTGAAAGGATCTTGCTCCACATCCTGCAGTGGAACTGCCTCAAATTGCAGACTTGGTACTGTGCGACTTCCTCCCTGCCCAAGTAATCTGCTAAATGACCCGGTCACAGCAGATGTTGACGCTCAGCAGTAAACGTGGGATGGTCCGGCGTACGGCGACTGGAGTATTGTTGATAAACCAGCAGGGCTGCTCTTCGTCAGTTTGGCTCGCTAACGTATTAAGCATCAAAAGTATCAGTGTACTCACTCCAGGCGTATCGCTGCATTAGTAAACAACTACTTTGCTGGGTCAAGATGTACAACAGAACATGAATGTGAAACAGCTATCCCAGCAGAAGAGCCAAATATGCTCTCTAACGGTACAACAGGAACCGTTACAACAACAAATCAGTCATTGCAACTGAAGTGCGAATTCGGCCTCTACTGGACTGAATAATGTTCGCAGGAAACTATGACATTAGAGCAAAATATTTGTTTGGTATCCTCTACAACCTCCCCGAGTTTATCGGTTTAAATAATTTTCACCCTGTATATTTATCGAATTTGGCGAATCAATATTTTCAGTATTTTTTTAGGACGTTACAGGGCAAGATAACATCTCTTTAGGAAATTAATTATTCATCTTGCTGTGATTTACATCAGGACCACCACTTGCGTTGATGTCTGCACGAACAATAAGCGTATCTTGGGGACTATACCTTCACTGAAACACAACCTCTTGTTTCTCTCTCTATTTACCGATCCTTCTTTCGGTGATATTACACTTTCATCAAAGGTCTTCTCTACATTCCGTTGCAAAGCAAAATTAACGCTGGATAAAGGAACGTACAAACTTGTCACCAGTCTCACGAAGGTGGTTCGACCTCCCTACCGAACGCTGGTATCTATAAGAACATTTTAACTTCAGCACAAACGTTGTCTGGCCCCGAAAGGCCAGTCTTCTTACGACGCCTAACATTTCTTGAAAAGCATATTCTACAACATACAACAGCCACTAGCATCGTTTTAAAAAATAACTAAGGTGTATTTTGTGCCACAGTAGTAAATAAGTGTGTGATAACTCTTCTGTAGGTGTGTTTAAAAATTATGGACTAAAAGCACACAGAATACATGGATTCCCCTGCTGTTGTTGTTGTGGCCACTTGAATGCCGCCAAGCGCGCAAGTTTACTCCTTTATCCGTGGAAACTAGCGCAGTCAGACAAGCGATACGTTATGTTTACGCCATTCTCGAAGGGTAACAGAGAGAAAAAACCAAGAAATAGTGTTTTCTTGAAGTTGCGAAATAAGAAATATCTTTCAACTTCTTCACTGTTTTCGCCGTCCAGGGTGGCCGAGCGGTTCTAGGCGCTACAGTCTGGAACCGCGCGACCGCTACGGTCGCAGGTTCGAATCCTGCCTCGGGCATGGATGTGTGTGATGTCCTTAGGTTACTTAGGTTTAAGTAGTTCTAAGTTCTAGGGGACTGATGGCCTCAGAAGTTAAGTCCCATAGTGCTCAGAGATATTTGAACCATTTTTTCACTGTTTTCAAAATTAATGTAGTATTTCGATGAAGCTGTATTTCCATATTAGCAGGCAAAAATTGATCATTTTACTTCTTTAATCTTACATAGAGCCTAACGCGGAGAAAATGTAATTTATATGAGCGTATTTTACACCGCCACATTCACAGTAAAGGTCATACATATTAAAGAACAAATAAAATTTGTATTTACTTTAACTGATTGGAGCCATGGCTTTAAAGAAATTTTTGCCTTTATTTGTTCATATCATTTTCCGTCACTGTGCTCGAAACGCGATACTCGTCTTCCCAAACGCGTCTTATTCTTACCCGTAAAGTGCTCTAGATCTGATGACAGCACTGTAACAGTTTTGAGCACCAATATTTGCTAATTCCTCGATTATTTCACGATTTCTAATGGTGGCGTATCCCTTTGCCCACCAACTTTACCTTGTTTCCGAGATTTTTTGTTTCTCGTGGTCCCTTTCGTAACGTCAGTTACCTGTTGAGAAGATACCTTGGCAAGGGACAGGGTCTGCATGTTTTGGGGCAAACGTCTGCAATCTGTTATGGTAAGAACATTTCTTTCTGTTTGATTCGGACCGTACTCTAACGCTGTTAGTACCGCCGGAACTTCTATAGAAAAACTGGGACGGGAAATGTGCCGGACACACGAATGTACAGCCCACTCTGCCATCATCTGTACCTATGGAGCATCCCTGTAGGTTTCGAAATATTCTGCAAAATCGTCAGCAAGCAATTTTTCACAAATCGCTAAGCTCCGACAAATGTTTCTATAGGGGAGAAGAACACAGGGGCTGTTGCAGCTATTTCGGAGAACAGTTACGTCGTCATTTAGACCCGTGAAGCTGCTTCGTGAGTCTGGTTGTTGTGTACTGTGCGCACTCTGTCCTCACAAGCAGTCCTGGGTGATCACAGTACACACTACTGCGAACTTTGAGACTGTTCGCGGTGGAAGACGCTTCTGTTTGTGGGCTGCATCTTTGGGAAAATGTCGCGAAACGCAGCAGACGCTGCTGCTGAACGCTAGATGCGAAGACTTCCAGCTAATTCTAAGGGCTAAGCGGATTTAATGCAATGCGCATAAAAAGCCGAAAAGACCCGTTACGATTTATCCGATCACTGCAATCAGTCAGCCGTCGAATGTCAGCTGATATCCACCCAGAGAGAATAAATATAACAACTCCCTATAAATTACATTTAATCGTGGAAGAGGTAAGTCGTGGACAAATTCACTGGTATGTCTTAAGGACGTGTGTCGCACACACAGGTCACTTACAAAACTCTCATCACTACTTGTGTACTGTGCAACAGTCTGGGACTCTTGCGGAGTTCGGTGGACGTGTACCGGTGTTTGCTCCTCGGCAGCCAAGGAAAGACTAACACCACGTGAACGCAGCGTCACCCAGCTCACGTTTCCGCCTTTACCACACGCACGTCGGAAACACACGAACGTCATACTGATCCCTTACCTACATGTCGGTGCTTATACACCCGCATCGGGGTCGCGCTACGTTGTATGTACGCTGCAGCAACGCCCTCAAACGGAAACTTTTCATCGCCCCTTACATCGTATGGAAACTTTATACTGTGCGTGTAAACCACTGTTTATTCAGTTACACCGTGGGCAGCTTCGTATTGAAATCTTTTTCCCAACGGTTTGCCAGAATCGAGGAAAGAGTTGGATATGGCACGAAGGAGGGATTGCAAGTGTTGTGTGTTCTTGTGGTCTCCAAACCGAAGGCTTGTTTCACGCAGTGCTACAAGCCAGTCTGCATCTCCGAGTTTCTTCATCCCTGCGTAACTACTGCACCCTACAACGTTTGAATCTTCGCCCCTCCTTCTTGCCTCCATTACCAAAATAACTATTCCTTGATGCCTCACAATGTGTCTATGAACCAAGACCTCCCCTTAGTCCGTTTGTGCAATTTACATCTTTTGTCAAAGGTTTGACTCAACATCTCTTCTTTAGTTACGCGATCTATCTAATTCTCAGCATTCTTTCGCAGCATTACGTTTCAAAAGATTCTAGCAGCTAAATGAAACCAGGATCAGCCAAAACTGCAGTTGTTTCAGGGTTGCTCCACACTGATCTGAATTAACGCTGGCATTTGCTGAAAACATATCAGATCATATTTACAGCCGTAATATTTCCTACTAAAAGCTTGGACTTCCGTTTTCTGGGTGAACTTTTGTGGGACGTCACCAGTCAAAGTAATATGCATAGTTTTCATATAATACCACTTCGTTTATGCACCTTGATGCTCAAATTTGTTTCTCAATGTACAAAAATGTTTAAATTGTCTCCCTCATAAGAGAGAGAGACTAAGAATTTAAGAGCTATCAGATTTCTCTCTGTGATGTACTAGACGTCCACAAAAAGATCATCATCAACCACATAGAAAGACACTGATTTTCATAAAGCGAAGAAATAATGTGGTTTAAAAGTAAGTGTAGCATAAGGGAGCACGTACTCACAAGGAGTGAACGAACTTGTAGAACTGTGCAGTGAGTATGAATTACTGTTTTTTCTGGGAGTCATAGGTTTCAATTAAATCTCTACTAACAGTCATTGAGGTCACGAGAAGACACTGATTCAAGTGTTGTATACGAGGATTGGAACTTAAATACTGGCAACTATTTATTCACAACCGATACCAAAGAGTTACATGTTTGTACCTGTTACTGTCCTTCAAAGTGGTCACCAGCGTTGTCTAGAAACCTTTGCCAGCGATGTGGAAGGCGTAATATACCGTTAGCAGAATCTTTTCTGTTGATGGTGCGAATGGAGCGGTTTACTGCCTGTGCCTGGTGGATGGTACAGTACTTCCCAGTCCCATCGACCGAACGGAGCAGCCACAGCTTGCGCTGTATGCGCCCGCGCATTGTCGTGCAAAATGATGGGTGGGTTGCGCAGAAAGTGTCTCCGCTTCTTATGTGAAGCTGGTCGCAGGTGATGCTCCAAAAACGAACAGTAATACTGTGCATTGACGGTCTGCCGTGGAGGAACGTAATGCGTTAGGATAACACCATCACAGTCGTACACGAGAATCACCATAACTTTAGACCGCTCCATTCGCACCATCAACAGAACACGCTCTGCTAACGGTATACTACGCCTTCCACATCGCTGGCAACGGATTCTACACAACGCTGGTGACCACTTTGAAGGACAGTAACACGTGCAAACATGTAACTCTTTTGTATCGGTTGTGAATAAATAGTTGCCAGTATTTGAGTTCCAACCCTCGTATAATGTCACTTTTATTCAAAGCCCATAATTACACTGAAGCGACCAGGCATTATGGTGGTCCATTGGAGATTACGAAAGACGTGAATTGCCTCTTAATAGTGTGACAGCAGTACACCCCCTGGTGGCCACAGGACTGCTGAGCAGTTCTTGCGGCAGGGCGTTCCATTCCTTCCCAAGCGCGGCTGGCAAGTGCCGGAGGATAATTAGCATCTCACACGTGCTCGATGGACAACGTTTGCACGAGTCCATTGTGTATCCTCTCGTTCCAGGCGCTCATCCACCTGCTCTGTTGGACGCGGTCGCGCGTTATCATCCGTAAGACCGAAGTCAGGGGCTGATGGAGCCCCTGGAAGTACTCACGTGTGCAATGAACACAGTGTTACAGTAACGTTGACCGCTGAGCGTCCCGTGTTCGAGGACTTGGAGGTCAATGAGACCGTACAACATTACGCCTCCCCACACCGTAACACCTGGACCACCAAAACCATCATGTTCGGCAATGTTCTTGGATGCGTTACGTGTTCCCACCTCTTGCTCTATGACAATACGTTCAGAATCATTACTCGGACTGAATCTGCTGTCATCCGAGAGGAACACGTGACCCCATCCTTCGCCGGTCCAGACGCTACGCCCTCGGCACCATCGCAAATATTGCGCCGATGTGCGGGCGTCGAGGGAACACGACGTACTGGCGGTCGGGCACAGACAGAGCACTCCCGTGCAGTCGCCGTGCCACTTGGAGCGTCAGACTGTGTGCCTTGCAGTCCTATTGAATGTGGTCGCAATTACACCGCTGTGCTGCTGCTGTAGTTAATCGTGGTCGACTGCCTCCTTTCCTTTCGGCAGCTGTACCTATGTTCGAAACATTGCTCTTGCACGTTAAACGATGCTGTGAGCAATTCTACACTCCTGGGCTACACTTTTCACATTTCGTCCTCTTACTTTCTCGAGAATTCTTCCCTGTTTGAACACACCATTCACATGTTGTCTCGTGACCATATTGTAATAAAGACCACCACCATAGCGCAACCTAACTGTTCGCTGATTGACACACGCTGTCTTTTTCCCGTTTCTTGAACTTCCTGTGGAGCCAGCCACATTTGACGCTATAGTCAAACGACCTCATGCCATGTGACTTTCAACTTTCTGTTCGCGACTGGAAGACATCTGGCAACACGCTCCCGCATGTCCATTCACTTCTACCGAGTAGTTAATATGTTACGGTACTTGATCTAGATCGTCCTTAAGCTGCCATTAGACTTCGGCAAGACAGTGGACATTTGACGATTGAAAAAGGAGTGAGTCTAGGAGGGACATTCCATATTACTGAACCATTCTCAAGGTCGTAGGGGAAGCTACTAAATCTATAATCTGGGAACTCAAAGATGTAATACGTGTTAACGAACGTACGGGGACCATGTTAATTTTGCTGATAACAACGTGTGTCTGTCTGTATTGTAAGAGAACTTCAACAGCGAATTGAATGACTTGGGAAAGCAAGTCTGAAAGTAGGTCTAAAAAATGGCTTTAAGCACTATGGGACTTAACTGCTTTGGTCATCAGTCCCCTAGAACTTAGAACTACTTAAACCTAACTAACCTAAGGACATCACACACGCCCATGCCCGAGGCAGGATTTGAACCTGCGACCGTAGCGGTCGCGCGGTTCCAGACTGTAGCGCCTACAACCGCTCGGCCACTCCGGCCGGCTGGAAAGTGGGTCTCAAAATCAGTTGTAGTACACTAAAATCACACACAGGAAACAATACAAACCAACAGTGAAGTCATAGTAGCAGTCAGTGAGTTTTATACTTGGGCAGTTGTAGAAACGAGTCGGTAGACAAGAAATAAATAGACGAGCAAAATCGACTTTGATTACTTTTGGTGAAGTTAACGAAGATACCGACATATCCGGAACGCAAAGTTAACACAGTGTGTCATCAATTGTGATAAGGACTTTTATTGATAAAACTGTCCAGAAACAGAGTTATTTAGCTCGTAATTATCAGATGCATATGGGAAATTACTACGAGTGGCAGGAAGCCAGACAAAGACATCATGGAATATACCGGAGTGGAAGACGTAACAACGATTACGATGCAAATGAACTCCATTTGGACAGGACATATAATTAGGCAAATAGATGGTAAAGGGGCAAACGACGTTATCCGTTGTATTCTAAGACACAAGAAATGAGCCAAACGAAGAGGTAATGGAAGGTATGTGGTCGAGTTAGGAAACTTACTGGGGCCTTTTGCAACTGTGGATCTCAATTGCTTGATGACGATGTTAATATCCTCAGCACTATCGGAAACAAGAGCTTTTATCAATTCCTACCGTTTTTATATCTAAGTATACAACAAATTTCCACTGTCCCCATTACGTCTCTCAATATCTTGGCAGTCACTCGTTTCTGTTTCAGAACAATATTGTGAACAATGTGCATATAAACGGGATATTGCGCTCTACCTGGGACTCTGTTTCACACGAGGTCATTCCAAGAGAGACTTCCCCTCCACTCTTTCTTCCTCAGAGACTAACTGTCGGCAGCGCCGTCTACGCGCTGAAGTCTCATAGTGTAGGGACTGTTTGTCCAGTGTCTCATTCTCGCTACATATTGATCACTTGTTTGACAGACTGTTGCGTCAGTGCGGTGCGTGGGAAAGAGGTGAAAATTTGAATACAAGCGGGAAGGCTGTGTTCCTTCCCCCTACGAGTGTCTAGAGCAGAATACCCAAGGAACTCTCTAGCAACGACTGAAAATGCGAAGTTGTGCATGTTTACAAAGTTAGCTCTGACAACAAGATTACCGAAGAAGGCCCCTCATAGTACGAGGCGGGATCAGTACCAGAGACAGGCGAAGGTCGAATTAACTGATTTCGAATTGATCATCGGTGTTTAAACACCGATGTCTTATAATAATCGACCCACGAACATCTATATTAAATGATGAATTTATGTAATTTCACTAAAAGGCAATAAGGATATCCAAAATCATATTTGTCAATCAATGAATAAATACAGGAATCATTACCATTGCATATCCCATGACTTTTTGTATACCTGCTGTAAAAATATTTTTCAAGGAAGTTTCCACTTCCGTCTATTGACAAAGAGCATATCCTGATTTTGACAACAGTCTTAAAGGAGCTGGCGATGTGACCATATAACCCAAATACTTCAACGCAGTTTTTTTGTAGATTTCGATTCGAACTTCCAATTATATGATTGCACATATCTAATGGGTCTTGTTTAAGATCTAGAAGACGTTTCAGATGAAACCTGAACTATGGTAGTAAGTGTTTTTGTTTCAGTTTGGATATTATTCTTTTCTTGTGTTATTTTATAATGTTCACACAATGAACAAAATTTCGTTTCTCTGCATTTCTGTAGTTAGTTAATTAGCTAGTTCGTTAGTTTCGTATTCCATGGCTCACATGTTTGATTAATCCTACTGATGTGGAACGAGTCATTTTACATTCACGTTACACACCCATAAGTAAATAAGTCCATATACCATATTTTTAGTACCGCTCGCTACCCATCACTTTCTACAAGTTACAAAATGAGAAATTCTTCTTTCGAATAGGGGTTCAAGGAGAACTTTGAGTTTGTTTTCAGATTTAACTTTACTGTCTGTCAAACATGTTCTATCATTGGGTAAGTGGCAAAAACTTTGGTAACAGCATTCTCAACCCCTTCTTGTGTGGAAGACAAACTTGATGTGGAGTAGTGAATGTCATTTCTTCTTCTGGTATTGTACTTATGTACCTTATTGTTCCTCTCGAACTGAGGTGATTATTTACAACAGACTTCATGAAGGAATAAATGTACAGTGAAGCAGTAGTCAAAATGCCAAACTTCTTAAACAAATGTCCACGAAATGATCTTGAGTGAACACCACATAATATTTTTACAGCATATTTTTGAACAACGAAGACTTTCTTAAAGATGGGTTACCCCAGAAAATTATTCCATATGACATTGAATGAAAATTTGCAGAATGCCAACGAATTGATTTGTCTCTCCCCAATATTTGCAGTGATTCAAAACATAAATGTGGCTCAACTAGGTTGCTTTAAGAGTTCCAAAATGTGGTTTTCCCATTTTAAACTCTCACAGTATGTACATTAAAAGTTTTGAAGGTTCTGTCCTAAGTATTATTGCCTCGCCATGTGTGAGAACTGAATATATTGCGTCTTTTTGGTATGATTACAATACTAGTGGTATTCTAAAAAACATTATTCTGCTTGTTGTATGTTCGACAGCAAGTCGCTTTCATAGTATGAGAAATAGCGGAGCTAAGACTGAGCGTTGTGGAACCCTGTAAATGATTTCTCCACCATCAGAAAATCTCCCCTGCTTACATTAGTTGGATTAATAAGTACAACTTTCTGCTTTCTTTTAGTTAGATATGGCATTACTCCTTAGTTTGCTACACAGTCAGTGCCATAAAACATCGATTTATCCAGAAGAAAATTGTGATTGACACAATAAAATACATTAGATAGTTCACAGAACATACGAACTGCTGTTATTTCGTGATTTAGTGCTTGTAAAATTTGTTGCGTGAATGTGTAAATGGCATTCTCAGTTGAGCAACTCTTCTGAAATCTAAACTGCGATTTAGTGACGATATTATTGTTGCTCAAGTGGAATGCTTTTCTCGGATACATGACCACCTCAAAAATTTTAGTAAGTGATGTCAGTATTGAAAGGGGTCGGTAATTATTCAAATCTCTTATCACCTTTCTACTGGAGTGGTTAAAATACTGCATATTTCAGTGTCTCAGGAAAACTGTCCTAAGTTCGTGATGTATCACATATTTCAGAAAATACAGTGTTTATTGTACAGGAACTAGACATTACTGCTCTGTCGGAAACCACATCAAATCCAGATGAGTTAAATGCATCAACGTGTTTCCCTTCCTCACTGGCAGTCTTCTCAGCATTTTAAGGCAAATGTTTGGTGGTTTGGATTGCCTTCCAAACTGCTGAAGGATCTTTAAGGTATACGTCGTTGAATCTAGGATCGAACAACATCGATATGGCTAATATGTTAACATATTCAGATTTTAGCCATCGCTTTTTTCTGTTATGATGTTACTCTTCTTGAGATTCTCTTCAATAGTCTGCATTGGTTATATGGCAAATAATATGACATTCAAAACACTAATTATTGGGATTACTTTAATGTTTATTATGTACCTTTATACGTAACATTCGCTAGTAGCCATGTTTATAGTAAACAGAATGCCACAACCATCTGCCAGGTTTATAGCATTATAGCTGGTAGTATGCGTGGTGCACTAGCATGGCGTTAATAATAATAGTTAATCAGTAGACAGAGCTGCAAATATCTTTCAGTCACGCAAAACGTTGAATTCCACTAGTGGATATTCTTGAATTAGTTTGACGTCTGATTTTTTCTAAGTTCATCAATTCGTTTAAACTACATTACAATCAAATTGAGCATGTGGAAAAAACGATGTATAACTTTCTTCCAAATGCCTTTTTTGCGACATCGGAAGTAGTTATATTCTACACCTACAGCTACATGGATACTATGCAAGTCATACTTAAGTGCCTGGCAGAGGGTTCATCGAACCACGTTCAGACTAATTCTCTATTATTCCACGAACAGCGCGCGGAAAAAAACGAACACACATACCTTTCCGTGCGAGCTCCGATTTACATTATTTTATTATGATGATCGTTTCTGTCTATGTAGATCGGCGTCAAAAAATATTTTAGCATTTGGAGGAGAATGCTGGTGATCGAAATTTCGTAAGAAGATCCAGTGACAACGAGGAACGCCTTTGTTTTAATGGTGTCCACCCCAAATCCTGTCTGATGTCAGTGACGCTCTCCCCCCTATTTGTCTACAGTACACTTTCTCGATGCGCTCCGTTAACCCTATCTGGTAAGGATCCCACACCAGGCAGTAGTATTCCAAGAGGACGGACGAGAGGAGCGTACGCAATCTCTTTAGTAGATGTGTTGCATCTCCTGCCAACAAATCGCAGTCTTTGGTCCGTCTCCCCCACAACATTTTCTGTTTGTTCTTTCCATTTGAATTTGTTCGTAATTATTAATTCTAGGTATGTAGTTGAATTTACGGGCTTTACATTCGATTGATTTATCGTGTAACCGAAGTCGACCTCATTCCTTTTAATATACAAGTCACAATGGCAACAAGATTTCAGTAAGGATGTTAAAACATCAGTGTTTAAAAGTCCAGATTGGACGTACTGTACATATTAATTATCATCGAATGCACCCAGCTATAAATCAGTTTCGGCAATTCATTTAGGTTTTCCGTAATTTGCCTAAACTGCTTGAGGTGAATGATTTTCTTTTCTTGACTGTTGATTTCATTTCATCCACCTACCTCACCAAACAGAAGACGTAAAGAGGGGGTTGGGGTAGACAACAGCCATATTAATGAAGTTAAAACCAATAAATAATTGCGATTAAATTACAGGAATCTAAGATTACTTTAGATTATATAAAAAAAAGACGCAGATGGTGATGATGTGAATGATCTACATCTACATTTTCATCTTCATCATGACGATGCTGTTTCTGGCAACTCCTAGGTCAGGATGCAGTAAATGTTGTGAAGGTAGCAATAGATGCTCGAGGACTGAAGAGCAAAACAAATTAATTGCAACGTCTTATGTCTGGAATCGAAGTGAGGGAAGGTGGGAGCCAGTTAATGGCAGATTGAGAAGTATCTGATCGATAAATCGACATCTGCACTGACGGAAAAAAATTGCAGCAGCAAAAACTAATTTAGAGTAATTAAATTTCGGGAATACATTTGTCTAGATCACATATTTAAGTGATTAACATTGCAGGATCACAGGTTAATGTAAGGGCGAGGTAAGCCGTTGCACATGTGAAATGCTGGTACATTAATAATCTGTGTAACCGCCAGAATGTTGAATTGAAGCATGCAAACGTGCATGCATTGTATTTTACGGGTGTCTGATGTCAGTTTGTGGGATGGCGTTCCAAGCCTGTTGCACTTGGTCAATACAAGCACGGTTAACGCTGTTGGTAGATGACGCTGGAATTATTGTCCGACGATGTCACGTATGTGCTGAATTGGAGACATAAAGCACGCAAAGACAAAAAGGTCGTCTCACTACAGAGCATGTTGGGCTTCAATAGCGATAAAAAGAAACGGTCTTAGTACATGGTCAGTGACTATGCCTGTCCACACACCGACTGACATTCTGTGCTGGTGAGTTTACACAACCGTAGCGTGGAGATGTCGACCCAAACCTGGCTATAGCGACTATTAAGGGTTTCTTCTCTGATGAAACAGGCTTCATCTGCGAAAAGCACACACACAACTAAGTGGCAATCGACTGTAAGGTACTTTAAGAACCATTGGCTGAATGCGAAACGAGGCCTGTAGTCAGCAGGATCATATAAAATTAATTGTTGGTAAGGCGGGTGCCAGGTTGAGATTCATTGGGAGAGTCCTTAGAAAATGTAGTCCATCAACAAAGGAGGTGGCTTACAAAACACTCGTTCGGCCTATACTTGAGTATTGCTCATCAGTGTGGGATCCGTACGAGGTCGGGTTGACAGAGGAGAGAGAGAGAGAGAGAGAGAGAAGATCCAAAGAAGAGCGGCGCGTTTCGTCACAGGGTTATTCGGTAAGCGTGATAGCGTTACGGAGATGTTTAGCAAACTCAAGTGGCAGACTCTTCAAGAGAGGCGCTCTGCATCGCGGTGTAGCTTGCTGTCCAGGCTTCGAGAGGATGCGTTTCTGGATGAAGTATCGAATATATTGCGTCCCCCTACTTATAGCTCCCGAGGAGATCACAAATGTAAAATTAGAGAGATTCGACCGCGCACGGAGGCTTTCCGGCAGTCGTTCTTCCCGCGAACCATACGCGAGTGGAACAGGAAAGGGAGGTAATGACAGTGGCACGTAAAGTGCCCTCCGCCACACACCGTTGGGTGGCTTGCGGAGTATAAATGTAGATGTAGGATTCAAAACACTTTCTGTGGATGGCAGCAGAGTAGCTGCGCTTCCTGTAAGCCTCGCCTCGTAGGACTCTGCGAAACGTTCATTTCACGCGCAGTTGATCGAGTGCCAATTGCAGGAGCAAACACGCCATCCGAAAAGTCTGGAGTCCGTGTAGTTCTCCTCGGCCGTTGTACTCTTCCACCAACTGCTCTGCTTCACTTAATCGTTAGAAGTCTTGGAAACAAGGTGTGAGGCTACGCGCGTATTTGGTCCTGCTGTACTACCGTTACGCTTCTCTGACGCTTCCATTTGCTTGCTCATACACTGAAATCATGTCTGCAAGTTCCATCACCGGGTACAGCTCCATTCTATCTGGGCTGATCGAAGTCAGTACTTCAACTTGTAAACACAGACTGCAGTGTATTGCAAAGCGGACATTGTACACCAGGATTGTTTATGCAAGCCATTTGCAATCGATTAGTTGAGTTATCCCAATCGCTACACCGAAGTGCTTGTCGGGCTTGCCTACCCTAAAATCTTAGCAACAACAGTAGTGGTACATGTATTCCACTGTCCGAAGTATCAGAACGGTTTTCGCTTATAATTTTCGATTCGGTCGTTTCCGGGTCAGGGTCTTTTGCCACAGATTGAAACATTTACCCTTCTCCAGCATTCCTGAAAGTGTGTATCCTCATGATTGAATCATCCTGTCGACAGTCATTTCTCCCTCGCTCAGTACAGGAATGGAACAGAACGCACTCAGCCATTCACTGTACAGTCGCTTCATAAGGAAGACGTGAAAGTGTGCCTTAGTTCTCAGGCTTACCACGTGTTGCATGAGACGGAATCTTCCTTGGTGTTCAGGCACGTTATCAATTTTCCAGCCTAAATTTAGTTCATACAGGGAACGGAAATATTTTGCAATTCGTTCTGGATTCCCACACAGTTATAAAGTGACATTTTCCCTTGAGCAACTGGGAGGCAACCGACTGCTGATGAGTACGTCGGGTAATAACTTTGTTGTTGAGTCAACTGAATTTCCGTCCTCCAACACTTTGACCTTCGCCACCACACATTCGGCAAGTGACAGCAGGCTTCGGGCTGTTCGTTGCCAGAGACCAAGAGCCGTCATCTGGTGCCGACGACTCGCTAACGGCCGCTAACTCAGCTCTGCGTTCCGCGTGGATCGCGGCGGTACGCGGCTACGCGCTGTCGCCGTGACGAATGACGTGTGGTGTGAACCTACGAGAATCGAGCCCACGAACTAATGCAAAGTTTTTGCTACAAAGGATGCCAGACCTGACTCAACAATGACAACCCTTACCCTAATTATCGTTCTTATGCGTTAGCTGTGTTGGACTAGCTCTGCTCGTGATAATTTCAAAGCATTTTATTGTTAGTACTCGTCGTCTGTATGTAGCAAGGGGAAAAATACGGAAGTGATTCGTTTGCTGTACTCTGAAGGGTGTAAAGCTGCGGAAGGTATTCACAGAATGCAGCTGTAGTTTTGTGATAGTTGCCTTATGCCTTAGTGAATGAAAACTTTTCATGTGGGTGAATTGCCTTAAAAGTGAACGTACATCTGTCTACGAAGCGATCAGGCAGGTCATTCATTTCGAAAACGGACAGGAAAAAATGGAGACAACTGAGGGACTGATCCTTGATTATTACCGTACCAGAACTTATGATACTGTTCATGAGTTGAACACAGGGACGCTTCGGAAACATTCCCCCTCTACTCCACCCCTTGCTCGTTCGTACTGTGTCACCTGTGTCAGTTTCCGCTACTGATTGTCATACGCATTGAATACAAATGTTGCACTTTAACAAGTCTGGTGCCCATCTCAGTTAGGCGTCCCAAGCGGCAGGTTCGACGTCCTATAGTCTATAGAAATCTCTCAGTTGCTTGGCGCCCCAAGCATCGGCTTGTCTCGTTTGAGCCTTCAGCCGGACCTCGTTGAACATTAACTGCCGTTTAGCACTTGCAACCGTCCGTGAATCACAATTATTGCAAACTCTGTGCTAATTGTGTACCACATCAACTGAAGGACGGACACAGAAGAACTTTTTGGCAAGAGAAACCACAACGATCTATTTTTTGACCATAATTTAGTTATTTTGCTAAATCACATTTATTCTAACGAAACAATTTCGTCCACCATCGGCAATTCTCAGATCGCAAAATAATATCCGTGTTTCTCTGCATGTCCATCTTTTCAGAGACGGTTGCGGGACTCGGGTCTTCGATACAGGAAGTCAAATCGAACACCTTTCAGCCGTCTAGTTTCCAAACTTATTTTATTTCGCTACCAGTTCCGGCGATTTACCACCTCATCTTCAGGCCCCTGATCGACGTTTAGGAAGATTCTTCCTCGGTTCTGGTCACAACAGGGGCCAGCAATACTGGCTGGTATTAGTAGATTTCTGCTGGCTATAGCGATCACTTCAACCATCGCCTGTCGACTGTTTTGACCGGAATCGAGGTGGAATAGTCCTACACGTCCGTCAGGGTCCTGACGAAGGCCCAGTAAAACGCCGAAACTGGTAGCCACACAATATAAGTTTGGAAACTAGATGGCTGAAAGTTGTTTTGAAATCCTGTAATCAGTGTTTCAGTCCAAACACTATGGGAATCACGTACGGGTCAATCCTACCAAACAGCGTATGAAGGTAACAGCGGGAACTCTGCGGAAAACAGTGCGACAGCGACTGGAGCATACTCTGGTGGCTGGAAGCCAATAGTAACAGCTCCGCGTATGTACACAAACACGAAACGGACGAGAGTTTCGTTGAAAGACAGTTTCAATTCGTTTATGAGCTGAAAATAGCTGGTAGAGGTGTCATTTGTGCCGTACATGGATGCAGTGGTTACCGGTAACGGAATAGCAGGAAGTCTTTCTACAGATTCCAGGGAAATAAAGAAACTTAAGCATGAACATAAATTGGAGGTTAGAGTTTCTCAGTGAGTTAGTTTAACTCAGTATAATTTAGGACGTTATTATTTGTAACTTGATTTTTGTTATTTTTAAATGTAAACAATGGTTATTCGCAATATAAGAGCAGATCTTTATGAAATATTTAGAAAAGATGGGCCAGAGTTTTTGAGTAGGAGCCAGCCTATTTTGTAGGGGTGGAATTCAGAAATAAGAATTTACTAAGCTAGCGGTAAGTATTGCTTGTAAAACAATAAACAGCTTTATTTTTACGCCTGTTGAATGATATGTTACATAATTGCTGACATGCACAACCTTTTTTCCTCCTCGTTTCAGTATTTGGCCTGGCTCTGTTCCTTTGGTTTTGTCGACACAAAGGAAACTATTTTCAGACCAAGCCCAAAGAAAATAGAGAAGAGGAAGTGAGCAGTAAGAACCAAGAACCAGCCGCCGATATCCGAACTCAAGTGGACGATAGTGTGAGCTCTTTCTAAAATGTGGCTCTTGCCGGTAATAGTAAACTGTAGAGAATTACAGAAATCACTATCGAGACAGAAAGGTGTGAATCGTGCGTTGAGATCCGAGTTGTGTAATTTAAAAAGCGAAGTAATGAGGTGCAACAGTACCAAAAGAAATCTTTGTCATGACGTGGTAGGCGGAGGTTTATCAACCTGCAGGAAATTATTAAAAACAGAAACCTAATTGAGCAGCGGGCATTCTTTTCTCCTACAGTGTATAGATTTTACGAGTCTTTTCAGTAATTTTCTGTTTGAATGCATTCACGGAGTTCGAAACAAATCGGTCCATACAGTGAGGAATCAGTGTGCTGCTGTAGAGGGTGATGGTACAAATTGTTTCCTCTTATTGGCCAGCACTTATTTTGCGGTGCTCATTGAAGCATAATGTAAATAAAATACACAACTCATCTGCATCACGGGTATCAAAACAGAATGTCAAGTTGGAGAAAATTATGCACATGTGATCAGATAACTTCTGTAAGACGTCATGAGTAAATAGTGATATACTTTATCAGCCGCGCGGGATAGCCGAGCGGTCTAGGGCGCTCCAGTCATGGACTGTGCGGCTGATCCCGACGGAGGTTCGAGTCCTTCCTCGGGCGTGTGTGTGTGTGTGTGTGTGTGTGTGTGTGTGTGTGTGTGTGTGTGTGTGTGTGTGTGTGTGTGTTTGTCCTTAGGATAATTTAGGTTGTGTGTAACCTTAGGGACTGATGACGTTAGTGGTTAAGTCCCATAAGATTTCACACACATATTCTATCACATCCTGTTCCCTGACAAAATTGTTTATTCCGCAGCTAAAAAATTCCTTTATGACAAAATTTCCAACCTACGGTTCAGTAAATGTCTTCACACACCCATCACTTTACGTAGGAGAGCCAAAAATACATAGCATGTAATACTCTTATTTCACGGAATGTATTACATGCTCGGCAGATGATAAAAATATCGTTATTTCGAACAGCTAGGTGTCGTAGCTCTGTGCTGCCTTGTACAAAACTAATGCCTTCTTGCGAAAGTTCCCGCTATTATCTTAAATACGCTATTTGGTCCCACCTAAATCGTCTGCTCATCGCAAAAAATTTGTTTTTCTATGGCACCACAACCGATCCGATGTGGAATTCCATCATCTGGATGTAACAATACTATACCTCGAAGTATTAAAAAAAACCAAACAGCGTTGCTTGGTTTGCAGACGAAGGAACGCGTGAGCCTTTAAGAATCTCCGTTGAAGACGAGCAACGCTTCGTTGCAATTAGGAAAGAGTGGGGCAAAACGTTGACCGGCACCTGAAGGTCAACTGCTGCTTTCCTCCTCCCTGGGGAACCGCCGACACTCCGCGCCGTTTTCTGCCAAGGATAGCCGGCTTTGCGAAGTGCACCTCGCTGTCGGATGATGACTGTACTATAGTGTTACAACAGCGAAGATATGCCGTGGCTAGCACACTGGACAAGTAGCGGTTCAAATCCCCGTCCCGGCGTGCGGAGTTGGCTTTCCCTGTTCAGCGGTTTCTAAACTTTTTTGACGACCGATCACTTTTTTGCTAAATATTTTACGGGGCCCTAAAATAGACAAAACCTGGTTTTATGTTTCTTCTTTAATTATAAACCTTTCATAACGTCATACAAAATTAGTTACATTATACACTACTGACTTTTACAAGAATATACAAAATACACAGTAATGCAGTACGTGATTCCACCGTAAATTGATAAAATTGCTTCCATTTAATGGGAAGTATGAAGTTATTTCTTTTATTTTTGAACAACTGTTTAATGTAAGGTTTGACAGAACAGAGTGAAGACGTATGTCAGGTTCAGCATCCAATCTGTTGCAGTATTTTGCCTTTGTGCCTGCATATGCTGATTATTCTGTTTCGCAGAACTACGTTGTTCGGGATGGGAGACTGAGAGTCTATGTGGCAAGTTGTGGATATTCATCAAGAACCACACACCAAAAATCAATTTATTCCATGCTCGAATTTGACGTCATTTCTTAAAGGAATACAGAGGTTTCATTTCCTGACTTCTGCGATTTAGGTATAAAAGAAGTCAGAAACCAAAAATTCATTTTCAGTTTTGTAAACTGCTCTCATTTCATGCAGACATTTGACTAGTTCTTCAAACATTTAGGTCTGTAAAGTTTCCGCCTCACCAACGAACACATTCAGTGTGAAAAAGATATCTAGTTCTTTCTTGCCAACACAGACTATCCAAAGATTTATTTTTAATGCGTTTATTTTGTTGCTGGTATCGCAAACTGTTGAAAGTTTGCCTTGTAAAATTCATTAATTTTTCAAACATATCTGCCGAAGTACTCTAGCAAAATAGCTAGTCTGAACAAACATGTCACATCTCTCACCCGGTCTCTTAATTTCAAAGAAATAGTCATTGTTGTTGTTGTGGTTTTCAGTCCTGAGACTGGTTTGATGCAGCTCTCCATGCTACTCTATCCTGTGCAAGCTTCTTCATCTCCCAGTACCTACTGCAGCCTACATCTTTCTGAATCTGCTTAGTGTATTCATCTCTTGGTCTCCCTCTATGATTTTTACCCTCCACGCTGACCTCCAGTACTAAATTGGTGATCCCTTGATGCCTCAGAACATGTCCTACCAACCGATCCCTTCTTCTGGTCAAGTTCTGCCACAAATTTCTCTTCTCCCCAATCCTGTTCAATACCTCCTCATTAGTTATGTCATCTACCCACCTAAGCTTCAGCATTCTTCTGTAGCACCACATTTCAAAAGCTTCTATTCTCTTCTTGTCTAAGCTATTTATCGTCCACGTTTCACTTCCATACGTGGCTACACTCCATACAAATACTTTCAGAAATGACTTCCTGACACTTAAATCTATACTCGATGTTAACAAATTTCTCTTCTTCAGAAACGCTTTCCTTGCCATTGCCAGTCTACATTTTATATCCTCTCTACTTCGACCATCATCAGTTATTTTGCTCCCCAAATAGCAAAACTCCTTTACTACTTTAAGTGTCTCATTTCCTAATCTAATACCCTCAGCATCTCCCGGCTTAATTCGACTACATTCCATTATCCTCGTTTTGCTTTTGTTGATGTTCATCTTATATCCTCCTTTCAAGACGCTATCCATTCCGTTCAACTGCTCTTCCAAGTCCTTTGCTGTCTCTGACAGAATTACAATGTCATCGGCGAACCTCAAAGCTCGCATCTCGTGGTCGTGCGGTAGCGTTCGCGCTTCCCACGCCTGGGTTCCCGGGTTCGACTCCCGGCGGGGTCAGGGATTCTCTCTGCCTCGTGATGGCTGGGTGTTGTGTGCTGTCTTTAGGTTAGTTAGGTTTAAGTAGTTCTAAGTTCTAGGGGACTGATGACCATAGATGTTAAGTCCCATAGTGCTCAGAGCCATTTTTGAACCTCAAAGTTTTTGTTTCTTCTCCATGGACTTTAATACCTACTCCGAATTTTTCTTTTGTTTCCTTTACTGCTTGCTCAATATTTAAGCTCTTCGATTAATCTTGTTACGGGGATTACCTAGAGAGAACCATCAAACCTTGGTGTGGGGCAGTAGCTCCCACAATATTGATAACAGTCGGCCCTGATAAGTATGTGATTTAACGTAACTGATTAGTTTCTCTGCTTCATCAAGAACCAGTTTTAGATTTTACGGCATCTCCTTTATCGAGCGAAATTATCTACGCAGGATACAACGGCTGGAACTACAGTCTGGCCCTTTATCTTTATCGTTCCTGCTGTTTTACCAGTCATTGCCTTGGCCCCATCTGTATCAATATCCACGCAATCTTTCCAATCGAGATGGTTTATTTCACAAAAAGTTAATCATATTACAAATTTCGTTCGTGACAGAGTCAGCTATAGTCTTAGTTAGCATCAATGTGCACACAAGCAGGTCATCTTTGAGTGAATGTTTGTATGGTTACTTTACAATCATCATCATCATCATCATCATGGCCAGTTCAGCGACATAGGTCGACTCACCCATTCGCAAGACGAATTTGTTGCGTTGAAAACGACCAACTAGTTCTTGTTTCATACAGCCTACCAGTTCGTTAATTCGATGCAAAACAGCGCCATAGAAAGATGTTTTGCAGATTTTTCATCGAATATACAGTCTGTTATGTCTACATCAATATCTACATGGATATTCGGCAAACCACATTTAAGTGCTTAGCAGAGGGTTCAAACCACCTTCACAATAGTTTTCTGCTATTCCACTCTCGTAGACTGCGGGTAAAAAAACGAACACTTATATCATTCTGTGCGGCTCTTTTCCCTTATTTTATTATGATGATCGTGTCTCCCTATGTAGATCGGCGTCAACAAAATATTTTAGCATTCGGAGGAGGAAGTTGGTGACAGAAATTTCGTGAGAAGATTCTGCCACAACTAAAAACGCCTTTGTTTTAATGATGTCCATCCCAAATCCTGTATCATTTCAGTGACACTCTCTCCTCTATTTCACGGCAATACAAAACGTGCTGCCCTTCGTTGAACTTTTTAGACGCACTCCGTCACTCCTATTTGGTAAGGATCCCCCACCGCGCAGCAGTATTCTAAAAGAGGACGGACAAGCGTAGTGTAGGCAGGCTCTTTAGCAGATCTGTAACATTTTCCAAGTGCTCTGCCAATAAAACGCAGTCTTTGGTTAGCCTTCCCCATAACATTTTCTCTGTGTTCTTTCCAATTTAAGTTGTTCGTAATTGTAGTTCCTAGGTATTTAGTTGAATTTAAAACCTTTAGATTTGACTGATTTAGCGTGTGGCCTAAATTTTACGCATTCCTTTTAGCACTCATGTGGATGATCTCTCACTTTTCGTTATTTACGGTCAATTGCCAATTTTGGCATCATACAGATATCTCTTCTAAATCGTTTTGCAATTTCTTTTGTTCTTCTGATGACTTTACTAGTCGATAAATGACGGCATCATTTGCAAAGAACCTTCCACGGCTGCTCAGATTGTCTCCTAAATCGTTTATATAGATGAGGAACAGCAAAGGGCCTGTAACACTACTTCTGGGAAGGCCATAAATCACATCTGTTTTAATCGATGAGTTTCCATCAATTGTTACGAACTGTGGCCTCCCTGACAGGAAATCACAAATCCAGTCACATAACTACGACGATATTCCGTAAGAATGCAATTTCACTACGAGCCACTTATGTGGTACAGGGTCAAAAGTTTTCTGGAAATCTAGAAATACGGAATCAATTTGAAATCCTTGTCAATAGCATTCAACACTTCATGTGAGTAAAGAGCTAGTTGTATTTCACAAGAAGAATGTT
This sequence comes from Schistocerca nitens, assembly GCF_023898315.1. Classification (NCBI taxonomy): domain Eukaryota; kingdom Metazoa; phylum Arthropoda; class Insecta; order Orthoptera; family Acrididae; genus Schistocerca; species Schistocerca nitens. Next base: position 6,956,898 of record NC_064622.1, read on the forward strand.
TTCTAAACCCGTGTTGACTGTCTGTCAATAGACCGTTCCATTCGAGGTAATTCATAATGTTCAAACACAGTGTGTGTTCCAAAGCCCTGCTGCATATGGATGTTAATCATATGGGTCAGTAATTTAGTGTATTACTCCTACTACCTTTCTTGAGTATTTGAATGACCTGTGGAACTTTCCAATCTTTGGGTACGGAACTTTCGTCGAGCGAACGGTTGTATATGATTGTCAAGTACGGAGCTAATGCATCAGCATACACTGAAAGGAAACTATCTGGTATACAGTCAGGACCAGAAGACTTGCTTTTGTTACGTGTTTTAAGATGCTTCAATATTGCGAGGATATCTACTTCTACTTTACTCATGTTGGCAGCTGCTCTCGATTCGAATTCTGGAATATTTACTTCGTCTTTTCTGCGAAGGAATTTCGGAAGGCTGTGTTCAGTAACTCTGCTTTGGCAGCACTGTCTTCGATAGTATCTCCATTGCTATCGCGCAGAGAAGACATTGATTGCGTCTTGCCGCTAGCATACTTCACATACGAGCAGAATCGCCCTGGATTTTCTGCCAGGTTTTGAGACAAAGTTTCGTTGTGGAAGCTATTATAAGCATCTTGCATTGAGGTCCACCTTAAATTTTCGAGAGTCTGTAAAAGAGCGCCAATCTTGGAGATTTAGTGTCCGTTTAAATTCGGCATTTTTTTCGTTTCTGCAACAGTGCTCTGACCCGTTTTGGTACGTAGGAGAACCAGCTCCGTCCTTTGTTAATTTATTTGGTATAAATCTCTCAGTTGCTACCGATGTTATTTGTTTGAATTCAAGAAACATCTGATCTACACTTACATTGTTAATTTGGAAGGAGTGTCTGAGGAAGGCGTCAAGTGAATGTGTGTCTGCTTTTTTGAATAGGTATATTTTTTCGTTTATGTTTGGAGGATTTGGTGGTTACAATATGCAATCTCAGTACGACAACCCTGTGTTGACTAATTCCTGCATCCGTTTTGATGCTAGTTATTACTCAGGATGAAAGGTGGCTACACTGAGCCACAGCGCCAGAGATCGCGCTAGAGAGTATTATTCCGCCGCCTCCACTGGCAGTTCTTGTCGAGAAGTCGTGGTGGAGAGTGCTTATCGAGATGTGGTAGTAGTGAGTCGTTGTTGAGATGTTGTAGTAGGGAGTGCTTGTTCCATGTTTTATGCAGTTGTTTGATGGGCTAGACAGCAGATGTTGTTCGAATGGAGATATTGTAATGATCAGAGTGCTTTTCGTCAATATATATGAAGGTAAAAAAATTCCCTTTTCTTTTTATTATTTCAATGTCTTAAATAATGCGTCATTACAGGTTCAGTCAACAAAGCATCTGGCTTGTGTTCTTGTATTAGAGTGTAATTCTGGTTTCCTTACGCAATTATAGTATTTCTATTTTTTTTAATTACTTCAGTATAAATGGTATTTAAAATTTCTTGTCTGATTGAAGAAGAACCGTGCCAGATGTGTACGTTGAATCACACTTCCACACACAGAACAGCGACACTTGTGGCTTTGGTTTCGTACGTTTTATAGTTGCTGGGGACTTAATTAATTAATTGTGTTAATGAAAATTTTCTTTCATTCTTTGTTGTTATTCTATGCAGTCAGATTGCGTACTAAAACTAGTCAGGGCCAACCGTTTACGACACTGCGTAATCGGACAGACAACTACTAAAAATAAAAAGTATTTTCATTAATATTTAATTAAGCCCCCATGCACGTGGCGACCGCTGCTTCGGATCGTCCCTTGGAATTCTTCTGATCGTATAAATAGCAGACAGTAGTATTGTTGTAGTAATTTGTAGTTTAGTAATTGTAGTCTATATTGCATGTGTAGATTTGGTAATTGTCATTCTTCTAATGGTTTTTTTTCAGAATTTAATTTTGTTGTCTTGTCTACGGGTTTGACAATTTAGTGCAATTATTTCAATTGTTCGTTAATCGTGTTTGAGGGAAACATTTCGTGTGAATGGTATTGTTGGAGATAAAGAGTCATTGTGTGTAATTTTCGTACAGTGACGAGTTTTGTATGTTTTGTAAATGATTACGCGATCGATGAAAAAGGCGAAAATGATGGATAGTGAGAATGACGAAATTGTTAACATGGCGAACTCGCCAACACAGGAGAACAGTATGATGAATAATGAAGTAGAAAATAATTTAATAAGCAGGGAAAATAGTTCGGAACCATTTCAAAACTTTTCACAATCAAAAAATTTTCAGAATACGAGATTAACGACAGAAGATTCTGCAATAGTATCGAACACAGATAGCTTTACAGCTATGACGAAGGAAACTGGTTTTGCGAAAAATGTTAGGGGCGAAAAGAATTTCGAACCAGTTACTATGGAGCAGTTGATGAGTGCTATATTAAATGTGGGATCACAGTTACGATCTGAAATTAAAACTGATATGGAAACACGGTTAGAGTCACTGGGATCACAAATAGGAACAATTAGAACTGAGATGGGAACAATGGAAACACGGTTAGACTCACTGGGATCACAGTTAGGATCTGAATTAAAAACAGAGATGGGAACTTTGGCAACACGGTTAGACTCACGAATAGGGACATGTTTCAAAAATATGAAAGATGAATTAAAGAAAGAAATCAGAGAAGAAGTACAACCGATTTTGAATGCTCACAATAATAGATTAACTGCAGTAGAGATTAGACAAAAGGAACAGGATAGAGAACAGGAAGAAAGAGATCGCGTGATAGTACAAAAATTTTCAGAGTTAAATTTACAACGTGCACATAAGGAAGAAATATTTGAGAGAATCGAGGAATCCGTACCAAATGACAGATCAAATAACCTAACACAACAATATGAACAGTTAACTACCAAATGTGTCAATACTGAAAACCGAGTCGCGACACTTACGGAAGACGTAAATAAACAGAAAGAACAAATAGGTGACTTATCGGAAAGAGTTGAGGAGATTTCAGATAAATTGACAAGTCTTAGCTTAAATGGGGACAGAGATTCAGATGAGACAGCACCATTGCCATTTGCAGAAACCGAAGAGTACCAGAACATAAATAAGCATGTTGAAAATCAGGGAAAATTTAATGAACGCGTCAAAAGGGATTTTTTTTACCTTCATATATATTGACGAAAAGCACTCTGATCATTACAATATCTCCATTCGAACAACATCTGCTGTTTAGCCCATCAAACAACTGCATAAAACATGGAACAAGCACTCCCTACTACAACATCTCAACACCGACTCACTACTACCACATCTCGATAAGCACTCTCCACCACGACTTCTCGACAAGAACTGCCAGTGGAGGCGGCGGAATAATACTCTCTAGCGCGATCTCTGGCGCTGTGGCTCAGTGTAGCCACCTTTCAAGGATTAAAAAAATGTTCAAATGGCTCTGAGCACTATGGGACTTAACAGCGGAGGTCATCAGTCCCCTAGAACTCAAAACCACTTAAACCTAACTAACCTAAGGACATCACACACATCCATGCCCGAGGCAGGATTCGAACGTGCGACCGTAGCGTTAGCGCGGTTCCAGACTGTAGCGCCTAGAACCGCTGGGCCACACTGGCCGGCTACTCAGGATTGTTTGTTGCGAAGAGGTCAAGTATGTTTTCACAACTTTCCTATTTGCGTGGGTTTATGAACTAAATGCTTGAAACAGTTTTTAGAGAATGCGTTTAGGACAATTTCGGACAATGTTTTATGCGTACCTCCGGATTTAAATATGTATTTTCGCCAACATGTCGAGGGTAAATTATAGTAACCAACAGCTATCACTGTATTAGTCGGGTACGTGTCTGAAATCAAACTCAAGTTTTCTTTGAACCTTTCAGTAACTGTATCATCTGAATTCACAGGTCGGTTAAAGGAGCCAGTTATTTTATTCCGGTTGCCAAGAATGACCTCTACCCATACTAACTCGCAGGAAGTATATACTTCAATTCAGCGACAAGTTAAACTACTTCGAACAGCAACAAACACGCCACCGCTAGCGCCAACTGTGTTTAGCCTATCCTTTCGGAATAGAGATTTTTCGCAAAAATTTCGGTTTTACTTATCTCTGGTACTTTCCCAACACAGCTACGACAATTTCCAACTGTTTTACTGATGGTTCCTGTATCTACGATCTTCCTGTGTTCGGCCTGCACCCTTTGAGACTGAAGCCCTTTTTGTGTTTTCTCGAGACGCTCTAACCTAGGAATCCTCCCAGTCCACGCCACACAGCCCCTGCTACCCTGCGTGTAGTGGACTCCTGAGAGATTCAATGGAACCCGAAAGCCAACCCCCTTGTGACTCAAGTCGAGGAATCTGCAGGCTACACACAGAACCGCCTGAGCCTCTGATCCAGACCCTCGACTCGGATCTGCACCAGAGGTCCTGTACACTATGCTACAAATGAAATGGTGAGTTCTGCTTTCATCTCGCAAGCAAAATGGGCAGCCTTCACCACTTGTGATAGCCACTCGAAATCAGAGGGGATGTCTTCCGATCCAAAGCGACACTCACCATTGGTACCAATGTGAGCCACCACCTGCAGTTGGCTGCACCCTGTGCTCTTCATGGCATGTGGAAGGACCTGTTCCACGTCTGTGACGACTCCAACTGGTATGCACACAGAGTGCACATTGGCTTTCTTCCCATTCATGGCAGCCATGTTCCTAAAGGGGGCCCCATAACCCACCTAACATGGAGCTCCCAAGTACCAATAATCCCACCCTCTGCGATTGCCCGGATCTTGCAGGCTGAGTGGTTTCCTCTGAAACAGGAGAGGCGACGGCATCTGGCTGAGCGACGGTGTCAGCCACAGACAGCGCCTGTAACCTGTTTGTCAGACTAACTGGGGAGGCCTTTCGTGCGATCTCCTGGGAAGCCTTTCGGGGCCTGCCACGCCCCGAAGCGACCTTCCAGTCTATGACAGGTGAGGGGTCAGCCTCAGTAGTGCGAGCAGTAGTTGGGTTGTCCACCGGTGAGGACGGATCGGAGGACTCTGACGTGCCGGACATCCATTGGATCCCTACAGCTGGCCCACAGCAGTGGTGCTCATCCACTGCAGCTTCAAGCTGTGTAACCGAAGACATCACAGCCTGGAGCTGAGAGCGAAATGTTACCAACTCTGCTGTCATCAGCTCACATCATCACAGACCCTATCCACACTGAAAACTGTGGAAAACTTCGTTACTCAGAAAAACGGACTGTCTCTTGTAGACCCTGACGAAAACGCAAGAACCGTGTCTAACAAATTACATTAATACGCGGAGATTCAATCTACCAAAGCACTCACCTGAGACTAAATAATTCGCTATCGATTTGGAACTTGTAATATGTCGCAAAATCGGTTACTATCAGACGCAAAAAAGCTACAAGAACTGTGTCTATTAATATTAAATGAACACACAGAAACTCAAGAAACAAAGCTGTCAAAGCACACAGATGAAATTATATAATTCGCTCCTGGTTAGGAACTCGTAAAAGTCAGAAAATCGGTTGATTCCCTGTTGCTGCTTGTGTCTGCGTGGTTGCTGCTGCCACACATGGTTTCATTCACTTGTCAGTGATAACGCGAGGTTAGCCCGCTTGCGCAACATGATAGCTGACCAAATACGATGACTCTGTGGCTTTTTAATTCACAGTTTGGGTCACATAGTTTATAGCTTTTTGACTTCTTAATAATAGTTTTTCCTAATGTATGAAAGATTCTTCATTCTTTTCTTTGCAATCGAGATTTACAGTTTCTAAATGTCAACGCATCTTAGCAGGTACCATGGAAATACTCTGGAGTAACTTTCTACATAACATGTCAAGAGGAAAAGAGTAGAGGTGTCAGAACTGAAAAAGTCTGAGATTGATGTAAGATTTGTCGTATTTTCTTTTCGTTATCGTTGGTGGGTCGTTAGATATCTTACTGCTTGGAGCCACAGAGCTTGAAGTCGTTACATCACATTCTTGAATCTCTTAGTCTTTATCAGCAATATTTGAGGTGGATGCTGTATCTGCCGGCCGGCCGAAGTGGCCGTGCGGTTAAAGGCGCTGCAGTCTGGAACCGCAAGACCGCTACGGTCGCAGGTTCGAATCCTGCCTCGGGCATGGATGTTTGTGATGTCCTTAGGTTAGTTAGGTTTAACTAGTTCTAAGTTCTAGGGGACTAATGACCTCAGCAGTTGAGTCCCATAGTGCTCAGAGCCATTTTTTTGTATCTGCCGGGTGAACCACCTTAGAACTTTCGATGCAAGATTTTCTTGCGATACCTTTAAGCCAATTCTCCATTCTATCTTTTAAAATCAACAGTTTAATTTTACAATATGACAGACACAGAATAATATCGCCACAAGGTACTGAAATTTACAAGTGCGGTCCTAGAGCGTTGCACTGTGCACGTATTCGGCGCGCCGAACTGGACTGCTTGTTGCAATCGCAAAACACTGGTTCCTACTGTGTACCGTGCGGCGCGTGTTTGCAGACCGAGGTGACGAAAGTCACGGGATAGCGTTACGCACATGTACAGATGGCGTTAGTATCCCGTACACAAGGTGTAAAAAAATCCGTGCACTGGTGAATCTGTTATTTCTAGTAACGCCATTCCTGTGAAAAAGGTTCCAACGTGAATATGACCGCACGCTGGAATTAACAGACTTTCAACGAGGAATGGTAGTTAGAGGTAGACGCATGGGACATTCCACCTGTTAAATCGTTCAGAAATCAATATTCCGAGATCCACAGTGTCAAGAGTGTGCCGAAAATACCAGATTTCAGGTATTACCTCCCACCACGGATAATGCAGTGCCCGACAGCCTTCGATTAACGACTGAGAGCAGCGACGAGATGTCAGTGCTAACAGATCAGCAACACTGCGTGAAGTAACAACAAATCAGTGTGGGACGTACGCCGAACGAATCCATTAGGACAGTGAGTCGAAATTTGGCGCTAATGGGCTGTGGCAGCAGACGACCGACGCCAGTCTCTTTGCTGAGAGCGCGACGTCGCCTGCAGCCCCTCCGCCGGGCCCGTGGTCATATCGATTGGACCCTAGACGACTGGAAAACCGTGGCCTGGTCAGGTGAGGTGAGTACAGATTTCAGTTGGTAAGAGCTATGGTAGGGTTCCAGTGCACCGGAGATCCCGTCGACCCAAGCTGTCAACAGGATACTGTGCACGCTGTTGGTAGCTTCATAACCGAGTGGGCTATGTTTATGTGGAATGTACTGGGTCGTCTGGTCCAAATGAAACGATCATTGACCAGAAATGGTTATGTACGGCTACCTGGATATCATGTGGCGTCGCTCATGGACGTCGTGTTACCAAACAACGATGAAATTTTTATGGAGGACAATGCGCAGTATCACTGGGCCACAGTTGTTCGTGATCGGTTCGAAGAACAATTCGAGCGAACGATCCGGCCTTCTAAATCGCCCGACGTAACGGCTATAAAGACAGCACGGCGCGAAACGAATATTTCGGCAGGAGACTTCCGACGGCTTGTTGAGTTCGTGCCATGTCGAGTTGCTGCACTACGGAGGGCAAAAGGAGGCCCAAGACGATAACAGGAGGTATCACATGACTTATGAGCCCTATTGTGTAGCCCTTGGCGATGAAGTATAGATGGCAAAGGGATGGTATCTTTCGAGGCGGTCCGTGGTTACGGAGGGAGGTGGAAAGAGCATATGGGATTGTTCGTCGCTGATGTAGATGAGACAACGCGCAGAGAGAGAGAGAGAGAGAGAGAGAGAGAGAGAGAGAGAGAGGGAGGTGGGGGGGGAGAAACCGTCAACACAGCCGCTAGCCGCTACATGTAAAGGGTGACAATTACTGAACTATAAGAAAAGAAAAACGTAAATCAGTTACAAAACACGGCGTGTACACACTTTATTCAACACGTAAATGTCACTACAGATATTCGGATCTATCTTATGACATGTTGGATATGCCTGCCATCATTGCCGATGACGAATAGCAAAATTCTGCATGGCCTGCTGAAGTGTCGGAACATAGATGCTGCCCATGACCTCTTATCAGCTCACCAATGGTTTTGGGGATAATGCTGTACACTTACTCTTTAATAAAGCCCCACAAAAAGGAGTCGCACGTGTTGAGATCCGTAAAATATGGCGGCCAATCGAGGCCCACGCGAGTGTCGTCTGGCGGTACCGCAGAACCAGTGTGCAGTCCCCAAGGCCAGAGCCAGAATGCCCAGAGTGCTCCTCCAGAGCACCAAACACACTCTGCTTCGATGGGGTCGGGCACCGTCTTGCACGAACCACGTCTTGTCGAAATCAGGGTAACTTTGGATAATGGCGATGAAATCATCTTCCAAAACCACCTACCTTTCGGTAGTCGCTGTGCCGCCAAGGAATATCGCACCGATTATTCCGTGACTGGACAATGCACACCACACAGTCACCCGTTGAAGGTGAAAATTCTTCTCGATCGCGAAACGCGGATTCTCAGTCTCCCATAACGCGCCAATTTTGCTTATTAAAGAACCCATCCAGATGAAAGTGGTCTTCGTCGCTAAACCAAACTACACCATGCACACAGTAATTCCCATCGTGCCCCGCGGCCAACCGCGCAGTTTGGACGTCCTAACGCAAATCGTTCAGAACTTAGGAAGATTTTATTTCATCTAGTTCAGTAACTGTCAGGCTGCGTGTGTGTGTGTGTGTGTGTGTGTGTGTGTGTAGATGCTAGATTCTTTAATTTTTAATTTTTGATCGTTGATTTATTGTCTATTGATTATGCTTCTTGTCGCCTAATTTTCAGCTAGTTTGCACTTGGTAGAAAAATTTACTTTTGCAAAGCAAACATTGGTATGACATTTATAAGATTCTTTTTGGAGTGTGCGCGCGTGCACGCGCGCTTGTCAACACTGTGTTCTTCAAGTTGATGTTATTTTGGCGGTGCCCCTGCAGAGGTCTTGAGAAGCCGCAGAGAACGCTCTGAGTATCGCCGCCCTAAATCAGCATCATTATAGTTGTCGATGTGGCCCGCTTTGTTCAAACAACAACTAGAAAATCAAACTTCCACCTCTCCATAGGGCGACCAATCAGGTTCTGGAGCAACGACTTTGAGAATGGACTTCTGCCTCCCATACGTAGAAAGTACTCGTATCAGTAGCCTTTCGCTTTTCAATCTTTTGACTTGTATTAAATATCTTAATATTTGTCCTGTGTCATCGTTATTTTATTTCGTGTCCATGTCGCTTTAATTACTTTCAGTTACACAGTTTGCATAGCTGTCTTCTCATAGGCCGAATTCAAATGGCTCTGAGCACTATGGGACTTAACATCTGAGGTCATCAGTCCCCTAGAACTTAGAACTACTTAAACCTAACTAACCTAAGGACATCACACACATCCATGCCCGAGGCAGGATTCGAACCTGCGACCGTAGCGGTCGCGCGGTCCCAGACTGAAGCGCCTAGAACCGCCAAGCCGGCCGGCCTAGGCTGAATTCTCACTGTAACTCCCACCACTTTATAAAAATTTCACTTGTGTGTACAATCTGGTTTCACTGGTCCATGTCCTGTTTACAGTATCTCACAAGAGTTGTTTCTCATGCATTCATATGCATTATGGGATCATTAACACAGGTTAACAGTTTAACCTCCTTGATTATGTTATTGTCATTTAAGTGTGCGGACGGAGTGGGTTTTATAGCTACCAATATAGATATTAATAATGTGTAGTGATAAGGGGCATGAAGGGTGTGTCACCCCTGGTTAATGACCGCTTCCGTTAATCTTCCGCCCCGACAGGCAACACAAGTATCCGTATGTAAACTCCACACAGATTTTTTTGGAGGAAGTGAATAGCACATCTCTTACATTGTTTCCCAAATCGTGAGTCCAGACTGTTACTCAAATGCTTTTGAGGAGTCAGTGAACAAAATACGGGTTCATAAGTGGATGGCCGGCCGGAGTGGCCGACCGGTTAAAGGCGCTGCAGTCTGGAACCGCACGACCGCTACGGCCGCAGGTTCGAATCCTGCCTCGGGCATGGATGTGTGTGGTGTCCTTAGGTTAGTTAGGTTTAAGTAGTTCTAAGTTCTAGGGGACTTATGACCACAGCAGTTGATTCCCATAGTGCTCAGAGCCATTTGAAGCATAAGTGGATGAATTGTATTAATATAAACACGAACACTCTACAAAAACGGTCTTTGCTGAAACTATGCTGCTCTCGCAGTAAAAGTGCCTCGCGAACGGTGCTGAAACACCTGGAAATAGTTTCTGCGTAAAATTTATATGGTGCTGTTAACGGATTTATTCCACTACAACTGTGGTCATGGAAAATCGCTTAAACGAAATGCCGGGATGGTTTCTTTGAGAAGACAAGACCGGTTTACTTTCCCACCCGGAGAGTGTGCTTCGCACCTAAAGGAATAGTCATTGATGGGACGTTTGACTTGATCTTCCTTTTATCCTGCTGTTTGTCGGTCCAATACTGGAACAGCTTTCTGCAGTTAAAAATGCAAACTTTCGTTTGTCTACTCGTGATCAGCCATACAAATGCTACAGACCACGTCCGAATCGGTTCATACACTACTGAGATCAGTTTTGTCTTCGCCCACACTAAAATCTCCGTAATACACCGCAAATTATTTACTCTCATTACGGCAAAATGCGTATTAATCAGGAATCCAGCGCCACTGTCATTTTAGTGTTCACGTCGCTCCTATTGCCCAGCCGGGAAGCGCGTGCCGAAGAGCATACCGTTTCATCGCTGGGAATAGTCTTTGGAGGCGGAAGTTGAGTGGCTGTAGGAAGATACAAGGCGAGTTAGACAAAATTTCTAGTTAGTGTAACGAATGGTAGCCAGCTCTAAATGTGGGGAAAAGTAAGTTAATGCGGATGTGTAGGAAAAACAAACCCATAATGTTCGGATACAGCAGTAGTAGTGTCCTGCTTGACACAGTCAGGTCGTTTAAATAGCGGGCGTGACGTAGCACAGCGATACAAAATGGGACGAGCACGTGAGGATTGTTTTACGGAAGACGAATGACCGACTTCAGTTTACTGGGAGAATGCTGGGGAAGTGTGGTTGATCTGTAAAGCAGACCGCATATAGGACGGTAGAGCGGCCTATTCTTGAGTACTACGCGAGTGATTGGGATCCGTAACAGGTCGCATTGAAGGAAAACATCGAAGCAGTTCAGAGGCGGGCTGCTAGATTTGTTACCAGCAGGTTCGAACGCCACGTGTTACGGAGATGCTTCAGGAACTGAAATGGGAGTCCTGGAGGGAAAGCGACCTTCTTTTCGAGAAAAACTACTAAGAAAATTTGGAACACCGGCATCTCAAGCTGACTGCAAACGATTCTTCTGCGGCCAACATATTTTGCGCGTAAGGATCATGAGGATAAGATACGAGGAATTAGGGCTCATACGGAAGAAGAGAGACAGTCGTCTTTTTCCCTCGCTCTACTTTTGAGTGGAACAGGAAAGGAAATGAGTAGTAGTGGTACATGGTACCCTCCGCACGCACTTACGATGGCTTGCGGAGTATACGTAGATGAAGAAGGGGAGAGGGGGGGGGGGAGCGTTCGGGTGAGCGTAGGCGTTGCAGGATCGCTGTTCTGCAACTTAGGGCCGGCTTCGTAACGACATGCAGCACGCGCTGCCTCTCTTCATCAACGGTTCTGACGTTAGATCCCCTCCTAGCTCCTTATCGGGGTCATTAGGCCTTAAAAACACAGCAGCTTAACTCTTGTAGCAAAACAGAAAGGTAATTATAGGTGGATATGGTGTAATTACAAAGTAGGCCTACTCTCCTGTGTTCTGGCGTAACCAGACGCACCGTAACGAAGATGCAATACGCAAGACCAGTGACAGCGGTGAGGAAACGTCGGCCAATGGGGCGCGGAATTGGACCGCTCCGCGCCAAGAGCGCTACTTGGAAGAAGTGAATGTAAGCCCCGATCCCGCTAGCCTCGCCCGCTCAGATCGGCCCAGTCTGCTGCGGACATTAGCGATACGCTACCAAATTGTCGTGATCCATATCAAGTGCTTACTTGGACTTTTTGTGTAGCAAGAACTGTACTGTTTTCATGTCGCTTATCGCTAGCGACGTTCGCCGTAATCGCAGTTAAGTATTGGCAATTTGATTTCTAGAAATAAAACTACTAATGTTATTGGTTTGAACTGTTGTATAGCATTCCGACGAGGATGGAATCCAGTTATGGGGTCTTGCCCACTCGTTGCTTATAGGGTGCCTAAAGGATGTTACGTTCTCGCAATGCTATACAACAATTGAAACAAATCTACATCTGCATCTACATCTACATACATACTCCGCAATCCACCATACGGTGCGTGGCGGAGGGTACCTCGTACCACAACTAGCATCTTCTCTCCCTGTTCCACTCCCAAACAGAACGAGGGAAAAGTGACTGCCTATATGCCTCTCTACGAGCCCAAATCTCTCTTATCTTTGTGGTCTTTCCGCGAAATGTAAGTTGGCGGCGGTAAAATTTCACTGCAGTCAGCCTCAAATGCTGGTTCTCTAAATATCCTCAGTAGCGATTCACGAAAAGAACGCCTCCTTTCCTCTAGAGACTCCCACCCGCATTCCTGAAGCATTTCCGTAACACTCGCATGATGATCAAACCTACCAGTAACAAATCTAGCAGCCCGCCTCTGAATTGCTTCTATGTCCTCCCTCAATCAGACCTGATAGGGATCCCAAACGCTCGAGCAGTACTCAAGAATAGGTCGTATTAGTGTTTTATAAGCTGTCTCCTTTACAGATGAACCTCATCTTCGCAAAATTCTACCAATGAACCGAAGACGACTATCCGCCTTCCCCACAAACTGCCATTACATGTAGTAGTTTTATTTCTAGAAATCAAATTGATAATATTTGACTGTAATTACAGCAAATGTCGTTAGCGATAGGCGACATGAAAACAGTAATGTTCTTGCTACACGCAAAGTCCAAGTAAACACTTGATAAGGATCACAACAATCTGATAGGGTACCACTAATGTCCGCAGCAGACTGGGCCGATCTGACAGGCCGAACCTAACAGGAGCGGCACTTATGTTCGCTTCTTCTTGGTGCGGCGCGATCCCAGTTCCGCGCACCATTGGCCGACGTTTCCTCACCGCCGTCACTGGTGTTGCGTACTGCACCTTCGTTCCGGCGCGTGTGGTTACGCCAGCACATCCTGTTTTAGAAAGTGTTGATACAATACACGAATTACAAAATAAACTATTACAAGTTCACTGAAACAATTTGACGCACTGAAGGCAAAACACCAAACAATAATCGAGGTAGAGTGAAGAAATTTCGGCCATACTGCAGTCGAACGTGCACTGTGCCGTATAGGTGTCTGATGCCAGTTTGTGGGATGGAGTTCCACGCCTATTGCACCTGGTCGATCAATACAGGGAAGATTAATGCTGGTTGCGGATGACGCTGGGGTTGCCGTCCAGTGCTGTCCTATATGTTCTCTACTGGAGACAGATCTAATCGAGCAGGCCAAGACGAAATGTGGACACCCTGTAAGGCATGTTTGGTTGCAAGAGCAGCATTTGGGCGAGCGTTATCCTGTTGGAAAACACCCCCTGCAATGCTGTTAATGAGTGACAGCACAACAGACAGAACCACCAGGTTGACGTACAGATTTGCAGTCAGGGTGTGCGGGACAGCCATTTAGCGCCCCTGAGGTCTCACAAAACCGCACCCCAGCCTTAACTTCACGTGTCGGTTATGTGTGTGTGTGTGTGTGTGTGTGTGTGTGTGTGTGTGTGTGTGTGTGTGTGTGTGTGTGTCTGTAACACGCGGACTGGTGTTTGCAGACCCTTAACTGGCCGCCGCCTCATCGACGCTCCGGCATCACTGGCAGCGGGGCAGAACCAGCTCTCCACAGGAAACACAGCAGGCCTCCACTCTGCTCTCCAGTCAGCTCTCGCCTGGCACCACCGAGGTCGCAAATGGCGGTGGTTTTTGGTTAGCAGGACGCACTCTAAAGGACGTCTGGCTCGGAGCTGTCTTTGAAGTGACCGATTTGTAGCAGCTCGTTGTGCCACAGTGGTGCCAACTGCTGCTCAAATTGCTGATGCACGTGCAGTACGATGAGCCAGAGCCATACACGGAAGAAGATGGCCTTCCCTCCCGGTTGTTCCACGTGGCCGTACGGAGTCCGGTCTTCTTGCGACTGAACTTTCGCGTAACTAATGCTGCCACTAATCACGAGCAGTGACTACGATCCTGCGTAGTCTTCCTACAGTATTGCAGAACGAACATCCAGGTTCTCGTTGCCCTGTTACACGACCCCTCGTTCAAACTCAGCGGAGTGTTGGTAACGCCGTCTTTGTGGCCTTAAAGGCAGTCGTAAGTAAGAACTGCCCACGTCCAGTCTCGCAGGTAATTAATGCTCACATCAGTTACAGAGTGTATTTAAAGCAAATCTGATTTGCATCCTCCTAATGGCGCTACGCGCTTCACTCTTTTGCGTCTGGCGCGAAATTTGAACACACATCTTTCATATGTGGTAACACGCCTACCAACTTTCGTTTGTATCCCAAAGCTCTTTTATGGTGCTGAGATCTTTTCCCGTCAGCGTATATTTGAGAAGGCCGCGCGCAGAAACGCGGCTTGGGGGGTTCTTAGTGCTCGGGTCCTATTTGAGCTAGGAATATGGCGTAGAAAGTTTGTTTATCCCGGACCATCGGCTACTTGTATAGCCATTAGAACATCTATCTTCCTGTGGCTATATTACTGTCCATGAACCAAAATTTTAACGACGAGCCAGAGCTGGCGAGCAGGCAAATGGTGTGAATGGATTTATTCCTTTTGTCAATGATTTTAACGGGACTGACACTGATGCGCAGCTAATAGCACCGTTCGTATTGCACCGTTCACATCTTAAGTGCAATTACGTGCAAAAAAAAAAAAAAAAAAAAAAAACGTTTTCTGGGATGTTTTTCAAGCGCATCACCTCTTGTTTCATACTTGTGGAAGTCGGTTCAAATTTTGTAAGAAGGTAGACATATACCTGTAATTAATGATCGTCCTGTTCTGTGTGAGATTTATCCGTTGCCTCGCTATAAGCAACACGGCTCGAAAGACACCTATACCAGGTGAGTCGTCGTCCGAGTCAACAAGAATGTACATCAATGGCCAAGCTACGGCGGTCTAATGTCAAAATTATGATACAGTAGCGCAAAAGATGGGAACCAGAATCAAAAATGCTCCTATCATACCACAAAAAAGGCGACTATGTCCTTGGATTAGGGCTGTGAAAGAAGGGAACTGGCTTTTCGACTTCTCTGGCAATGCCAAAGACATTGAAATCAAAACATCTTGACATGTTCGTGCATTTTTACAAGTTAACACTACTTCCTCAGAGCAGCGAGCTCCCTTAGCAGCTAAGTGATTGCACACTTTCACTTTACAATTTATGACGAAGTCCCTGGTCCTGTGCCCAAAACACAGAAAATTTGCCAGCCATAGTAAACAACATAGAGTGAAGCGCCAAATAAACTGGTATAGGCATGCGTATTCAGATATAGAGGTAAGTAAACAGGCAGAATGCGGCGCTGCTGTAGGCAACACCTAAGTGTAACGACAACAATGTACATGGCGCAGTTGTTAGATCGGTTATAGCTGCTACAATGGCAGGTTGTCAAGATTTAACCGAGTCTGAACGTGGTATTAGAGTCGGCGCATCAACGATGGGACACAGCATCTCCGAGGTAGCGATGAAGTGGGGATTTTCCCGTACGACCAGTCCATGAGTGTACCGTGAATATCAGATATCTAGTAAAACATCAAGTCTCAGACGTCGCTGCGACCGGAGAAAGATGCTGCAAGAACGGGACCAACGACGACTGAAGAGAATCGTTCTATATCATTCTATACCATTGAACGAAACATCATCGATATGGACTTTCGGAGCCGAAGCCACACTCGCGTACCCTTGATGACTGCACGACACAAAGCGTTTCGCCTCGCCTGGGCTCGTGAACACCGGCATTGGACTGACGACGACTGGAAACATATCGCCTGGTCGGACGAGTCTCTTTTCAAATTGTATCTAGCAAATCGACGTTTACCGGCATTGAGACAACTTCATGAATCCATTGACCCTGCATGTCATCAGGAGACTGTTGAAGCTGGTGAAGGCTCTGTAATGGTGTGGGGCGTGTCCAGTTGGAGTGATATGACTGACAGGTGACACGTACGTAAGCGTACTGTCTGATCACCTGCATCCATTCATGTCCATTGTGCATTCCGACCGACTTGGGCGATTTCAGCAGGACAGTGGCTCCAGAAACAAACTTCTGAGTTTAAAGACTTCTGCTGGCCACCAAATTCCCCAAACATGAACATTATCGAGCATATCTGGGATGGCTTGCAACGTGCAGTTTAGAAGAGATCTCCACCCTCGCGTTTACGGATTTATAGACAGCCCTGCAGGATTCATGGTGTCAATTCGCTCCAGCACTACTTCAGACATTGGGTCGAGTCCATGGTTCGTCGTGTTGTGGCACTTCTGCGTGCTCGCGGAGCCTACGCGATGTTAGGCAAGTGTACCGGTTTCTTCGGCTCTTCAGTGTATAATAATATGTGGCTGAAGAGCATACATCTAACAGCTGAAAAAGGTTTTCTACTGGTGAGGAAGGGTTGGAGGTAGGGAGGGAGGGAGGGAGGGAGGGAGGGAGGGAGGGAGGGAGGGAGGGAGGGAGGGAGGGAGGGAGGGGGGGGAATTTCTAGGCGGATGACATCACGTATCGTGTTACTTTACTTCACACGATGCATTGTATTACATGACACCAGTACTAAAGCTAAGAAGTAAAAAATGGGCGGAGACTTCAAGATGTTTTGATTTAAACGTCTTTGAAACAGTCACATGAGTGGAATAGCTAGTTCCTTTCTTTTATATCGCTATCTGTGTCCAGGGCATTTTCATTTTTGTGTTGTGACAGAAGCATTTTTCGTTCTGGTACTCGACATGCTAAGTCTCCCCGGAAAGTACAAGAATTAAAAATTCATGGGCTAACTCTCTCTAGCAAACGAAATTGCTGTGTGTGAAATACTGTGTTGTCGCAGTAGCTCCACACTCCACAGTGTTTAGCAGACTGATGTGTATGTAGTGCGCTGCTTCTCCAGTCGCTTGGTACCGTTCGTTTCTCCATCGACATACGGTAACGTGGCACCACAAGGGAAGCAAGCTATGCGTATCTAGGCGAAAGTATGGCTATCACGTGGAGAATTAGCGGTCTATACGGGTCTGGAGAATGCAGACGTGTCTAGCTGATGAAATATATCCAATGCGGAATTGGCCACTAGATGTTACTATAGTCGAACTCCTCACTGTAAAAGGAGGCGGGGAGTACTTTGTTGTAAGCAGAGAAGCAGTAGCACTTCAGTGTGTCAGTCAGGACAGCTGAGAGACTCCGGACATTGACTAGTCATTGACTAATCCACTAGGGACATTGCAGCCGTTCTAAATCTGGCCACGTCCAGTATTAGTGATGTGACTGTGAACTGGTGACTGGGAGGGACAACAGGAGCTGAACAGAGACGAGGCAGATCTTGTGATCTGACGAGCGGGGGTGGTCGAGGACTGCGAAGGCTGGTTATTAAAAAGTCGCGTGAAATCAGCGGAAGGAGTCACTGGCGAGTTCCAGAGTGCTACCAGCGGCCCAACTATGCCAAGGGCATTGAAAAGAACGGAGTACGATGGCCGAGCAGCGCCTCGTAAGCCACGCACTTTCGCAGTCAACGCCAAGCGACACTTGAGGTCGTGTCCACTGGGCAGTGGACGACTGGATGGTTCAAATGGCTCTGAGCACTATGGGACTCAACTTCTGAGGTCATCAGTCCCCTAGAACTTAGAACTACTTAAACCTAACTATCCTAAGGACATCACACACATCCATGCCCGAGTCAGGATTCGAACCTGCGACCGTACGGTCTCGCGGCTCCAGACTGTAGCGTCTAGAACCGCACGGGCACTCCGGCCGGCGGACGACTGGAAACGTGTCATTTTGAGTGATGAGTCTCTCTCTCTCTCTCTCTCTCTCTCTCTCTCTCTCTCTCTCTCTCTCTCTCTCTCTCTCTACCCCTTGGCAACCGGATGAAAGGGTTAGAGTTTGGCGAATGTCTGGAGAAAGTTATCTGCCATCAGGTATAAGGAAGTGGTAGTGTTGCGTTATGGGTGTTTTTCCTGTTTACGACATGGTTTGTGGACAACAATATTCCTCAAGTGGACTGGCGGGAACGCATTGAGACATTTTTTGGATGAGCCAGACCTTGCTACAGACCCAAGCCCCCAAAATCATTACCTTGTCTGGTGGAAGAAGGCTGGACACACCCCATATTAATGTCCACCAATAGGTGTCGAGATATTCTTGAGCATATAGTGCATTGTGTAAAACATCCTAGCATACAGTTTTAATCTGCCAGGGAGTTCCATATTAGCGCACACTCCGCTGCAGAGTGACAATTTCATTCTGGAGTGTATGGTATAATAAAAACTGACAATAAGCGTACTTATAAAGTGTAAATACAGTATACAATTTAAAGCGTAAAGTCTGTTACAAAACTTTATTATATTCAGTATTTTCAGTCTGCCCGGAAGATACAAGAATGAAAAAATGCTAGGGCAAGCCCACTCAAGCAAACCTGTAATTGTCCGCCAATGAAATATGGGGGGATCTCAAAGCTACAGTAGAGCACTTAGCAGACTGCTGTTTCTGTACTGCGCTCTCTCTCTCTCTCTCTCTCTCTCTCTCTCTCTCTCTCTCCTATCGCTTAGTACCCTGTGTTGCTGTAGCGGTCGACGATCAGCCGCTGCCATAAAGGGAGCGAGCTCTTCCACATCGTCTGCATCTCCGGACGACGGCAGCCTCGAGTTACTGGAGAAAATTACGGGACTGGAGAAGGTGGGAGCGGCTGATTATCAACGCAGGTCAGCTCAGTCTATTCTGACCTATCTGTTACGCAGGATAGAGGAACAAATTCCAGATTGGTTTGTCACCTAACGGTACTCCTAAATGGTAGCCGACGTTAGTGGGCCAAATGGTTACATTAACACTGCTTCTTTACAGCCGCTATTTCGTATGCAAGCGTTTGTTTATTTCCTTGTTCGAACAACTTCTTTCACTCGTCAGGCGATGTGACTGGAAGTAGTGATGACCCATGCGCTTGTTACTACTGTGGCACTGTTAGCGACAACTTGTCAGCCCACTGGCATCAAGAATAGGAGGATCCTGTTACTGGGGGGAGGGGTGGTGGTGGCGGGAGGGCTTTGACCGTATTCCAGACAGTCTAATTTGCTGTGTTTACTTCGGTCATACGGCACCAGAATGTCTCAGCGACTGTATCACATCGCCATGCGTGAATTGTCCAGTCGGTCTACCGAACACGTATGCAGTGTCGTCTGTTGTTCATCAAGCGATGTCACCACTTGTCACTGATATCACCATACGACACCTGTACAAGTACATACCGCATCTTGGCCTGTAAGGAAAGGTGTTGTTGTTGACTGGGAAATCTGGAAGCAATTGTTTAGCCGCATGCAGTAGCGCCTTACCTCGACGAAATGTCAGCGTTGTGTGTTGTCGTGCATTTGTCCAGTGCAGGTGACTGGGGAGCGCATGTCGAGTTTTAGTTTCGTGTTTGGGTCGTTGACGGTGAGAGGGAAGGGAGAGAGCGAAGAGCGGTGCCGGCACACAGCCTGCTCCCCTGGAACAGCACGAAGAAGGCTAACGTCCCCATTCGACGAACGGATCACCATCTTCGGTATCACAAGCTCTCACTCCAGGAGAGACCGCGGAAAGCTTTGGAATTTAACCGAGGGCACTGGCACAAAGTCTGGCGTTAAATAAATGTACACTACCATCCCACTTCCCCTCAGCGGCCAAATATTGGCAATGAAATTTCCTCCCATCACCAAGGCTCGAACAGGCTACCCCTAATCGACAGGCTCGGCACAAACGTGCGTAAACGGCCACAGCTGAGGACGTGGTTACCTCTGACCTCGCTCTACGCTGACGATCCAGTCGCAAGAGAAGAGTTGCAGGGACCAGTCTGTCGATTTGGGCTACGAGTGAGAATGTGAGGACTGCGCACTTTAAAACAACACTTCAGCAAGCCTCCAGAGAGACAAAAATCGAATGAACTTTGAGATATTCTCGTGCCTTGGGTCCTATTTACAAAGTTATCCCAGCATCATTTGTCAAAAAAGAGCTAAAATAGAAGCAAGGTAGATATGACACCAGGAGGTCATAGGGGTGCTTTGTCACAAAGGCTGACAACTACCAGGCGTTCGGCCGCGCAGTACGTGCGCGCGCGCGCACCTAAAACAGGAAGTGCTGCTGGTCTGACATCTTCTGTACAACCTAGGCTGACCGAGCGAGGTGGCGCAGTGGTTAGACACTGGACTCGCGTTCGGGAGGACGACGGTTCAATCCCGCGTCCGGCCATCCTGATTTAGGTTTTCCGTGATTTCCCTAAATCGCTCCAGGCAAATGCCGGGATGGTTCCTTTCAACGGGCACGGCCGACTTCCTTCCCCGTCCTTCCCTAATCCGATGAGACCGATGACCTCGCTGTCTGGTCTCCTTCCCCAAAACCAACCAACCAACCAACCTAGGCTGGCTATTCCTCTGTGAGTTGGGAGCCGTATCGAATCTATGATGGAAACTACCCTCGGCGACATGATAAAGGTGCATTCTCATTTTCCTGCGGGACATATACACATACACGGCGTATAGCACTGACCGCTTTAAACTTGTGTGTGTGTGTGTGTGTGTGCGCACACACACACACACACACACACACACACACACACACACACACACACACACACACACACACACACACACACAGAGAGAGAGAGAGAGAGAGAGAGAGAGAGAGAGAGAGAGAGAGAGAGACGAGTCAGAGAGAGAGAGAGACGAGTCAGAGAGAGAGAGAGAGAGAGACGAGTCAGAGAGAGAGAGAGAGAGAGAGAGAGAGAGAGAGAGAGAGAGACGAGTCAGCATCTCTCCACAATGAAAGAGGTGTTCAGATGTGTGTTAGTATTATCCATTGCAGAGCTTTGGTATAAGGCCTATTAAAAAATTCTAAAAGTTATGGAATGACAGGTACAGGTGTTTTATCACTATCGGAGTTATGTTTCTTACAATTACGAGTAACTTAAATTGCAACTATCGGGTATAACATGTTGTGGGGAGATTGATTTATTTAATAGGTTTACTAAAGAGACTGCTTGCACTACCCCCGTCCGCCCTCTTCTGGGGTACTGTCATGCGATGTGGCATCCATATCAGGTAGGATGGACGGAGTACAACGAGAAAGTTCAAAGAAGAGCAGCACGTTTTGTAGGTTCGAGAAATAGGGGAGAGAGTGTCACTGACATGACACAGGATTTGGGGTGGATATCATTAAAAGAAAGGCGTTTTACGCTGCGCCAGGAGTTTCTCACGAAATTTTCATCACCAACTTTCCCCTCAGAGTGTGAAAATATTTTGTTGGTATCCACCTCCAAAGGGAGAAATAATGATGACAATAAAGTAAGAGAAATCAGAGCTCGCACGGAAAGATTTTAAGAGTTCTTTTCTCGTGCTGATCGAGAGTGGAACGGCAGAGAAGAGGTATACAGGTGGTTCGATGTAACCTCTGCGAAACACTTCTTGTGAATTGCAGGTTAATGATGTAGATGTAGATTAAATTCATGATGGATCAAGCCCTAGGTGTCGAAGGAGGCTTTCAATATGGTCTTAATCTTGGTTTTAGGTCAGGCGACGTTTTTTGGGAGGCGAGGAAGACGACGAACACCGTGGCATTAGCCATCGCTTACTCTCCAGATCATATAGGTAACGCTACGTATCATCTGCTGTAATGATGCGGATATCCAACAAGCGTGACCACGGCGCTTCGAGCGACTGCACAAGATCCGTCTGTTGACATTGTCCAACAGCTTTACAACCGATGACGAAAGTTAGTTGTAGCTAGTGGTTGTCATTGTGAAGGTCAGTAAAGCTATTTTGTTGTAACTCTTGTTTCCTGTACTTTCCGGGACCATTCGGCGAACTTTTCAGACACGCTTCGTAGTAAGAGATTAAAGAACTGACAATGATAGAGGTAGTGGTCGAAAGCTTGGAGTTTTATCCCGAATTGACGCGGCATGTACACCGAGAGATTTTTATTCATGAAATACGTCGCGAAAGACTTCGTAGCCATACTGACAATGGTAGAATTTTTTTGACCAAAGAAAAATTCAGAGCAGATGGTTCCGTGTGGGTCATATGGTAAATCTTCCACGAACCAGTCCTAAAGAAATCGAAAAAGACTTGTGTATGAGTCGATAACTGCTGTAATTTTCGTAAAAGAAGTCATTTTTTTCTGCATTTTATTTTGAAATAATCACTTTTTTCCATTACCAGCAACTAGCTTCTCCTGCCCCTTGATAATGCCTTCAGGGACGAAATTAGTTAACGTTTAGTAATGAAATGAAAAGTCTGTTTAAAGATGAAGGACAAGCTACACAGGAAAATGACTTCATCTACGAAGTAGATAGAGTGCCTTCCAGGTATTTAAAAACATTAACATTTATTTGCTAAATTAAATACATACAAACACTTCAAAGAATGTTTAGAAGGCGGTACATTGAGATTTATCATTTGCGTCATGTTTCCTTTCTAAATGCAAATAATTTCAAAGAAACAATTTTCTGCTTCAAGTGCGTTGAAATTTTTACTGTTTGAACCATTTAAATTTAAAAAAGAAACGTTTGTTCTTATTTAAGGACAGTGTAGATTTTCACTTTGTCTAGGTGTTCTAAAACAAACCATTGCTCGTTTTCAGGTATTTGGTCTCTCTTGGTGACAAGTCTCGTAAGGAAAGTGTGAAGTCCTGACCAACCGTCGCGATATGCCCCGCAAGTAAAGCAAACAATTAAATGAAGATCGGTAAGACACAAAAGGACGAAAGCCATCATTACAACGTGAGTGACTGCTGCGAGAACAAATTAGTTTTCGATGTCAGCAGACATCGCCGTTCCCTTTTCCTGTGCAGTCTGCAGCTGAAATACGACAACCCTTTTCGGTTTACATTCATGTTTCGAAAGTTCCTTAATTCCAATGGTATCTAATAAGTGATTTCGCGTAATACATTAAATCTCCTAAAATTTTGTTATTCCGTTTGGTTACTAGTAGTTCATGCTTGTCCAATATATGCTCGCAATGTTTTGCATTTACAAATGAAGCCATATTAAAGAAAATATAGGTTAGCATTGTTATCTTTCAGTGTTTTATATAATATGATGTATATCCTACGTAAAAGTATTTTCTATCGCATACGCCAGTTTCAGCATAAAATAAGCAAGGTTTTGTGGGTAGTTACACATGAAAATGTTAAACTTTGAACTTTTAATTTAATAAATTTGCACAGTAGTTCTGTTGACTTGATTGTTGAGAAAACGCATAAATAGGAGCACAAGCCTCAAGAATGGTCAGTTGGAGACAGTTTTGAGACGCAACCACTGTGTCGCACGTCTGTTGTAATACAGTATTCTGACTGTGTGGCGTGCTATGTGGAGTGGGCTCCCAGTAAGAAGAAATGGTGCAGCTTGTCATAAATAAACCACTATAAAACGACTTGGTGTCCGGATTATCTCATGGAATTCACGTAACTTGGTCCAGTCAGCAGATGAAATGGACCGAGGCAGCGACTACTTCAGCAGCAGCGGCAGCAGCAGGAAGCAGATTACTCCGAGTTACACCCAACTAAGATACGTGTGAGAAATCAACTGAAGTATGTAAGTGTCACTGCAGAACTGATTACTGAAGTGTAATGTTTTGGAAACTGTTCTAGCAGTAAACATTTAAATTTGTCTCAAAGTAAGTCTGAGTGGTGGAGGACAATGTGATCAGTAAGAAAGACCTCCACGATCACACGTTTCTCGATGTCTATGGAACACAAGAATAGCAACAAATTTTTGATGTTTTTTGTTTAAGCCTAATAATCCCTTTTCAATGTTGATAATTTTCGCCCCAGCAAAATCTCACTGTCTCCCCAAGTAACGACAGTTTCGTTACACAGTATACTCAGGATTTTAGAATTCCATACTAGGTAAAAACAGCTGATCAATGACGTCGCCGATCCACTCGTGACGTGTCTGGCGCCCGGTTGATAAAGCCGCCACGTGCCGTGCACGGACCGCGAGTAGAAGGGGCTTCACTCGCGGGGAGTCCCAGGGCGTGTGACGTGAGCGAGCATCGGCCGCCGGCGCCGCGACCCCAATACAGGCGAGGCGGCCTGCCGGCCTGGCCTCCAGGGAAACCCCGGGTCGGCCTTCACCTCGACCCTAGTCGCGTGTCGCGGGCGAGCGTCCCTCACACGGCAGCCAGCGACGCCGCTCTCCCTTCAGTTTCGTCGCGCGACTGTCAATGCAGACGACACGAGACATTGCCCACAGCTGGCCGACGAAATTCCACTTTTCTAGTGCTTAGCTCCGCTGACTACGAGCGACTGGTCCCGCGTTTATCGGTATCATACGTGCAGGTGTTTAGAATGGATGACCGCATTGCCGGCCGGTGTGGCCGTGCTGTTAAAGGCGCTCCAGTGTGGAACCGCGTGACCGTTACGGTCGCAGGTTCGAATCCTGCCTCGGGCATGGATGTGTGTGATGTCCTTAGGTTAGTTAGGTTTAATTAGTTCTAAGTTCTAGGCGACTGATGACCTCAGAAGTTGAGTCGCATAGTGCTCAGAGCCATTTTTGATGACCGCATTCGTCCCACCGAGCAGGAATTCGGAAACACAGCTTCCGCTTTTTTCTCACTATACCTTCTAGAAGCCATGCGCAGACCTCAGCAGCTCTGGCATAAACCAGTAAAAGTTATCTCCCCGAGTCTTAGCGTAATGGGGTGTTTGAAAAACCACTGGCATCGACAAAATACCCGTCATGCAACTAGAAAACGCCCCCTTACTGAGGTCTGGACGCATTGTCCGCCGATGTATCGTGCAGCGCTTGCCATTTGTAGGAAGTGAGACCGGTAAAATGCGGGATCTAACGTAATGATCTCATTTTCTGTTTTTACTGTTGGCTTCCTGGTATTTTTCAGCGGGACGTCGTTTTCAGATCTGTCTCAGTTACTCTGTGCGAACTATGGGTCGGAAGACTCATTGACAGATTAAAAGTTAAGCTCTCTCTCTCTCTCTCTCTCTCTCTCTCCTCCTCCTCCTCCTCCCCCCCCCCCCCCCCTGCACTTCCTTTAGTCCCGAGACTTCGTCCAAGCTTTAGTTTCGGTAATTCTATCAGAGCAGTCTTGCATACGACGCTAGGCCGGCGCTTCCGGGAGAAATCATATGCCGGAGAAAGCTCCCAAATTGAAAACTGCTCTCGGCACCATAATTACGAATGGGGGGGGGGGGGGCGGGAAGAAACTGGTGTACTCGTGACTATCACAGACCGAGTTTTGGTGCAGTTGGTCGTTTAAGAATGACGGCACTGTTTCTTCAGATTTGCTGATGCGGATGCCTTTGACACTTCGTAAGGAGTAGGTCCTGTTGTCAGTGCGATTATTCACTGCGAACGTGAGTCATCTGCACTCCAGTAAATGTCTTCATCAAAGATTTGAACGGCAAGGGGAGCATGAATACTGCTGTGATATTAGACTTCGTGGGCAACCAGTGCGTTTCATGCTCTTCTCACTGTCTGCAGTATGATACAACACTTCGCAACCAGTAAAGGTAACCGAAGATAAATTTGGAAAGCGATATAAAGTCCAGACAGAAGAAATAAAGCAAGGTGTGCCAATTGCGTTGTCAGGGATAGCGAAGAATTTCTAAGATGAACTGAAAGGAATGGATAGTGTCTAGAAAAGAGGTTATAAGGTGAACATCAACAAACGAAAAACAAGTGTAATGGAAAAAATGGTTCAAATGGCTCTGAGCACTATGGGACTTAACATCTATGGTCATCAGTCCCCTAGAACTTAGGACTACTTAAACCTAACTAACCTAAGGACATCACACAACACCCAGTCATCACGAGGCAGAGAAAATCCCTGACCCCGCCGGGAATCGAACCCGGGAACCCGGGCGTGGGAAGCGAGAACGCTACCGCACGACCACGAGCTGCAGACAAGTGTAATGAAATGTAGTCTAATTAAATCAGGCGACGCCGAGGGAATTAATTTAGGAAATGAGACACTAAAAGTAGCAGAAATAGCAAAATAACTGACGATAGCCAATTTAGAGAGGATATAAACTGCAGACTGGCTATGGCAAGGAAAGCATTCCTGAAAAAGAGAAATTTTTTAAATAGCTAATATAAATTTAAGCTTTAGGAAGTCGTCTCTGACCGTATTTATCTGGAGGGTAGCCTGTTAGGGTCATTGCAAATTTTGGCGATATACAGCTGAGTAAATTAGCTTACCACGCCTATTTTCATTCTCTGCTTTCGTATGGCATCATATTCTGGGGTAACTCCTCATTGCGTAAATGAGTGTTCATTGCACAAAAGCGTGTAATCAGAAAAATTTCTGGAGCTCATCCAAGATCATCCTGCAGACATCTTCACTGTAGCCTCATTATATATATATATATATATATATATATATATATATATATATATACTTATGAAATTTGTTATTAACAATCCGAACGAATTCAAAAGTAATAGCAGTGTACATGGCTACAACACTAGGAGAAAGGATGATCTTCACTACTCAAGGTTAAATCTAACTTTGGCTCAGAAGGGGGTAAATTATGCTGCCACAAAAGTCTTTGCTCACTTACCTAACAGTATCAAAAGTCTGACAGATAGGCATATAGCATTTAAAAGGAAATTAAAATAATTTCTTAATGACAACTCCTTCTACTCATTAGATGAATTTTTGGATATAGTAAGTGGATAATTTCCCCAATCCCCACCAAAAATAAAAAAATAAAAAATATTGTCATGTAATATTTTGGGTAATGTAATATCTTGTATAGACACCTTTTATTATTCTGACACGTTCCACATTATTACGAAGTGTCGTATTCATGATCTATGGAACAAGAACTAATCTAATCTAAACCTCGTATGGCATTGAAACGTGAACGATATGCGATGTAGACAAGGAAAGAATAAAAGCTTTCCAAATGTGGTGCTGCAGAATGCTGAAGATTAGATGGATGGATGGATGGATGGATCGCGTAATTAATGAGTACCGAATTGACTGTCGAAAAAAGAAATTTGTGGCAAAGTTTGAGTAAATTGAAGGATCTGTTAATAGGAGAGACCTGAGGCTCAGTTTGCTACTGGAGGGAAGTGTGGGGGTAAAAATTGTAGACGGAGACCAAGGGTTGAACACAGATGTAGATTGCAGAAGTTATTCAGAGATGAAGTGCTTTGCACAGCACTGACTAGCGTGAGAGTAGCATCAAACCAAGTTTCGAATTCAAAACAACAACAACAACAACAACAACAACAACAACAACTACTACTACTACTACTACTTTATTTCACTTGCATTATGAAGAAAATTTTAGGTCCACCGTGAAACACAGAAGCCTGGAAATTCGAATGATCATTACCAAAGTAATGACAATATTTCAAGATATAGGAAAAATAACGGAAACAATATGTAAATGAAGGCCAATATTTTCTTAACATTCACGCAGAATGAATGACAGCATGCTAACAGAACAAAAAAGATGGTTCAAATGGCTCTGAGCACTATGGGACCTAACTTCTGAGGTCATCAGTCCCCTAGACCTTAGAACTACTTAAACCTAACCAACCTAAGGACATCACACACATCCATGGCCGAGACAGGATTCGAACCTGCGACCGTAGCGGTCGTGCGGTTCCAGACTAACAGAACAAATCATGTATTTCTGGAACAAAAAATTAACAGCATTCTGGATGGGAGGAGTTAAAATATAATTAGAAATACAGAACATAAAAGAAGCTGCGGAAGGAAAATTTTAAAGGTAAAATGCTAAAATTAGAAGGACTGCAAGGTAGCAATGGGACAGGAATAGCTACGAAATAATCTCAGAAAACAAAAACGAGACAAACTAATGTAGTAAATGATAAGTGATTGAATTTGACACTTTGTGGCCAAAACGCGATGAAAGAAAAATAAGTAGCATCTGTAATAACGGCGTGGAATGACTGCGTCTCAAACACGTCAGTGCAGTCCCCAAAAGAACTTGGGAATGTTTAATGCTACAGCATTGATATTCTAATGAATGGACGGAAACGCTACAGCGTCATGCAGTTTCCTTTCCTCTTTCTGCGGGCAGGACAGCTGCAGCCCGTATAGCACAGACATGTCCCGACTGGTCCGTCGATAGGCCTTGAACAGGAGGTCCCTTACGCCGGTCGGTGGGCCTACCGGTGTGTCTGGAAACTGCTGGGGACGCGACCTCGGCCAGCGCCACACACGAAGGGACGGCAGCCTGAGCTGGAACTCCCGTGATCGTAAAAAGGAAGTCCCTACAGCTGTACCACCTGCCTCGCCGTATGGCGGCATTACTCATCTCGTAACGCGAATCAGTCAGTCAGCTCAAAGGCTATTACTCTTCTCCCTTTTGTGCTGCCCTGTTCACTTTGAGGATTGGGACGTTATCACTTCCAATAGACTTTACCATTTTCCTTCTTGGCCTTCCTTCGGTTTTCTGTCTCACTTTTTTTTCCATCTAACATGTTTGCTAGAAACTTTGACAAATGGCCACCCAGTTTAGTTTCCCTTCTTTGAATAGTTGCTAAAGTATTTCTTTGGTCACTGATTTCTTTCAAGACATAATCTTTGGATTTTAATGTAACTTCGTAGGCATCCACCGATAGCGTCAATCTGAATAAAATAATACTGGATATTAGGCCGCGTCATTTTGACACGCTAAAACAGCTAGCAGCCAACGTATCGATCGACTTCACGGCGGTCCTGTTCTAGCACGACTAACTGGTGGATTCTGGTGCCGCTATACACTGTCTTATTTCGACTGTCTCTTGTCTGTGACATCACGTCCAGGAACGACGTTATCCAGTGGCAAGAGGACAGATATATGGAAGCTTGGAGTTTAAAACCAGGACCATTCTTACAATTCGAAGTAGATCCTGGGCGACAACTTCTTTGTTGTTCCAGTGTGTTGAGGAACCACACATGCAAACCGCGAGTTTGCGCTTCCTCTACAGATTCCACCAAATAAAGTCGCAGTGGAACATGTACCATAAGTATAGATTTCTGCAATAAGAGGCACATTTCAGGTACGCTTCTGGCTAATTCATCTGTGACTCATGCGAGTAATCTAAATCAGGCTTCGCTATCAAACATATCCAAGATCACGACGGAGCGGTATCCTCCTCCTTGCTGTTATTCTGTGCACAAGAGAGTTGTTACTTTCCAGCTACTGTCATTCACAAGGAAGGGGGTGTTGAAATATCTTTATGCATGCACAATTTGCTCTTTTCTGTGTAAGAATAAGTTTAAATTTTTGATGCTGGAGGCTATTTTTCTGTCCGTCCCTAGTGACCACACACAGACGGAACATTAAACGCATTTAGAGGCGCTACTTTCTGTGAATTTCCCAATATGTCTTATTAATGCAAACTTTGAGCATAATAATTCTTTTCCAAAGTCGAGTGGCAGCTAAATTTCGGAATGCTGTTAAATTTCATGTGTGGTGTGGTTTTAATGGCCTCCACACCACAACTCATTAACTTAAAGTGTTAATTTAAATGTAAGGAACCAAGAAAACGAGCGCTTTATCACCAGAGAAACGCGTTACAATTTTTCGAGTGACTTTCGAAACTTGGGAGACCTCTGTACACTTGCCGCAGTGGGACTGGGCCATTATATGCAAATGCTTTGTCTAGTCCTAACTGATGTGCTATGGCAACTAGTAGGCGCACTTCAAATAATCTGTAAGGATTCAGGCAACACCGCTTTTCTGTTGTACCTCTGTTCCGCATCGGCTCACGCTCGGCATGGTTAGCAACGGACTTAGGATGGTTTAGTCTCACAGCTGGTCTGCTTGTGTTCCTGTCGCAACCCGGTTAACCACCCACCCCTCCGTCTCCCTCGGACGGGAAAGTGTGTACCCTAGCTGCCTGCTAGCAGTGTTATTCGTGTGAAAGCGAGCGAAAGCTTTGTAAATGTTTGCTAAACGTGTAAATGAGGTACCAGCCCGCTTTTCACCTAACAGGGTGCGGAAAACCGCCTAAAAACCACATACAGGCTAGGATGCACTTCGATCATTATCGTTAACCCTCCCCGCGGATTCGAAACGTCCCGGATGCAGGTAATTAACAAGCACAGCTATCCGGGCGTATTCGTGACGTTATGGTAAACATGAGAATGGTGATAATTGGGATCATAGTGCCACGTATCTACAAAGCAGGACGAATGTGCGAGATTCGAGACAGGAGCTGACTTTGACAGACGTCACGAGGTACAAACAATGATGGCGTAACTGTATCAGTGAGGTGTTTCAGGCTGACGTTCAGTCGCCAAACCACTCAAGTCCACTGGAAGCCGAATGTTGAAGAAACTCGTGTAACACACACACCGTTGACCACCGCCAGCCAACGGAAAACCATTGCGTGATGGAAGGACCAACCCAATGTCAAAAACACTGGAAAACCTACTTTCTTCCCGACACCCCGGTACGGCATGAACACTGGTGAATGGAAGCTCCGTTGCGCGGGATAATGGGAGACAATGAGAGTTGTTTAAGATAAAGATAAACCGCCAGTCAACATTTGCCACTCCTGTTACCGCAGATCACGCACTCCTGTTATCTGATTGCCAAGATGGGAGATAAACGGCCACGACTCACTAGGCGGAACTTGAGAGCGAGCTCCAACAAAGGACGTTTAAATCATTTTAATTTACTTGATAACGGATTCTCGGCGAAACAATGAAGTTACTCCACAAGGAATTACCCATTTTCTCATATTTTTCAAAGCTTTTAATTTCACACGATCTATGTTTCAAGGTACAAGCCGATTTGCTAGTGGTACTATATTAAACATATTCCCGTCATCTGGTGTACTGTGAAACAAAAATCTTGCAACCATCAAAGAAATAAAGAGGTAACAGGAAACACATTGAGATGTTACAGAAGAGTACAACGGAATTGAGAGACTAAATCAGGGATTGATTACATAATGTCTGACACAGATTACTGGTTAAATGTGTAGTTTCTCACCATGCAGTATTACTGCAGGGTTTTTATCTGTTACACGACAAGGAGAAAAGGTTTTTCCAGTAACTAGCGCCGTATTTATTGAAGAACTTTTTTTGTATGGAACTCAAGAGTACAGAATGGGATAGTAAATATAAAAAGAGGGGCCACCCAAAACTGCAAACAATTGAACTACTGCGGCACGATTGGTTGAGAAACACCAGAGGGCAGGTTCCGCGGCTTAAATGGAAAGGTTTTTCGTACACTTCGCGCACACTGGCTCCTTTCTTTCGCCTAGTGTGAGAGCTGTGTTCACGCGTATCTGCGAAGTGTAGGTGACAAACTGGCGTGTTGTTGCGTGCCGTCAGCCGTGCTGGATGACGACAGAAGGGAGAGGGTGACACCTGGTGCCAGCATACAGCTCACTCCGGCGGACCGCCTGGCTCAACGTCCCCTTCCGATGGACGGATCTCCGTCAATGGTGCCACGTGCCCTCGGTTCATGAGGCAACTGCGGAGAGGTTTGGAATTTAATCCAGCACGGGGCACGTTGAAGCAAAGTTTGGGCGACCAGGAACGTTACCCGACCATTGCTCCTTTTCACTTCCGTAAAGACAAACTTGTTAATAGCACGTGGCTTACCCAGGCGGTTACCCATCCAAGTACTGGCCACGCTCGATGTTGCTTGACTTCACTGATCTGACCGGAACTGGTGTGTTCAACTACGTAACGCCTTTGGCACCCGAAACTGTTACCGAATGGTCAAACAGATTTTTCTTTGCGATTACTTATGGTTAAAGGACATCCTGGCTAACAAACCATGCCCTTCTCCTACCCATCCTGCGTTATTCAGTTGTACAATTTGTACCATAATTTGCAGCACTAAATACAATGAGAATTACTTAATCAACCAGAATCCTTGACTCAGGGTAAATAGTATCCCTCAGACAATATGGTGTAGCGAGACACACTACACTGATGAGTCTCGACTGCTCACAGGATCGTTGCAGGTCAGACAAGTCAAACATTCGTGGGTCGACCCCTAGTGACTCAGTTTTTTCTCCAGTTAACACGAGTTTCCTGTCTGCCAATATTCGTCGAGTAGGAAATGCCAAGACGGGTTGGTGTTGTTTCTAAATGACTGGACGAGCCGATTCTGGCACTGGAGAAATACCCTGAAGCGCCAAAGAAACTGGTATAGTCACGGCGTATCAAATACAGGGACGTGTAAACAGCCAGGTTACGGCGCTGCGACCTATATAAGAAAAGTGCCTGCCGCATTTGTCAGATCGGTTACTGTTGCTACAATGGCAGGTTATCAAGATTTAAGTGAGTTTGAAAGTGGTGGTGTAGTCGGCGCACGAGCGATAGGGCACAGCATCTCCGTAGCAGCGATGAAGTGGAGATTTTCCCGTATCACCATTTCGTGAGTGTACCGTGAATATCAGGAAATCAATGAAACATCAAATCTCCGATATCGCTGCTGCCGAAAAAAGACCCTACAAGAACGGGGACCAACGACGACTAAAGAGAATCATTCAACGTGACAGAAGTGCAACCCTTCCGCAAATTGCTGTAGGTTTCAATGCTGGACTATCAACAAGTGTGAGCGTGCGAACCATTCAACGAAAAAACATCGATATGGGCTTTCGGAGCCGAAGACCCACTCGTGAACCCTCTATGACTGCACGACACAAAGCTTTACGCCTCGCCTGGACCCGTCAACACAGACACTGGACTGTTGATGACTGGAAACATGTTGCCCGCTCGGACGAGTCTCGTTTCAAATTGTATCGAGTGGATGGACGTGTACGGATACAGAGACAACCTCACGAATCCATGGACCCTGCATGTGACCAGGGGAATGTTCAACCTGGTGGAGGCTCCGTAATGGTGCGAGGCGTGTGCAGTTGGAGTGATATGGGACCCCTGATACGTCTACATACGACTCTAACACATGACATTTACGTAAGTATCCTGTCTGATCACCTGCATCCATTGATGTCCATTGTGCATCACAACGGACTTGGGCAATTCCAGTAGCACAACGCAACACCCCACACTTCCAGAATTGCTACGGAGTTGCTCCAGAAACACTCTTCTGAGTTTAAAAACTTCTGCTGGCCGCCAAACTCACCCAACATGAACATTATATCTGGGATGCCTTGCAACATACTGTTCAGAAGAGATCTCCACCCCCTCTTACTCTTACGGATTTGTGGACTCATTGTGTCAGTTCCCTCCAGCACTAATTTACACATTATTTGTAGACCTCTTGTTTGCTGTTGGGAGCCCAACAAGATTTCAGGCAGGTTTACCAGTTTCTTTGGCTCTTCAGTGTATAAGGGTGAATCACTGCTGTTCCTGACACGCCTAGTAAAGTACACTTATTTGTAGCGAAGAAATGCCAGAAGTCCGCAGAGGGGGCGTACCAAGGGCTTTGCCAATCTCGCAACGCTAAGCAGTCTTTCTTCTTCACTACCACGCTACTGTAAGTGATTGGTTAGGCTCGAGAAGTATGTTACTGCAGGAACATAGCTCGTTTTATCACTGTGCGATTTGGAAGACAAAGAAAAAATGGTTCAAATTGCTCTGAGCACTATGGGACTTAACATCTGACATCATCAGTCCCCTAGACTTAGAGCTGCTTAAACCTAACTAACCTAAAGACAGCACACACATCCATGCCCGAGGCAGGATTCGAACCTGCGACCGTAGCAGCAGCGCGGTTCCGGACTGAAGCGCCTAGAACCGCTCGGTCACAACGGCCGGCTGCAACACAAAGAGAACGACACGAGGAAGTGACTGATGTTTCTACGTTAACGGATAACTCGAGATGTCTGAATGAACGCTGACGTGTAGACCTGTGATTCCTAACGTGTGGAGACATCGAGGAGGGAGAGATGGGGAAAGAGGAGTAGGAAACGGAGGAGGGATATAAATTCTTGACTTTTTGAAGATTGCATCTTCCTCCGAACGACAGAGAAAAAAATACTACAGTACTGTAACTGTAGCTTAAAGTTGAGCTTCCTTTACAGTTCCCATAACTATGAATTTGAGGGACAGTCCCCTGTTAAATAAAAAAAAATTACCAGGTGCGAGGGGGACATGCGCTCTGAGGGTTCCGTACAAATTTGCTTACGTGTACAGGCAGTTCATCCATTCTGAGAATCGAGGTTCTCGACAATTTTTGCATGTTTCGATATCGATATTGCCAAGAAATGGGTCCCAGGGATTCCAAGACTTTCGAGTACGTATTAATTTCAAGTTTAAAGTCGAATAACAAATGACAAGAAAAATTTTATTTCGTGTCATATAATTAAACACTGAGAATTTTCAGATATTTTTCGTTTGGCAGTAGTTTGAAATCTTACTTCGTGGAAAATTTCACGATTCTAGGTCAACGAGAAGAACTGCATAGGTTCTAATGAGTGAGTTTGCGAATATGAAAATATGTGACATGAATGAAAGTATCTTTTGATTGCATTAAATTACAAGTTACCGTTTAGTATACTGCCATGAGGCCATAAACCTGAGAATGTGACAAATTTCAACTTTATACGTCTATCCGTTCCTGAGAATATGGGTTTTGAAGAGACAGACAGACACACACGAAGTGTCTGTCACTTTTTTTTTCTCTTTTTTCCCAGCGACTGAGGTATGGAACACTGAACAGTATCGTACTACCAATCTGAAGCTGCAACTCCGACATAATGGTAGCTATAGAAGCAATAAACCAGCATTAACAGAGATTATACTGGCGATTACTGCGTGCGGTCTGCCAGTATCTGAGTGAAGCCGCAGATTAGGCGCTCTCCCCCGCTCCTGTCGCACTGCCTCGGCGACTTATCTTCTTCTCTTCACCCAAGGCGACCGCACATGTGGCTCCTGCTAAGTGCTCGTCGCCTTACGGCGATTGTTAAATGCGAGGTAATCGCTGCTGCCGACTAGGCGACAAACGAAACGAAAAACAGAAAACGCGCCCGCGCCCGCGACAGGTGCCTCCAGGCTGACGGCTCCGAACGACACTCCGCCAGCCGTTTCTGCGTGCGCTTTGAGGACTTTGGCCGTCCCTTAAAACGGGGCTGATCAAAGAACAAAGTCCAAGACGCGAGCGAGCAGTGATGCAGCGCAAAGTCGGGCGAACGCCGCCGTTGCCCTAGCAACAGAGGAACGCTGTCTGTCGCACTCTTTCTGCTTGTGTCCAACATCCTGTAGCGTTTCTCTGTAGTGAAACAGATTTATTTACCATCTCGTCATGTTTATTGACTAGTGACTGTTGCAACCTGTGCTAACTACTACAGAAGTACAGAAAATTTATTATTTACTTCTACATCTACATACGTCCTCCGCAACCCCCATATGGTGCATGGCGGAGGTTACCTTGTACCATTTCTTTTCCTGTTCCACTTGCAAATAGACAGAGGGAAAAACGACTGTCTATATGCTTCCTTGCGAGTCCTAATTTCTCTGTCTTCGCGGTCCCTACGCGAAATATACGTTGGTGGAATTAGTATCATTCTATCTTGTAAGCTTTTCACAATGTTGAGTGCAATATACTCTTTGAAACTCTGAAGTCAGCAGGGATAAAACAAGGGAAGCGAAAGTTTATCTGTAACATCTGAAGAAACTGTACTGCAAATTAAGACAGTTAAGGGGATGCAAGGGTAGTGGTAGTAGTAGTAGTAGTAGTAGTAGTAGTAGTAGTAGTAGTAGTAGAGTTGCGCTCTACCAAAACTTTGGTTTAGTAGTTTTGATACGATATACAAATGACATAGTAAATGGGAGGATTACCTGTAGTATTGGTAGTGAAAGAAATAGAATAGAGAGAGGAACTAGGAGCGGACGACTTGTGTCTATTTTTGTTTGTTTCTTCACAGAACCGCACATCGTTCAGTGTTAGTCCATTGTTTATTCTAAATCCTTGTAATATATAAACTGCATTTTATAAGTAATAAAAATTAGTTGATCGTGCAACTTCTATGCTCCTATGCAACCAAAGCAATTACATTTCATTCAAGTATAGTTTACAACCACAAACAAAAAATTCATCTATTCTTATTCTTGTTGTTGTTTTTGTACTCAGTAGAAGGTTCTTCATGATAAAGGCAAAAATTTCCTGTTATTGTTGATAAGTGCTGAAGTTTTTTATGAACAACAGATTTTATATAAGCTCCACGAGGCACTGAAACTATGTTCTATACGTTTTTGTTTTGCAGTTTTTAATTTTTCCTTTTTTGAGAAAATTGCATTTTCCTGTGATTTTTGATAAATCTGATGTTTTTGTGTTTTTATTGCACCATCCCTCTGTTTCACGTTAAAAATCAAAAATTTTCGTATAAAACCTGAATTAGATATTGACAGTTTCAACTTTGCTATAAATACAGTAGTTTTAAATATGTAGAAGAAAAATATTGCATAGATTACATGGCCCTTTATATAACCTGTCTCAGGTTATAGACGGAAGTTGAATTTTCCGTTGCAAATGGAACAGCAGTGAACTGCTATGGATAAACTAGTCAATCTCTATTACATGTCCTGTTTTCCGCAGACAGACACTGAATTGGTAAGCCTCTGTGTATAGGGTAGGATTTAAGTTCGATTAGCAAAGTTTTATTTATTTATTTTTTAGTTGGAGGGAGGGGAAGGTGCTAGCTACCATCCTCTGTCTCTAGCTGGGCACGTTCTAGTTCCGGTAGAAGATATCCCCAGTATTTGGCTGTCGTAATTGTTACCTGTCCTCGGCCGACAATGTAGAACGCAATGGCAGCTTTGCTGTCTCATTTACACTGACGTCTGGTGCCAGCTTTGCACGCGTCTGACCTTTTTTTCCCAGTTCTGTAGGTGACCACTCCGAGAAAGAAGGCGAACAAGTGATCGACCTTACGCCTCAGAAAACACACACACACACAATCGTAACTGTACATTTTTAATGAAGTAATATTTTTCCCAGCAGCGAAACGAACAAAGAACTGTTTTCGCAAATGAGTTACTTCTCCAGTGTATCTGGGATCAACAATGAACTGGGCCATT
Organism: Schistocerca nitens; assembly: GCF_023898315.1. NCBI lineage: Eukaryota > Metazoa > Arthropoda > Insecta > Orthoptera > Acrididae > Schistocerca > Schistocerca nitens. Next base: position 6,994,080 of record NC_064622.1, read on the forward strand.
ATTTGCTCCCCTTCCGGATTGAATAAATTTTGCACAGTAAAATTTTACTTGCAGTTTCCGACACTGACTACAATGAGAGGAACTGAATGTATAATGATTGATTTGACGCCTGTAAGAAGAGCAGAACAAGTCCGACAATTCATACCGTTTGTCTGTAGCTAGCGCAGAGCCTTGGGATAGGTCAAGCGCCGCACTGGCAGTTTCTCGGAATACGGTTTACGCTCACGGGCTATGACGGTTTTGGAGGAAAGAAAAATCTACTCTAGAGAAGTCAACATGTGTTCCGAAAACGGATCTTGCGAAACTCAGTTCTCTCTGTTCGTCCACGGTAATTAGACGGGCGTAGAGAGCGGCGCCGAAGTTGATGGTTTTTGTTTTAGGGCGCAAAAACAACTATGGTCGTACGCGCTCACATCAAAACTGCTAACACGAAGACAAAGAGAGGAGTTAAAAAGGATTACATGTCAATCCCAATCGACGGAACGTAAGACATCTAAAAAGAGGGACGTCGAGAAAGGTCTATGAAGTACGTCACAGAGAAACGGACGTCCAGAACTAAAAATTAAATGTCTTCCGCCATATTGCTACGACGGGTTAAGAAGTAAAACACGATCGACAGCCCGCGCGTTGGCCACTAAAACGGCCGATAACTCAAACGCCAACACAAACGGGAACGTAATCTGTTACAAAAAAGAACATTGTCAGGAAATGGCGGACAGTTCCAAGTTGATGGTGAGTCGCTTCATATCAGGAAGGCATTTGGTACAATTACGCTCAGTCGTTCAGTGAAAAAACGTAGGCGGTTACTGTGTACCAGGCACGATTCGTGACCGCACTCAGCACTGCTTTGGAGAGAGAACTGAACACGTCGCCCCTAACGAAACAACGCTGACAAATCCAAAGGTAATTTCGGGAGCAGACCAAGGAAGTCTGATAGGACCATTACTATTTACAACATATATGAATGATCTAGTAGAGAGCGTCTGTGTTCGCAAATGACGCGGTTGTTCGTAAGACAGTAGCAACGCCGGAAGACAGAATACGTTTTCAGAATGACCTACAGAGAAGTGATGAATGTTACAGGCTGTGGCAGTTGACCCTGAACGAAAAGAAATTTATAATTTTGCGCATACATAAGAAAAGAAATCCACTACAACAGTATTGGTGACAAATTCCTGGAAACAGTACCTACCGTAAAATACCTAGGAGTAATTGTCCGGAGCGACCTTAAGTAGAACGGCCACATAAAACAAAATAATGCGAAAAGCAGTTGCCAGGCTGAGAATGACAAGAAGAATCTTAAGGAAATGTAACTCGATCGATTACTCAGTACTACTCGTCAGTCTGGGAGACTTACCATGTTGCCTTAATACAAGGTATAGACAAATCCACGGAATAGCCGCGCGTTTCGTCACGGGATGGTTCAGTTGGCGCTAGAGCATTACGCAGTTGCTCAGCAAACTGCGGTGTCAAACCTTGCAAGAGAGGCGCTGTGCATCGTGGAGACGTTTACTGTCGAAATTCCGAGAGGAGTCTGACAACATATTACTACCTGCCAGATGCTTCTCTGGAAATGACCACAACGAGAAAATCCGAGAAATCAGAACTGACACGGAGGTTTACCGAGAACAACTCTTCCCAGGCGCTATTCGCGAATGGAACAGGGAAGAGCGGATCAGATGCTGGTACCAGAACTACCCTCCGCCAGAGACCGCAGGGTGGCTTGTGCAGCACTGATGTAGATGTGTGTTGTTGGGGCTCGCAATCTGAAGTTTGCCAGAAGGGAAATTTCAGAGAATGGAAAGATTCAGAGAGACATGTCTAGATTCGAAACAGTTTTATCCAGGTAGTCATATTGCAGTAATGTAAACAGCAACGATACCCAGCACAGTATATAGAACACTGCAGGATTAAAAAATTTGAACAAGTCAACTCCTTCACATACTTACTAACCATGCTTGACGCATATGGAAGCTCCATAAAAAAAAAGGGGGGGGGGAGGAGGAAGCATTCATAAAAATACGAGGATAGCTGATATCAAGGAATTGATCGAGAAAAAGATCTGAAAAATCCTTTATTTGGAGTGTGGTAATCTACGTCTCTAAAAAACTTGGATAATAATGAGGAAGGAAGAGAAATACTTGGAAAGCTTTGAAATCTCTTCTCCACAACGAGAAGAAAGGAGAAAGCCACATAAACATACGAAAAACGAAGTTTTAGAGTAAAGAAACCAACACTAAGTATACAAGACAGAGGAAAGCGAACTGCGATTGACACATCATAAACAAAAACTGTTGAAGGAAAAATAGACGTTAAAAGAAGCGTAGGAAGACGACGATATGGCTTGTTAACAGGCATGAAAAGGGAGGGAAGATTAGGATCTAACGTCCGTCGACGACGAGATGAACAGACAATGAGCTCATCTCGGACTGGGGAAAGATGACGAAAAGCGGCCACGTGCCATCTCGGCATTCGCTTTAAGGGATTTGAACCTTCGCCATACCGAATGGATCTCCAGTAAGTGTCTTCGTGAAAGGAATATCCTTCAAGAACTAAAGTAAACACCACGGAACAAAACATCGTGTAAGACAAATTTCATCCGAAACTTGTCTTTCGACTTTTCTTTAATGATGATCCTTGCAGTGTGTGTGATTTCTTTAGCGACAAATACGTGTGTCAAAAGAAGAAACAAAATTTGTAATCATCTACCACTATATTCTTCAAGAAGCGCTCAACAAAGTGACAAGGACATATATACTTCTCGCTTTGCAGTTGTGAATTTAACGTGCTCTGACAACTGATTTTTGTCAGACGTGAAAATTAAATTTTCCGTAAACGAACACGCTTTACATGCCTCAATACAGATATTCATTATCACAGGCGGATTTCGCCACATAAAAAGCGAAAACCTTTTGTAACAGATAATAAACATCGATATTCCAGTATAAGAAAGGAATTTTGCTTACAAACAAATATTTATGGTGAGGAATAATGAATATTTGGTTACTCACATGTGAACTGGTGTGAACCGTACGACACACTTACGTCCATCGCTTGAAAATTGACGTTATGGTCCTAACTGCTCACCACAAAGAAATGGTTATTAATAGCGACACTGACGGATATTGGAAGAAAATCAAAATATTTGTAGAACAGCCGCAGAAAGTAGCCCGTGTAAACAAAATGTACGCTCACGAAGCAACCTCATTACAGTTTTGTGCCGTAAGAGATCCGTGGAGCGTTTCCCCCAATAGATCTCAGTCAGCCCTTTCACCAGTAGTTGTGGTGACATCTCTGTTGGGTACTCCCCACGATTTGATGGCTACGTTATCGTCCGATACTGGCACACGTACGGCGTCTCTGAACAATCGATGTTCGAGCCCCGCACGCTGTACGCGCACAACAGACAAAGGGACACACTCGCCTTGTCTCTGATCCATCGTAGACAGGTGCCCCAAAACATCGTTCGTTCGCAGGCTCGGCGGCCGCTGCAGCTGATCGCGTGGCGAACACTTCGGCGCTCGGGACGCGACTGACAGCCGCTACGCAGCCACGAGCCTGTGTGGTGTGGGGGCGGTGGAGGGGAGGGAGCGGGGCGCCACGCCATTGGCCGAGACCGCGGGAGTGTCTTGCGTCTCGCGGCGCGTGGCGCTGCGTATTCACGTGGCACTCCGGGCCTGGCGGCCGGCGAGCGACCCCCGACCTGCGCCCGGCGTCTGACGTTGGTCCACATCCGGGTAGCCCGCCAGAGCAGAGGGGAGACGCCGGCGCTATCTGCAGCCTCTCCGGCAGAAGAGGCAGACCTTCCAGTGTTGTAAACACGACATACGAGGGTCACTCGACAATGAGACAAACGTACACTGCCCGACAAAAAAAGTGAAACAATCGGAAGACGTGATAGGCTATCAATGTACGCTACGTGATCAAAAGCATCCGGACACCTGGCTGAAAATGACTTACAAGTTCGTGGGGCCCTCCATTGGTAATGCTGGAATTCAGTATGGCGTTGGCTCACACTTAGCCTTGATGACAGCTTCCACTTTCGCAGGCATACGTTCATTCATGTGCTGGGAGGTTTCTTGGGGAATGGCAGCCCATTCTTTACGGAGTGCTGCACTGAGCAGAGGTATCGATGTCGGTCGGTGAGGCCTGGCACGAAATCGGCGTTCCAAAACATCCCAGAGGTTCTATAAGATTCACGTCAGGACTATGTGCAGGCCAGTACATTACAGGGATGTTATTGTCGTGTAATCACTCCGCCACAGGCGGCCGTGCATTATGAATAGGTGATCGATCGTGTAGATAGATGTAATCACCATCCCCGAATTACTCTTCAGCAGTGGGAAGCAAGAAGGTACTTAAAACATCATGTACGTCTATGCTATGATAGTGCCACGCAAAACAACAACGGGTGCATGCCCCCTCCACGAAAAACACGACCACACCATAACACCACCGCCTCCGAATTTTACTGTCGGCACAACACAGAATGACAGAGGACGTTAACCGGGCATTCGCCATACCCACACTCTGTCATCAGATCGCCACATTGTGTACCGTGATTCGTCACTCCACGCAACGTTTTTCCACTGTTCAAAAAATGGCTCTGAGCACTATGGGACTTAACATCTGAGGTCATTCCAGACTGAAGCGCCTAGAACCGCTGGGCCACACCGGCCGGCTTTCCACTGTTCAATCGTCCAATGTTTACGCTCCTTACACCAAGCTGGGCGTCGTTTGGCATTTACCGGCGTAATGTGTGGCTTATGAGCAGCCGCTCGACCATGAAATACACGTTTACTCACCTCCCGCCGAACTGTCTTAGTACCTGCCGTGGATCCTGATGCAGTTTGAAATTCCTGTTAGATGGCCTGCATAGATGTCTGCATATTACACATTACGACCCTCTTCGAACTGTCGGCGGTCTCTGTCAGTCAACAGAAGAGGTCGGCCTGTACGCTTTTGTGCTCCCTTCACGTTTCCACTTCACTGTCACATCGGAAACAGTGGACCTTGGGATGTTTAGGAGTGTGGAAATCTCGCTTTCAGACGTATGACAGAAGTGACACCCAATCACCTGACCACGTTCGAAGCCCATGAGTTCCGCGGAGCGCCCCGTTCTGCTCTCTCACAATCTCTAATGACTACTGAGGTCGCTGATATGGAGTACCTGGCAGTAGGTGGCAGCACAATGCACCTAATACGAAAAACTTATGTTTTTTCGCTAAACAGAAGTGACAAGCGTTAAATAATAAAATATCACCGTTTCTTATTTTCTGCGATCAGTGTAAGGCACTTGAGTGTGTGAATCAAAGTATACTAGACAAACTGAAGTTTTATGGGACTGATGTCATATCTAACCAAAAGAATGCATAAACTTTTACTTAGTAACTCAACCAATATCGTCCGGGGACATAATTCTGACTGCGCAGGAGTCACATATGTTGATCCCCAAGGCTCAATCTTAGGTCCAGTATTGTTTCTCATATTCGTAAACAATCTTCCGCCTAATATACAACAAGCAGTGTTAGTCCTTTCTGCACATGAGATTAGTGTTGGAATCAATCCAAGCAAGCATAGAGAAACAGAAGAAATGGTAAACAAAGTTCTTAGAACTATCATTGACTGCTTTTCAGCGAGTGGGCTGGCCCTCAATTTTAAAAGGACACGACATGAAGTTTTGCTCATCTAGGGGTACTACACCAGTGATAAGTGTAACACACGGTGAGAAACTAATAAATAGTGTGTAAACTTCGAAATTTTAGGTGTACATATCGATGAGAATTTAAATTGGATAAAACACATTTTGAAACTCCTAAAACAACAACTAAGCCACATTTGCTCTTCGAATCCTACAAATCTTGGGAAGAGAAATCAATAAGTTGACATATTTTGCATATTTTCATTCAGTAATGCCATACGGAGTAACGTTCTGGTGTAACTCATCTTTAAGGAAGAGAGTCTTCGTTGCTCAAAAACGTCCTGTAACAATAACATGTGGTGCTCGCCCACGATCATCTTGTAGACTTCTGTTTAAGGAGTTGGGCATTCTGACTATCTCTTCACAGTATATTTATTCCCTCACGAAGTTTGTTCCTTTTCAACTGTAGTGGATTATTTACAACAATGTTATACTTTTAATGGCAATATCAGAGGGAAAAAATGACATTCATTAGTCCACATCAAGGGTGTCTTTAAGAGAAAAATAGGGTGCACAATGCTACAAAAAATGTATTAATTACCCAGTCGTTCAAATGTTTGACAGGCAGGGAAGCAGAATTTCGAAACGAACTGAGAAAATTTCTGCTTGACATCTCCTTGTACTCTGTAGAAGAATTTCCATTATTTTAATGTTGGGTTGGGTTGTTTGGGGGAAGAGACCAAACAGCGAGGTCATCGGTCTCATGGGATTAGGGAAGGACGGGGAAGGAAGTCGGCCGTGCCCTTTCAAAGGAACCATGCCGTCATTTCCCTGGAGCGATTTAGGGAAATCACGGAAAACCTAAATCAGGATGGCCGAACGCTGGATTGAACCGTCGTACTCCCGAATGCGAGGGCAGTGTGCTAACCACTGCTCCACCTCGCTCGGTTATTTTAATGTAAAACGTGGTGAGTTGGAGTCACTAACTCACACCTGTATACTGCCGCTTCGTAAAACAGAGCAATCTTCGAAATGTTCAACCTAATTTGGGATGTGAACGTAAAATGACTCGTTCCATATCATTACGATTTACCTTACAAAATGATCCATGGAACATGAAAGTAACTAATAACTGTTTAACTTTGAACACGTGCACACAATCGGCGAGTGTGATTAGAGTTGCAATTATCTGTGACGCATAGAAGGGCATTAGTGTTGTTCGTGTTTGTAGTGCTGTTGTCAGGCCTGGTAGGGTATACAAGTTGCGTGAACAGCGTCAGATGCTGCGCGGTCACTGAAGGACACAGGTGCCGTATATTCGCGTGACAGAGCTTTATCAGTACCTGACAGAACTTGAAAGGGGTGACACTGTGAGTCTCCATTTGAGCGTCTGGGGTCGTACAGAAGTACTGTCCACTCTAATGGTGTGCGTTTAAGGCGATATTAGTACCGGCCTTTCATGTCTTACACCGGTTTAAAATTTGTCTTTATGATAGATATTCTAAATGGACATTGTATTACGCAAACGCTGTTGCTCTTTGCAGAACGATGCTTGTGGCAGTGACAATGCACTCGTGAACAGAAAGTATTGTCGTCGGTTTAGAATTGAGCTGCATTACATAAACTGTGAATGTAATATTGCTCATTTTCTTGACTTCGATATATGACGTACGTTAGAACACTAACAGCCAATGTGGAAACTGAACTGTGTTGCTACGTAGGTCACTCTCTTCGTGGGAACAGTTTTATCGTGAACCATGAATATTAATAGTAGGTGGACTGTCTAACTTCGCAACTGGCAAATTATAGCAAATGTAAAGTTAATTTAAACACTTCATGTGGAGTGGCGAAACTAACGTGTGTGAAAGTTGCAGTTGAACTACGTAACACGACCTTCAAGTGGTGCATAAACAGTTACTTTGTTCCGGCTTATGACAAATGGATGCTACGCAACTTATTACCACTGCCAGCCGAAACAGGATGAAAAGAAAGAGGATATTTTAATGTAAACGAGACGACCGTACGAACTTAGGATTCGTATCAGAAACTTCAAACTGCTTTTACTTCCGTCGCCATATCACGCCGACCAAGAACAGATAAGACTCAAAACCGTTCCTCTCTTGAAGAAACTAACAATTGTAAACAATTTAGTTTTGCTTTGTAATAGACTATGTCTTAATGTTTCTCTCCGTAAATAAAAGTACAGTAGTGTATTGTAAAGACTATTCACTTCCAGTGATTGTTGACCCACCATTAACAGTAGTTATTGCCGTCATTTGTTTGTTTTTGCTTTTCAGTGTATTTGTACTAGTCGTTGCAGGCGTTTTATGTGCCTTGTGGAAGGGTGTGCTTCGATGTGTATATACATTAGTTTAGACAGGAGAATGTGTGTGTGTGTGGGGGGGGGGGGGGGGTACTGTGAAATGTGGCCAGACGTGTAAGTTGAGGCATCCGCCATTGAAGTTATTTACACCGACCAATTACAAAGAAGTAACTTATTCGTCATTGGTTCAAGTTAGCGTATTAGAGGGAGCTTTGAATCTGACAGCTGTCAAAGTACACGATCTTTGTTTACGTGCCACGGAATGCCGTATTCCCATTCATTCATGTTTAGATGCAAGTTTATCTGGGTTTAACTGTTACTGGTAGGCAAAATTACGGCACACTGTGTCCTTATTTATCAGATTAACTTCAGAGTGTTTTACTGTTTTCACTATCGAAGGATTTTATCATCAGAATTTTAACAGGATTGAGAAATTTCTCATATAGAGGTTTGCTTTGAAGTTTCCAGAAGTAGAACGGGTTCTTGGGATTTATGCACTATTAATTTACTTCATGCTGTTTAAAGAAAAACATTTTCTGATTACAAATTCACGGTCATAGTAAATGTCCAGGAACCGTTTTCTTCACACTGTCCATCATAAGGGAGGAACGCACCAAGCACCCGGTAACCTCTTCACGTCTGCGACTACGATTCGACAACAAGTAATCGGCTCCCTGCTACGTGCTGTGTCGTCCAACACCGTTTGGTCAGACAGACCAGGCTGCCAGCGCCGCAACACACACGGCTGCGTTTAGAGTGGCATTGCGACCGGGGAGCGTGGTCTGCTGATCAAGACGCCGCAGTCACGGTTCTGCACTTCCACGGTGGCCTTCGTCTGCGCGGATGGCAGCGGCCTGCAGACAGGTCCCGTTTTGGAGAGGCGCAGCAGTCATACAGGGTGGCGCACCAAATGTGTTACCATTTTGTTTTTGAATATAAACTTTATTGTCAAAGCAATCTGAAAGGAACATATACTACAATGAACAGCCGTCCGTGGAGATTTGTTCTAACTCAGCACATGCTCAATGTGTCCACCATTTCGTTTCCTAACTTCCTTCAAACGAACACTGGAGTTAGTGATTACCCTACGGCACATGTCTTCCGTAATTTCACTGCAAGCTTGAAAAATAAGTCTTCTGAGCTCCATTAAATCACGTGGACGTTTCGGGAAAATTTTTTCCTTTAGGTACCCCCAAAGAAAAAAGTCACATGGATTGAGGTTTGGACTATTGGGGGGGGGGCAATTTTGTCCGTCATTAAAGCGACCTGTAAACCTGAGTTTTGTGTTAGTAGAAGAGCCAACACCGTGTTACGAGTGGAGGCCGAAATGCACGCGTTTTAGCTCACGCAGGCTGGCGTGAGGAGGGAAGAACTATACTGACGTGAGCTCTGGAACGTAACAAGGAATGAGAATTCAGAAAGCGTACGTATTTAGTTTGATACTTAACTTTAATCCATTAATGAAGAACGTCGCTCTTGACGGTACATGATTCACAATATCAATATCAATAGTAACTGAATATGGCGCCTTGCTAGGTCGTAGCAAATGACGTAGCTGAAGGCTATGCTAAACTGTCGTCTCGGCAAATGAGAGCGTATGTAGACAGTGAACCATCGCTAGGAAAGTCGGCTGTACAACTGGGAAGAGTGCTAGGGAGTCTCTCTAGACTAGACCTGCCGTGTGGAGGCGCTCGGCCTGCAATCACTGATAGTGGCGACACGCGGGTCCGACGTATACTAACGGACCGTGGCCGATTTAAAGGCTACCGCCTAGCAAGTGTGGGGTCTGGCGGTGACACCACACTGAGTGAAATGATCCGCATGTCTAAATGCTCGTGTAAAAACTCCAACACAGTGTTTGCAGTATGTGGCCTTGCTCCATCTTGCATGAACCACTGCGTGTTGAAGGGCAAGGCAGTAGCAAGAGGCTGTGGAATGAAGCTCTTGCGAAGCATGCTCAAATAACGCTCGCTGCTCAGAGTTTCTTCAAAGAAAAAGGTTCGAACAAGGCCGTGACTGGAAATTGCTGCCCACGCTGTAATCCTCGGAGAATAATGTTGTCGTTCGTGAAGCACTTGTGGGTTTTCAGTGGACTAAAAGCGTACATTTTGTTTGTTAACCACACCGTCTCAATGAAAATGCGGCTCGTCTGAAAACCAAACTTTGTTCAGAGTTTCTTCCCTGTCCTCCGCCCACTGAGCAAACAGTAGTGTCTGCTGCTTGTGTTCTTCAGTCAGCTTCTGTGCACAGGTCATCTTGTATGGGTACATATGTAGGTCACTTTTAACAATGCGTTGAACGGAGCGTCTGGATATTCCCAGTTGCACTGCTGCCTTTCTACACGATTTCCCGGGACTTCTTCTCCGGCGAACAAACAGGCTTAGGCAGAGGTCGCTTCGCTTCCAATGCTGTTCCTTCCTGTACAAATGTATCTTACAATCTGTGGATGGTCTTCTTGCAAGGGACCCATCGTGTGCTAAACTGTTCTCGGAAACGCCTCTTGAGTCACAACAAGGCTTTTCGTTTCATGAAAAAGTAACACAATTGCCGATCGTTGCTGTGTCGTCAGTCTTCCATTGTCAGCCATTGCTGCTTACTAGTCTCCTAGCGGCAGTATCGTGAATTACACGTCATTTCGTAAGTCATTTGTTTTTCCAAGCTCTGCTGGTACTGCTGTACAGATCCCAGCGGGATATCTAATGTGCGTCGTAAATTGTGAAAGAAACAATTGGTAACACATTTCGTGCGCCAGCCTATAGTACTGGCGTCATGCTGCGGGCAGCCATTAGGCTATGACTTCAGGTGCTGCTAGTGGTTCATGGCACTGTGACAGGAAAACCGTACATCGTGGACATCACGTGCCGCAGTGCGTTCTGTTTCTTGCGACAGTACGGCGGTGACATTTTTCAACGGGGCAACGCCAGTCCACACATGACAACTGTCTCTGTTAACCGTTTGCGTCAGGTTGACGTCATCCAGTGGCCAGCTGGATCCCCAAAACCTGCTCCAACAGAATACGTGAGAGACTAGCTCGGACGTCAACTCCGTACCCGTGCTAGTATCCAGGATATCGAGAACTAGTTACAACATTTGTGGGGCAGCTTCCTTCAGGTCAGGCCGGATCGGCCTTACTGCAGCTTTCCCAGTCCAATCAGTGGACGAATCCAGGGCACAGAAGTTGCAACGTCATACTGATAAGTGGCCTCATGCTGCCGAGTTCTTTGCAAATTTGTGTGTTTTGTAATCACTGAAATCATGTCACTTAGCTTCTCAAGATGCAAAGCAAATTATGTTAAGAATCGTTAATAAAAGACTGGAAAAGAAAATGGAAGAGAATCTGGCTGAAGAAGAATTTGTTTTAGACAATACTGTTACAGGTTGCGAATTTTGGGAGATGGCATTATTGAAAAAGGAAGAGACCTATATATGTTTTGTAGACTTGGAATGGCTTTCCATAACGTGCAGTGTACACTGGTACACTGCGGCGCCAGCGACGACGGTGACCACGTCGCAGAGGCATTGCTGTGGCGCGTTAACGGCTCAGCAGCTGTTGTGGCTGAGCACCTGAAGGATAATTTGGAAAATATTGCGAGTAGATTTCCCCACCATGCTATAGTTCTGGGTGGAGATTTTAATTTGCCGGATATAGACTGGGAGACTCAAACGTTCATAACGGGTGGCAGGGACAAAGAATCCAGTGGAATTTTTTTAAGTGCTTTATCTGAAAACTACCTTGAGCACTTAAACAGAGAACCGACTCGTGGCGATAACATATTAGACCTTCTGGTGACAAACAGACCCGAACTATTTGAAAAAGTTAACGCAGAACAGGGAATCATAAAGCGGTTACGGCATCGATGATTTCAGCCGTAAATAGGAATATTAAAAAGGGTAGGACGATTTTTCTGTTTAGAAAAAGTGACAAAAAGCAGATTTCAGAGTACCTGTTGGCTCAACACAAAAGTTGTCTCAAGTACAGATAGTGTTGAGGATCAGTGGACAAAGTTCAAAACCGTCGTACATTATGCGTTAGATGAGTATGTGCCAAGCAAGATCGTAAGAGATGGAAAAGAGCCACCGTGGTACAACAACCGACTTAGAAAACTGCTGCGGAAGCGAAGGGAACTTCACAGCAAACATAAACATAGCCAAAGCCTAGCAGGCAAACAAAAATTACGCGAAGCGAAATGTAGTGTGAGGAGGGCTATGCGAGAGGCGTTCAGTGAATTCGAAAGTAAAGTTCTATATACTGACTTGGCAGAAAATCCTAAGAAATTCTGGTCTTATGTCAAAGCGGTAGGTGGATCAAAACAAAATGTCCAGACACACTGTGACCAAAATGGTACTGAAACAGAGGATGACAGACTAAAGGCCGAAATACTAGATGTCTTTTTCCAAAGCTGTTTCACAGAGGAAGACTGCACTGTAGTTCCTTCTCTAGATTGTCGCACAGATGACAAAATGGTAGATATCGAAATAGAAGACAGAGGGATAGAGAAACAATTAAAATCGCTCAAAAGAGGAAAGGCCGCTGGACCTGATGGGATACCAGTTCTATTTTACACAGAGTACGCGAAGGAACTTGCCGCCCCCCCCCCCCCCCCCTTCTTGCAGCGATGTACCGTAGATCTCTAGAAGAGCGTAGCGTTCCAAAGGATTGGAATAGGGCACAGGTCATCCCCGTTTTCAAGAAGGGACGTCGAACATATGTGCAGAACTATAGACCTGTATCTCCAACGTCGATCAGTTGTAGAATTTTGGAACACGTATTATGTTCAAGTATAACGACTTTCCTGGAGACTAGACATCTACTCTGTAGGAATCAGCATGGGTTTCGAGAAAGACGGTCGTGTGAAACCCAGCTCGCGCTATTCGTCCACGAGACTCAGAGGGCCATAGACACGGGTTCACAGGTAGATGCCGTGTTTCTTGACTTCCGCAAGGCGTTCGATACAGTTCCCCACAGTCGTTTAATGAACAAAGTAAGAGCATATGGACTATGCCGTGTTTCTTGACTTCCGCAAGGCGTTCGATACAGTTCCCCACAGTCGTTTAATGAACAAAGTAAGAGCATATGGACTATCAGACCAATTGTGTGATTGGATTGAGGAGTTCCTAGATAACAGAACGCAGCATGTCATTCTCAATGGAGAGAGGTCTTCCGAAGTAAGAGTGATTTCAGGTGTGCCACAGGTGAGTCTCTGGGACCGTTGCTGTTCACAATATACATAAATGACCTTGTGGATGACATCGGAAGTTCACTGAGGCTTTTTGCAGATGATGCTATGGTGTATCGAGAGGTTGTAACAATGGAAAATTGTACTGAAATGCAGGAGGATCTGCAGCGAATTGACGTATGGTGCAGGGAATGGCAACTGAATCTCAATGTAGACAAGTGTAATGTGCTGCGAATACATAGAAAGATAGATTCCTTATCATTTAGCTACAAAATTGCAGGTGTAGCAACTGGAAGCAGTTAATTCCATAAATTATCTGGGAGAACGCATTAGTTTTTTTTTTTTTTTTTTTTGTGGTTTTAGGGCGCACAACGTCAACGGTCATTAGCGCCCAGACTACTTTAGGAATGCACCGCGAGTCACCAGTTTAAAACAGCAACAAAACGGAGAACACGATGAAAGACATACTGACAGGCATAGGATTAAAAAAGAAAACAGCATAATCAAATGTCCTTTGAGAGGGTTGTCAAATTGATAAAATGAAGAACGCGAGCAGCTGCTCGTGGGTCATCCGCTAAAATGGCTTCTACAGTACATGGCAGGCCAATATCGAGACGTAGGGTGTTAAAATTCGGACACGACGTTAAAATGTGGCGGACCGTCAGCAATTGCCCACATGGGCAGAACGGCGCCGGCGCAGCCGTCAGCAGATGGCGATGGCTGAACCGGCAGTGGCCAATTCGCAACCGGGCCAAAACTACCTCCTCCCGCCGAGGAGGGCGTGAGGAGGACGTCCAAGCCACGGGTAGAGCTTTCAAGGCCCGAAGCTTGTTGTCGGGAAGTGCAGCCCAATCGGCATGCCACAGCGAGACAATGCGCCGACAAATTACCCTGCTACAATCTGACGAAGGGACACCACAAGAAGCTGTCCGAGGTTGGAGGACCGCAGCCTTGGCCGCGGCATCTGCAGCTTCGTTCCCAGGGATACCGACATGGCCAGGAATCCACATAAAGCTAACCGGAGAACCGACGTCCACCAGCTGCTGAAGAGAGCGTTGGATCCGGTGCACGAAAGGGTGAACCGGGTACGGATCACCGAGGCTCTGGATAGCGCTCAGGGAATCGGAGCAGATGACATATGCAGAATGTCGGTGGCGGCAGATGTAAAGGACAGCCTGGTAGAGGGCAAAGAGCTCAGCTGTGAAGACCGAACAATGGCCATGGAGCCGATATTGGAAACTTTGTGCCCCGACAATAAAAGAACACCCGACCCCGTCATTGGTCTTAGAGCCATCTGTATAAATGAAGGTCGTATTAATGAACTTCGAACGAAGTTCGACAAAACGGGAGTGGTAGACTAAATCGGGGATAACCTCCTTCGGGAGCGAGCAGAGGTCAAGGTGGACGCGAACCTGAGCCTGGAGCCAAGGTGGCGTGTGGCTCTCGCCCACTCGAAAGGTGGCAGGGAGTGAAAAATGAAGGTGTTGAAGGAGGCGACGAAAGCGAACTCCAGGGGGTAGCAGGGCGGAGACATACAACCCGTATTGACTGTCGAGAGAGTCATCAAAAAAGGAACGATAAGATGGGTGGTCAGGCATTGCCAGTAGCCGACAGGCATACCGACAAAGCAGTATATCGCGCCGGTAGGTGAGTGGCAACTCACCAGCGTCAGCATGAAGACTCTCGACGGGACTAGTATAAAACGCTCCGATCGCAAGTCGTAAACCCCGATGTTGTATGGAGTTGAGGCGGCGTAAGATGGATGGCCGTGCAGAGGAGTATACGAAGCTCCCATAATCCAGCTTGGAGCTGACGATCGACCGACATAGGCGAAGGAGGACGGTTCGATCCGCTCCCCACGACATACCACTGAGAACACGGAGGACATTTAGAGAACGGGTACAACGGGCAGCCAAATAAGACATGTGGAGACCAACTAAGTTTCCTGTCAAATGTAAGACCTAAAAATTTTGTTGTCTCCACGAATGGGAGAGCAACGGGACCAAGTCGTAAAGACGGTGGGAGAAATTCTTTGTAGCGCCAGAAGTTAATACAGACCGTCTTCTCGGCAGAAAAACGGAAGCCACTGGCGACACTCCACGAGTAAAGACGGTCAAGAGAACGCTGAAGACAGCGCTCCAAGACACGTGGACACTGCGCGCTGCAATAGATGGTAAAATCGTCCACGAAAAGGGAGCCTGATACATCAGCTGGGAGGCAATCCATTATTGGATTGATCGCTATGGCGAAGAGAGCGACGCTCAAAACTGAGCCCTGTGGTACCCCATTCTCCTGGCGAAAAGTGTCTGACAGGACAGAACCCACACGTACCCTGAACTGTCGATCCATTAAAAAGGAACGAATAAAAAGAGGGAGGCGACCGCGAAGACCCCATGTATGCATGGTGCGGAGAATGCCCGCCCTCCAACAGGTGTCGTAAGCCTTCTCCAAATCAAAGAACACAGCCGCGGTCGGGCGCTTCCGCAAGAAGTTATTCATAATGAAGGTCGACAAGGTAACCAGATGGTCAACAGCAGACCGGCGCCTACGAAATCCACATTGTACATTGGTAAGTAGGCGTCGAGACTCGAGCAGCCAAACCAATCGAGAGTTAACCATTCGCTCCATCACTTTACAGACACAGCTGGTAAGCGAGATGGGTCGATAACTGGAGGGCAAGTGCTTGTCCTTCCCCGGCTTAGGAATCGGGACAACAATAGACTCGCGCCAGCATGCGGGATGAGGGATGGAATATTCAGCAGCAGAGAGAATGACTTCCGTGAGGTGTGCGACCTGACTATCGCAGCTTGGGAATGTTTGATCCTGAAAGGTCGCCCTTGAAGAGAAGAGCCCCCAGTCTGCTTTGGAGATGTTCCAACTAGATGAGCACGGAGAGGGGGTATGCTGCAGGAGATGGATAACACACGGGAAGTGGTCACTCGAATATGTATCAGAAAGAGCATACCACTCGAACCGGCGTGCAAGTTGGGGAGTACATATAGAGAGATCTAAATGGGAATAGGTGTGAGATGTATCCGAAAGAAAAGTAGGGGCGCCAGTATTGAGGCAGACGAGATTGAGCTGGTTGAAAAGGTCTGCTAACAGGGAGCCCCTCGGGCAGGATGCTGGAGAGCCCCAAAGGGGATGGTGGGCATTGAAGTCTCCAGTTAACAAAAATGGTGCAGGTAGCTGAGCAATAAGTTGCATCATGTCTGCCCTGGTAACGGCAGACGACGATGGAGTGTAAACGGTACAAATGGAAAATGTAAAAGTGGGGAGAGTAATGCGGATGGCAACTGCCTGCAGGCCGGTGTGCAACGTGATGGGATCGTAGTAAATATCATCCCGGACCAGCAACATAACCCCTCCATGAGCTGGGATACCTACCACAGGGGGTAGGTCAAAACGCACAGAGGTGTAGTGTGCCAAGGCAATTTGATCGCATGGGCGTAGCTTCGTTTCCTGGAGGGCTACGACGAGCGGACGGTGCAAGCGAAGCAGCAACTTCAAGTCCTCTCGGTTGGAGCGAATGCTGCGAATATTCCAGTGAATAAGTGCCATCGTAAGAAAAAAGGAAGACGAAAGAAGGGGTCACCTCGAAGGCCGCTGAGGGCCTGGCTTCGAGCGAGCACTGCCGCCGCTATCAGTAGGCGGACAGTCATCGTCCATTGGTTCTATAGGTTCATCGGCCATCTTGGGAAGATGGCCGGGAGGGGGAGCTTCCTCCGCCGGTGAACGGCCAGATGTTCGGCTACCAGCGGTGCGGCCAGGCGAAAGGGATGACGGCCTGGGGCGGCAACCGCTGGGTGGCGCAGGAGAAGAAATGCGCCGTGGCGGAGAAGGAGAACTGTGCTTCCTATTAGCCTTCTTGGATGGTCGTTTGGTGGAAGTACCGGACGAAGGCTGGGAGGTCGAGGTACGTAGGAAGTCTGCACGGGACGGTTCCTTCTTGAAGGCCCGTGCATCTGACTTCTGGGTCTTCGTCTTAGCAGAAGCTGATGAAGGGGCTGGTGTCTGTGGGGTGATGGGACGAAGAGGAGACATCGACCGCGCGATCTTAGCACTGGCCGAACGGACGACCGTGGTGCTGAAGGTCAGATCGCAGGTCTGGGTTGCCACCTCCCTGGTAGTCCGAGGAGAGGCGAGGACAGTACTGTATTTCCCCGCTGGGAGCAGCGTGGGCTTCCTACTAGCCAATAGCTTGCGAGCAGCCGAGGTGGACACTTTCTCTGTGACCCGAATTTCCTGGATACAGCGGAGAACGCATTAGGAGTGATTTAAAATGGAATGGCCATATAAAGTTGATCGTCGGTAAAGCAGATGCCAGACAGATTCATTGGAAGAATCCTAAGGAAATGCAATCCGAAAACTAAGGAAGTAGGTTACAGTACGCTTGTTCGCCCACTGCTTGAATAGTGCTCAGCGGGGTGGGATCCGTACCAGATAGAGTTGATAGAAGAGATAGAGAAGATCCAACGGAGAGCAGCGCGCTTCGTTACAGGATCATTTAGTAATCGCGAAAGCGTTACGGAGATGATAAATAAACTCCAGTGGAAGACTCTGCAGGAGAGACGCTCAGCAGCTCGGTACGGGCTTTTCTTGAAGTTTCTAGAACATACCTTCACCGAGGAGTCCAGCAGTATATTGCTCCCTCCTACGTATATCTCGCGAAGAGACCATGAGGATAAAATCAGAGAGATTAGAGCCCACACAGAAGCCTACAGACAATCCTCCTTTCCACGAACAATACGAGACTGGAATAGAAGGGAGAACCGATAGAGGTACTCAGGGTACCCCCCGCCACACACCGTCAGGTGGCTTGCGGAGTGTAGATGTAGATGTAGGATAAGCTTATAACTGTAATGACGGGAAAGAGCGTAGACTGGAAAACGAGTCGATTTACAAACTCTTAACATTTAAATCAAAAAGCGTCAGTGAAAATGAGAGGATAACGCAGCAACTGTATACAACTTGGAAAAGGAGTAAGACAAGGCTGCTGTGTGTCTTCTACACTCTTCGGTCCGTAATTACAAAATATGACTGACATTGTCACTAGATGACAAGGGGATAAAATTGGAGGAAGAAGAATATGGTGCTTGAGGTTTGCAGATGACATGGTCATCCTAGCAACAGGTCGAAAGGAATAACAGGATGTAGTGGATACCATTGAAGGCAAAGGAAAGACTTATGGAATGGAAATAAATACAAAGAAAACCAAAGTAATTGCTGTGGCAGGAAACAGGTAAAGGTAATGCTCATTGGAGAAGTATTAGAACACGTGCAAAGCTTTAAATACCTCGGTAGCAGGACAGAAACGGAAGAAGAGCAGTACAGAAATTAAAACCAGAATAATAATGGCGAAAGAGGCATTTTATAAGAAAAGGAGAAGTGGTATGGACAGAGATATAAGGAAAAGGTTAATAAAATGTTTTGTCTGGCGCGTCGTCCTGTATGGTACTGAAAGGTGGACACTGTGGCAGGAACAAGGCTGGAGGCTTTTGAAATGTGGACTTGGCGGAGGATGGAAAGAACATGTTGGACGGACAGAGTGAAAAATGAAGACATACTGAGAAGAGCGGGAGAGCAAACACAATTACTGGATGTGATAAAAAGAAGAAAACGAAACTGGACTGGACGTATATTAAGCATAAAGGAAGGGCTTATAAATAAAGTCTTCGATGTGTATGTGGAAGGAAAGAGAAGGCGAGGGAGGAAGTCATATCCCGGATTATGTGATAGACGGCAGCACACACAGCAGCATTAAGAAGGAAGCAATGGATCGCATGAAATGGAGACACAAAGGACTTGCCAATACAGCAGGAAACATGTTGATGTTTATGATGATCATCATCATCTCAACCCATGAAGTTTCATTCACTTTCCTCATCCAAGCCTTTCGTAAGACTGACAAACATCAGTGCTGCACAGTAGAACAAGTCGATGTGAAGTGGCCTGACAGTAGAACAAGTCGATGTGACGTGGCCTGACAGTAGAACAAGTCGATGTGACGTGGCCTCACAGTAGAACAAGTCGATGTGACGTGGCCTCACAGTAGAACAAGTCGATGTGACGTGGCCTCACAGTAGAACAAGTCGATGTGACGTGGCCTCACAGTAGAACAAGTCGATGTGACGTGGCCTCACAGTAGAACAAGTCGATGTGACGTGGCCTCACTGTAGAACAAGTCGATGTGACGTGGCCTCACTGTAGAACAAGTCGATGTGACGTGGCCTCACTGTAGAACAAGTCGATGTGACGTGGCCTCACTGTAGAACAAGTCGATGTGACGTGGCCTCACTGTAGAACAAGTCGATGTGACGTGGCCTCACAGTAGAACAAGTCGATGTGACGTGGCCTCACAGTAGAACAAGTCGATGTGACGTGGCCTCACAGTAGAACAAGTCGATGTGACGTGGCCTCACAGTAGAACAAGTCGATGTGACGTGGCCTCACAGTAGAACAAGTCGATGTGACGTGGCCTCACAGTAGAACAAGTCGATGTGACGTGGCCTCACAGTAGAACAAGTCGATGTGACGTGGCCTCACAGTAGAACAAGTCGATGTGACGTGGCCTCACAGTAGAACAAGTCGATGTGACGTGGCCTCACAGTAGAACAAGTCGATGTGACGTGGCCTCACAGTAGAACAAGTCGATGTGACGTGGCCTCACAGTAGAACAAGTCGATGTGACGTGGCCTCACAGTAGAACAAGTCGATGTGACGTGGCCTCACAGTAGAACAAGTCGATGTGACGTGGCCTCACAGTAGAACAAGTCGATGTGACGTGGCCTCACAGTAGAACAAGTCGATGTGACGTGGCCTCACAGTAGAACAAGTCGATGTGACGTGGCCTCACAGTAGAACAAGTCGATGTGACGTGGCCTCACAGTAGAACAAGTCGATGTGACGTGGCCTCACAGTAGAACAAGTCGATGTGACGTGGCCTCACAGTAGAACAAGTCGATGTGACGTGGCCTCACAGTAGAACAAGTCGATGTGACGTGGCCTCACAGTAGAACAAGTCGATGTGACGTGGCCTCACAGTAGAACAAGTCGATGTGACGTGGCCTCACAGTAGAACAAGTCGATGTGACGTGGCCTCACAGTAGAACAAGTCGATGTGACGTGGCCTCACAGTAGAACAAGTCGATGTGACGTGGCCTCACAGTAGAACAAGTCGATGTGACGTGGCCTCACAGTAGAACAAGTCGATGTGACGTGGCCTCACAGTAGAACAAGTCGATGTGACGTGGCCTCACAGTAGAACAAGTCGATGTGACGTGGCCTCACAGTAGAACAAGTCGATGTGACGTGGCCTCACAGTAGAACAAGTCGATGTGACGTGGCCTCACAGTAGAACAAGTCGATGTGACGTGGCCTCACAGTAGAACAAGTCGATGTGACGTGGCCTCACAGTAGAACAAGTCGATGTGACGTGGCCTCACAGTAGAACAAGTCGATGTGACGTGGCCTCACAGTAGAACAAGTCGATGTGACGTGGCCTCACAGTAGAACAAGTCGATGTGACGTGGCCTCACAGTAGAACAAGTCGATGTGACGTGGCCTCACAGTAGAACAAGTCGATGTGACGTGGCCTCACAGTAGAACAAGTCGATGTGACGTGGCCTCACAGTAGAACAAGTCGATGTGACGTGGCCTCACAGTAGAACAAGTCGATGTGACGTGGCCTCACAGTAGAACAAGTCGATGTGACGTGGCCTCACAGTAGAACAAGTCGATGTGACGTGGCCTCACAGTAGAACAAGTCGATGTGACGTGGCCTCACAGTAGAACAAGTCGATGTGACGTGGCCTCACAGTAGAACAAGTCGATGTGACGTGGCCTCACAGTAGAACAAGTCGATGTGACGTGGCCTCACAGTAGAACAAGTCGATGTGACGTGGCCTCACAGTAGAACAAGTCGATGTGACGTGGCCTCACAGTAGAACAAGTCGATGTGACGTGGCCTCACAGTAGAACAAGTCGATGTGACGTGGCCTCACAGTAGAACAAGTCGATGTGACGTGGCCTCACAGTAGAACAAGTCGATGTGACGTGGCCTCACAGTAGAACAAGTCGATGTGACGTGGCCTCACAGTAGAACAAGTCGATGTGACGTGGCCTCACAGTAGAACAAGTCGATGTGACGTGGCCTCACAGTAGAACAAGTCGATGTGACGTGGCCTCACAGTAGAACAAGTCGATGTGACGTGGCCTCACAGTAGAACAAGTCGATGTGACGTGGCCTCACAGTAGAACAAGTCGATGTGACGTGGCCTCACAGTAGAACAAGTCGATGTGACGTGGCCTCACAGTAGAACAAGTCGATGTGACGTGGCCTCACAGTAGAACAAGTCGATGTGACGTGGCCTCACAGTAGAACAAGTCGATGTGACGTGGCCTCACAGTAGAACAAGTCGATGTGACGTGGCCTCACAGTAGAACAAGTCGATGTGACGTGGCCTCACAGTAGAACAAGTCGATGTGACGTGGCCTCACAGTAGAACAAGTCGATGTGACGTGGCCTCACAGTAGAACAAGTCGATGTGACGTGGCCTCACAGTAGAACAAGTCGATGTGACGTGGCCTCACAGTAGAACAAGTCGATGTGACGTGGCCTCACAGTAGAACAAGTCGATGTGACGTGGCCTCACAGTAGAACAAGTCGATGTGACGTGGCCTCACAGTAGAACAAGTCGATGTGACGTGGCCTCACAGTAGAACAAGTCGATGTGACGTGGCCTCACAGTAGAACAAGTCGATGTGACGTGGCCTCACAGTAGAACAAGTCGATGTGACGTGGCCTCACAGTAGAACAAGTCGATGTGACGTGGCCTCACAGTAGAACAAGTCGATGTGACGTGGCCTCACAGTAGAACAAGTCGATGTGACGTGGCCTCACAGTAGAACAAGTCGATGTGACGTGGCCTCACAGTAGAACAAGTCGATGTGACGTGGCCTCACAGTAGAACAAGTCGATGTGACGTGGCCTCACAGTAGAACAAGTCGATGTGACGTGGCCTCACAGTAGAACAAGTCGATGTGACGTGGCCTCACAGTAGAACAAGTCGATGTGACGTGGCCTCACAGTAGAACAAGTCGATGTGACGTGGCCTCACAGTAGAACAAGTCGATGTGACGTGGCCTCACAGTAGAACAAGTCGATGTGACGTGGCCTCACAGTAGAACAAGTCGATGTGACGTGGCCTCACAGTAGAACAAGTCGATGTGACGTGGCCTCACAGTAGAACAAGTCGATGTGACGTGGCCTCACAGTAGAACAAGTCGATGGGACGTGGCCTCACAGTAGAACAAGTCGATGGGACGTGGCCTCACAGTAGAACAAGTCGATGGGACGTGGCCTCACAGTAGAACAAGTCGATGGGACGTGGCCTCACAGTAGAACAAGTCGATGGGACGTGGCCTCACAGTAGAACAAGTCGATGGGACGTGGCCTCACAGTAGAACAAGTCGATGGGACGTGGCCTCACAGTAGAACAAGTCGATGGGACGTGGCCTCACAGTAGAACAAGTCGATGGGACGTGGCCTCACAGTAGAACAAGTCGATGGGACGTGGCCTCACAGTAGAACAAGTCGATGGGACGTGGCCTCACAGTAGAACAAGTCGATGGGACGTGGCCTCACAGTAGAACAAGTCGATGGGACGTGGCCTCACAGTAGAACAAGTCGATGTGACGTGGCCTCACAGAAGAACAAGTGGATGTGACGTGGCCTCACAGAAGAACAAGTGGATGTGACGTGGCCTCACAGAAGAACAAGTGGATGTGACGTGGCCTCAATCACGTCGGAACAAAGGATTCGGCCGCAGACTGTCGCGTCTCCGTCGACATCGCCTTCTCGTTTCGGCCTCTACCAAAGTCTATCTGTGCTTGTCAACACACACCGGCCATGGTCCAAATGGATAAGAATATAACTAAATATTTGGTCTTTTGTCGACGTATTTGGTGTGTGCTGACATTCACCAAAGAACGTCACATTCACCAACTTGAGTCTCCAACGGTAACATAAGGGGTCGTTACATCTAAGCTGACAGGGTTTCGAGTGCGGCAGTGCGGGCTGTACAACATGGCAGGACGCTGAAACATCGCGGTGCTCGCAGAGTATGCAGAAATAAATGATAGTTCCGTTTTGTGGCGCCAGGTGAAAATATAGCGCTGTAAGCAGAGAGTGAAATGTTTCCTGTTTTAACGCCAGTTGCTGTGTGTCGCTTGGCGACGCGTGTTGATTTCTATTGTGAAGTGACTTAATGTAAAGGGTTAAGACGGTTGAAGTTTCCCGTACGGGGCACAGGGGCTAATGAGAAGAAGGACCCTGCCTGCTGGAGGAGTTTTTTTATAAGAAGGCAGAAACAGCAGAGCAGCATTGCGAGAATAACGCCGACAGAAAAAGCTGCATATTAATAAATGGGCCAATGAATACGATCAAGAAATATGAAGAAACAGGAGAATTAGCTGGTGCAGCAGGCAATGGGAGGCGGACCATTCCCGTGGCAGTAGTTTATGAAGTTACTATAGCTGTAACCGACCGCGCAGAACATGCCTCAAATTCTGCAGCCAGCTTCCGAGCTATGTCACGGGGATTCTCTCTTCCCTAGTCAAGAGTTCAAAATATTTCGCGGCGCATTTTACACTGGTATCGCTACAAGATTCAGAATGTGCACCAAATGAAATCTTTGGATATGTTACAACGCCGTGACTTCGGCCTTCCTCTTTTTTCTTTTTGCACTCATGGAATTTGATGACGTGTGGCCAGGTAGTTTTCTATCGACAGACGAAGTGCATTTTAGTTTGCAAGGTTCCATGAATGCACAGAAATATCGCATATGGGGGTTCTACCCCGCCACCTGTTGTGGAGGAGCATCTGGTGTAACCATCTTGTGTGACTGTGTGGTATGATTTCACAAGCTTCTTCGTTCTCTCTCCCTTTCCCGTCGAGGAGATGACACTTCGTGGGCCTGTTAGATGGACCTCCTTGTGCAACACGTGATTCCAGTTGTGCACATGTCGCTTTCCAGGTGAAAGATTTGCTTCGAGAAGCTTTCGGTAACGACCGCATCATCTCTAGGCTGAGATGTGTGGCCTTCCTAAATCCATGTTATTTCTGGCTCTTGGGGTATCTTGGAGATCGTATCTACCAGAGATGTATCTGGACTCTTCCTGATCTGAAGGATGACATGTGACGACGTATCACTGATTACACCGGATATGCTGCGAGCAACTGTCGACCACGCTGTGTTACTGATGCAACGTGCTGCCGAGTCAGTACAACACACTGAACCCATGTTGTAACTAGTAACCATATCCTAATAATCATTCCAGAGCCACCGTTACTATGTATTTGATTGTTCCTCCCCTTTTCCACCACCAACCCGAACATTGTGACTACTTAACAGCGCCATATTTTCACCTGGTGACAGAAAGAGGAACTTTCATTGTTTTCAGTATACTCCGCGAGCGCACCGATTAATGAACATACCTACGATGGTTGAGCATTCTGTGAAGTATATGACCCCCACTGAAGTGCTCTGAATACCATTAGCTTAATTATAACCATCTGTACTCGTATTAATGTCCTAACGTCGAAAGTTGCGTGGGGCTTTTCGCAGATGGTGCTGTCGTAGAGAGAGAAGTCGCAGTACTAGAAAACTGTAGCGAAATGCAAACGTCCTGCAGAGAATCTACGCTTGGTGCAGGTTTGGCAGCTGAGTCTCAACAAACAAATGTAACGCATTGCCAATACCAAGACAGAAACATCACGGTTGCACGACTGCAGAACAATAACTGCAAACAGTCACATCCCTGGAATACCTAGGAGTGTAAGTACAGAGATATTTCAAGTGGAACGACCACATAAATCTAGTGGCAGGTAAGGGAGATGGCCAATAGATTCATTCAAAAAATCCTCGAGAAATATTGTTCATCCACAAAAGACGTAGCTTACAAAATCCTCGTTCGACCGAGACTAATACTGCTCGTCAGTGTGGGATCAGAAACATATCGAAGTGACAGCATATCCAAATAACAGCAGCGAGTTTCGTAACACATTCATTTAGTAAGCGCGAAAGCGTCATTAAGATGCTCAGCCAAGTACAGCGGCAGACGTTGCAAGGGAGGCGTTCTGCATCAAGGTGTGGTTTGCTGTTACAAGTTCCGAGAGCTTAGCTCCCTAGGACAGTCAACAAATACCTCGTATATTACCTTCCTCCTACGTATCTCTCGCGAAAAGACAACCTCCTTTCTGCGAATTTTCTACACCGTGCGGCGTCTCTCACTCTCTTTCTATCCCGCCATTCGTCGTCTTGCACGGCCCTGTCCTGCATCGCACGTCTCACACCATCGGTCCAATGTAGCCGCGGTCTCTCTCTTTTGTTTTTCTGTGTCGCGGAGGTCTCCAGTGCCGTATGTTTTAGAGGATATCTTTCCTCTAGCATTATTCTAGTACGTCCATACCTTGTTAGCAGTTTATTTTCAATTGTGTGAAAAATATCTTATGTAACTCCCATCTGTTCACGCAGCACTTCGTTTCTAATTTTGTCTCCTCTTGTTAACTCACAACTGTCTCCAAAACTGCATTTCCACATCGTTTAATTTCTTCTTACTGACCCTGTAAACTTCCCACAGTTCAGCACCATATAGGGAAATGCCCTCAAATATGGTTTCGTATATCCTCCTTTACAAATTTTTTGACGTCTCTTTATACTTCTCCGAGGGAGAGGAGGCTGTGTCTTTCATGTTACGAAAACTTAAAGAAGAATATGAACAGTGAGCAAGGAAAATTAACTGTACAAAGACTGAATACTTGGTTGTCGGAGGTACAGGAAGGGATTTTCTTATGGATGATGGATCTATAGTCAGGGATAGTCATTTCGGATGAAGGAGGAAGGGAAACACAGTACAGGAAGGGAAAAACAGTACAGGAAGGGAAAAGGTGGCAATTAAGCAGCGGAAAGACCATGAAGGTAAAATTGGCGAGATTCGAAGCACATGCGGCCTACCGGCATCGTTCTTCCCGCGAATCATTCATGTCTTGAACAGAGAAAGGCGGAAGTGACTGGTAGACAAAGCACCTTCGGCCACACATGGTAAGGCGACTTGTGGCGTACAGATGTAGATGAGTACCTTCTAAATAAAAGAAGATGTAAAGTTTAGGCAACGTAACTACCGACTACGACTACAAAGCTTTTATTTTCAGTAGAGCCATCAAATTTTAAGAGGGTATATCTCTTACACGCCTGCACATAAAACAATGCGGTACTTTTCGGAATTTTCATTTAGCTTTCACAAATATTCAGTGTGCCCTCCACAAGACTCACGACAAACATCCAGGCGATAGACAAACTCGTCCCGTACTTGGGCGAACATCGACTGCTGTTGCTAAGCGCCGTTGTAGCACATCCGAAGTTGCCGGAATTGGAGCCACATAGTCTGAGTCTTTCACAAAGGCTCTCAAAAATTAAAATAACTTGCAGTGCGATCAGACGACCTAGGAGGACAATGGTGCCATACGAGATCCGTACCACACATGATCGACCCATCGTTGAGTTAACTCATTGTTAACAAAAACAGTTATGTCGGTGCCAGTGTTTTAGTACAGCGTCCTGTTCCAAAATGAATTTTTCTGCGTTGTCTCCCAACTATGGAAAATCCACATCTGCAACATATTCAGATACATGATTCCTCTAGCGGTCTGTTCCGAAAAAGAGAACGGTTTGTAACTCTTTTTCGTGAACCACATAAAAGTTTGGAGACTCTCTCTCGTGCTAGACTACGACTACACTAAATAGTTAATGATTACAATTACAAAGTGCTTAAATTGGAAGGCTCACACACATAACAATGTGGGAAACGCAAACCAAAGACTGCGATTTACTGGCAGAACACCAGAAAGTGCAACAAGCCTACTAAAGAGACTGCGTATACCAAGCTTGTCCGCCCTCTTCTAGACTACTGCTGTGCGGTGTGGGATCGATCAGATGGGACGGGAGGAGGATGCCGAGAACGTTCAAAGAAGGGCAGCTAGTTTTGTACTATAGCGAAATAGGTGCGAGTGCTACGGACATAATACGTGAATAGGGGTGCAAACCATTACAACAAATGCGTTTTTCGTTGTGGCAGGATATTCTCGTGAGATTTCAGTCGCCAACTTTCTCCTTCGATTGCGAAAATTTTCTGTTGTCGCCCACCTACATAGGGAGAAATGATAGTCATGACAAAATAAGAGAAATCAGAGCTCCACAGAAAGATTTAAGTGCTCGCTTTTTCCCGCGCGCCGTTCGAGAGTGGAACGGGTTGCGAACTAGCTTCGATGAACCCTCTGCTAGGCACATAATTTTAAATTGCAGGGTAATCATGTAGATGTCGACAGCTTACGTTCTGATGACCCACTTCTCCACGTACATGGAACTAAACGTGAAGGGAAGTTATATTCCATCTCTATCTCCAGAAAGAATTCACCAAAGCTCTACACATTGTTATTTATCGCTATCGTGAAGGGGTTGTAGCAGTTGAGTCTTGTGTGCTTTTAAACGCAGACGTCGCCGTACAACACGCCTGAGACACGCACACGTGAGGAATGGTCAACTCTTGGCTGACACGACGATTACATATCTGTGGGCTACAGGCAAAACAGTGCTTAACGACCGGACGGACGGCCCCAGTGGCTTTTTCCTTACAAAATAAGCAGGCTCTTCAACCATGTGGCGCCATCCTCGTATTCTTTGAACAGCACGAGATGCAATGGCGTGCTCTTGACTAAATCGCGTCGCATGCATGTAACTGAACAGTATGAACGCAAAAGCCCTTTGTCGCCATATTACCACCATGCAGACTTGACGTACTTTGGGTTATGAAGTGGACGAACTGGCTACTCCAGGGAGACTTCTGCTCGGAAACACATGAACCGGTATCATTCGTTATGCTAAACTTTCAGTTTCGATGGATAGATCGAAATTCACTCGAGTTTTCTACGAGGGCGGTTCAGAAAGTAACCTCCGATTGGTCACAGTGCGGGTTGTGGGGGGAGTAGCGACGCCATCTGTGCGTTCACGCACTCAACAGGTCAGTCGGCATCAAGCCGTGGTCGAGTGAACGTCGTACCTGCGCTAGTTTAGTTTTTGTGGCAGTTTGAAATGTGTGCTGCAATAGAAAACCCCGCCAAATGTGAAGTGCGTGCTGTCATAAGGTTTTTTACAGCCAAAGGATATTCTGCAGCAGCTATTCATCGTGAGCTTTGTGCCGTGTACGGACCAAGAGTTATGAGTGAAGGAGTTGTCCGTGAATGGGTACGTTTATTTAAAAGTGGACGAGAAAACGTTCGTGATGAAGAGAGGAGTGGTAGACCATCATTGGTGACTGACGAACTCGTTCAGACAGTTGATGCAAAAGTTCGTGAAAATCGACGTTTCTCAATGTCGGAGTTGTCTACTGGTTTTCCACAGATTTCTAAGACTCTCTTGTACGAGATAGTGACAGCAAGATTGGGTTACCGTAAGTTCTGTGCACGATGGGTGCCCAAAATTCTTACCGACCACCACAAAACTCAAAGAATGGCCTCTGCATTAGACTTTCTGTCACGTTATGAGGACGAAGGAGAACCATTGTTAAACAGAATCGTGACCGGTGACGAAACCTGGATTAAGTACGTGAACCCTGAGACAAAAGAACAATCAAAGATGTGGGCACATTCAAATTCGCCTACCAAACCAAGAAAAGCCTCGCAAGATTTTTCTGCCAGAAAACTGATGGCAACGGTGTTTTGGGATGCCAAAGGGGTGTTGTTGGTTGAATTTATGGAACGTGGTACGACCATTAATCAAGACGTGTACTGTGAAACAATAAAAAAGTTACGACGGGCTATACAGAACAAACGCCGTGGTATGCTGACTTCCGGTATCGTTTTTTTGCACGATAACGCCCGTCCTCACTCTGCTCGCAGAACAACGGCCCTTCTTGAGTCCTTCAAGTGGGACATTATCAACCATCCACCTTACAGCCCAGACCTGGCGCCAAGTGATTATCACCTCTTCATGCATTTGAAGAAATGGCTCGGGTCACAGCGGTTTGATGACGACGAAGAGCTCCAAGATGCGGTCACAGGCTGGCTCCAGGCACAAGCGGGTGATTTTTATGCAGAAGGAATTTCAAAGCTTGTGAAGAGATACGATAAGTGCCTCAATCGCTATGGAGACTATGTAGAAAAATAGTGCAAAGATGTAGTTGTTAGATGTATATATTAAAATATTTTTATTTAACTTGGTGTATTTTTTTAAATCAACCGGAGGTTACTTTCTGAACGGCCCTCGTATCTTCATTCATCAAGAAGGTACGGATTTTGAAGCACCCCGTATTTCATCGAGTTAATCTCTCGTCTGCTTCAGGGGTAATTGTGGGGAGCTGCTACGTTTTAACGCACAGTTTATGCTCTACCCCTAAAGGCACAGTCGGCTGTTTGAACTATTATGCACTGCAGGGAGGGAGAACAAATTGGGAACGTTTGCGAGGTGGTTTCCACTTCGGTCATTTGCTTTAAAACTAAAATTCTAAACTTGGTCGGAATAGGACAATGTAATTTAGTTCTGGGCTACTGTCACTAGAAATTACTACGAAGGATGTAACTGTGTTCAGAAGGCACGGATTAAATACTGTTAGTGGTGGCGAGCTTACAGCTGTCAGAAGTAGTTTATCCTGTAATGAAATTGAAGTAGATAGTTCCCTTGTGTTAGTGTGGGTAGAGGTAATATTTGACAACCGGAAAATGTAATTATTAGTTCCTCTTACCGAACCCTCGACTCATTGGATACAGCTGTTTAACAATTTAAAGAAAACTTGAGTGTCATTTCAAATAGGCATCTCACTCATACAATTATAGTTGGTGGCGGCTTGAACCTATCCATGACATGATATGATATGATGCGGAAAGTATATTTTTAAAGTCGTTGGTAGGGATAAAACATCGTCCGAAATAGTGCTCAGAAAATTATCTTGAACAATTAATGCAGTAACCAACTCTAAGTGTAAATGGTTGCGAAAACATATTTCACCTCTTAGCAACAAACAATAGTGAGCAAATACGGAGCATCATGAAGGATACAGGGATAAGTGACCACAAGGTGGTTGTTGCAGGGCTGAAACCGTAATATCCAAACACACCAAAAATAAAAGCAAAATACACCTATTTAAAATATCATATAAATATTCACTTGACGCAATCATAAGAGAGACTCCATTCCTTCCAATCTGAATGTGTAAGCGTAGACCAGACGTGGTTTAAATTCGGAGAAGTAGTAAAGACGGCAATTGAGAGATATATTCCAAATAAGAGATAGCACTGGTGGCCCATGGTACACGAAACATCACAATACTGTTGCAGAAGCAACGAAAAAATAACGCAGAATTTAAAAGAGCGCCAAACCCCCAACAATGGCGTAGTTTTACAGAAGCTCGAAATTCAGTGCAAACTTCAATGCGAGATGCTTTTAATAGGTTCCACAACGAATGTCTCGAAATCTGACAGAAAACCCAGAGAGATTCTGGTCATATGTAAAGTACACCAGCTGCAAGACGCAATCAGTACCTTCACTAAGCGATAACAATGGTGATGTTGCCACTAAAGCAGAATTACTAAGTACAGTTTTCCGAAATTCCTTCACCGAAGAAGAAAATATTCCAGAATACGAATCAAGAACAACTGCAAACATGAATAATTTAAAACAAGACGCCCTTGGTGTAGCAAAGCAGGTTAAGTCACTAAATAAAGGCAAGGCCAAACTGTTCAGCAGTCAGGTTTCTTTCGGAGTATGTGATACAACAGCTCCGTACATAGCAGTCATATACAACCACCCTCTCGTTGAAAGATCCGTATCGAAGGATAAGAATGGAATGGCAAGTTGCACAAGATTCACCAATATCCAAAAAGGAAATAAGAGTAATCCGCTTAGTTACAGACCAATGTCGTTAACGTCTATTTGCTGTAGGATATTTTAACATATGATGTGCTCTAGAATTATTTATTAATTCTAAGAAAACTATTTATTAACAAATAGGCAGCACAGATTCAGAAAATATAGCTGTTGTGAAATACAACTAGCTTTTAATCCTCGCGAAGTAATGAGTGCTATCGACAGGGGACGTCAAAGTAATTCCATATTTTTAGGTTTCCAGAAGGCATTTGACATCGTTCCTCACAAGCGACTTCTAATCAAATTGGTGCCTATGGAGAAGTCTCAGTTGTGTGATTGGATTCGTGATTTGCTGTCAGGTAGATAACAGATTGCAGTAATTGCCGGAAGTCATCGAGTAAAACAGAAGTATTATCTGGCGTTCCCCAAGGAAGTGTTACGAGTCTTCTGCTGTTCCTGCTCCACATAATCGATTTAGGAGACGATCTGGGCAGACCATTTGAATAGTAAATTCATTAGAGATCAAAACCATTACAAAGTGATTTAGATAAGATACCCGTATGGTGCGAAAAGTGGCAAGTACTCTAAATAATGAAAAGTTTTGAGTCATCCACAAGAGCACCAATTAAAAGGAATCCGCTAAATTTCGGTTACACTATAAATCACACAAATTTAAAGGCTGTGAATTCAAGTAAATACTTACGGATTACAGCTACGAATAACTATAATTAGAGCGATCACATAGATAATGTTGTGGAGGAAGCAAAGCGAAAACTGCGAGTTATTGGCAGAACACTTGGAAAATTCAACAGGCCTACTAAACAGGCTGCTTACACTACGGTTCTTTGTCCTCTTTTGGAGTATTGCTGTACGGTGTGGGATCCGCATCGGATAGGACTGACAGAGGACGTCGAAAAAGTCCGACGAAGAGGAGCTCGTTTTGTATTATCGCGAAACAGGGGACAGTGCCACAGAAACGATACCCTAATTGGGGTGGCAATTATTAAAACAGAAGCGATTTACGTTGCGGCACGAACTTGAAGTAATTTCCATCACCAGTTTTCTCGTCAGAGTGTGAAAATATTTTGTTGGCGCCCACCTACATAGGGAGAAATGGTCATTATAATACAGTAAGAGAAATCGAAGATCGCACGGACAGATTTCGTTTTCCCGCGCGTTGTACGAGAGTGGCACGGTAAAGAAATATCTTGGTGGTGGTTCGATGAACCCTATGGCAGGCACACAATTGTGAATTACAGTGTAATGAACTACATGTAGATGAAAAAATGAAGCATCCGGCAGAAATGTCGGGTTTCTATGTAACTACACACACACACACACACACACACACACACACACAGGTAGAAACGCCACCAGTGTGCTTTGGTGTTGGTCGTGTTTAGTGTTGTTACCAGGCCTGCTAGGGTACATGTTGAGTGACCACTATGGAGGACACGGAGGTGCCCTGTTCTAGTTTGAGACAGCACTATCAGCACCTGTGTGATTTTGAAATGGGCCTCATTGTGGTTCTCCATTTGGCCTGCTGGTCGAATCGCGCAGTGCCCAGATCTGTGGGGCATTCGGATGTGAAGGCGGCTCGATGATGAACTGCACGAGAAAGCGAAGACTGGCACACTCGCTGCCGAGGTTCCAGTCTACCACGTCCAACAACCAGAAGGGACAAACGCCGTGTTGTGCACGACGCACATCGTAACCCTCTCACATATACGTCTGCCATCCGAGAGCACGTAATGAACTCCGAGCCACATTCTGAGTCTTCCAATTCTTCAATGTTTTCGAGAGGCACAATGGTGTTACTACTGGCGTCATAATTGATGACTGATGGTGACTGGACTATCCTGAGCCACAACAAGGCTCATCAACACAAGGCACGTGTGTGTATGAATTGTCTACGTAAGGATGATGTACTCCAGTGGCCAGCAAGGTCCCCCAAAAGAACATCTGAGAGACCACATCGGACGTGAACTCTGTTCCAGCGCCGAGTATCCAGGATATCAAGATCGAGTCAGAGCAGTGGTGGGGCAGCTTGGCTCAGGAGAGGGCAGAACGGCTTCACTGCAGCCTTCCAAACCGGATCTGTGCACGCATCCAGGCTAGAGGGGCTGCAACGCCATACTGGTAAGTGCACCCATAACGCCAAATTCTTTGTAAACTTGACTTTGTAACCACTGAAGTAACATCACATACCCTCTGAACTTGTTATTTCGCTTCCTCCTCTCCTCCTGGGTGCTTCACCTTTCAGGTTTCCGTACCTCAATCGGTAAAAACAGAGCCCTTACAGCACCACCTTGTTGCCGCTCTGCGTCTGTCAGTCAGACTGTTAAAAAACCCTCCTCCTCAGCGGCTTGTAGACGTGTCAAGTTGTGATTTATGAAACCAACTGAGGTCTACGGCCCTTTGACGGTGTAAAACACTGAAGGTTCTAAATCAATGCCGTCGAAAATACTACCATTTATGCCATACTCGCAAACCACGAGTCACAACCTATAGGATACTTCCCGTTCACATAGAATCATGAAATTTGGCAGGAAGCAAGGTTTCACAGTAGAAGCAAAGACAAAAATCCAAATATTGTTGATTTCTAATTGTATCTCACGAAAAAATACTGCTTTTGTCATTTGCTATCCAACGTCAAACTTGAAATCCAAACAATCATGTAGTTCTGTATTCGGCCTGACTGGATCGCAGTGATACATGTATGCCTGTTTCGCAACTGGAAACGCCTTATTTAAGTGAAGTAATCGCTCCTGCATATCTGATGATGGATAAATTACGAAACGCGTCATATGAGCAGTAAAGCCATCATCCGTTAATTTTAAGCCGCGTTCACTATTAATCGATCGTAACTGCTTGAGAAATACGTAAAGGTTTTCAAATACCGCTACCACCCACAACATTTGTTGACAACTTAATTATTTATTTAGCGAAATATTGCGAGGTGATACCTCATCATCAGGCTATATTGGCATTACAGAAACTTTTAACCATGTTTTTGCAGGTATTAAGGCTTCTTTACATGACTGCCGTGATCATCTTTGTTATTGTGGCGTGTCAGTTTCCTTGCAATTAATGAGAGGGATCGCTATTTCCACGGCCGGTTTGGGCTTCTTTACCATTGTTTAGACTTTACAACGGTGTGTTTGAAGCACGATACATGAAACAAACAAGCAGTGCAGGACACAAGATCTTATAACAAAGATAATTACAGCAGTCATGTAAAGGAGCCTTAAGATCTGTGTAAACATGGTTAAATGTTTTTGCAATGCCAATATAGTCTGATGATGAGATATCACCTCGAAACACGTCGCTAAATAAATAACTCTGTTATCAACAAATTTTGTGGGTGGTAGGGGA
This sequence comes from Schistocerca nitens, assembly GCF_023898315.1. Taxonomy (NCBI): domain Eukaryota; kingdom Metazoa; phylum Arthropoda; class Insecta; order Orthoptera; family Acrididae; genus Schistocerca; species Schistocerca nitens. The sequence continues at coordinate 7,028,514 of NC_064622.1, forward strand.
ATTCGAAAACCTTTTTACTGAGTCATGCCTTGCCTGATGTTTGACTTGCACCATTGCGACCTAGCTGCCCTGAATGGAGAACTACGGATTATTTTAAAAATATTATTTAAATTGAAAATAATTCTGAAATCTTGGAACTCCTGGAACCGATACCTTGCCAGTATCAAAGCTGGCAACAGGCAAAAATGATAGAGATTCTAGATACCCGGAACGGATGAATTGTCTATATACACAATTAAGTTTGGAATCACCCCTGAGAGCTCGGGTCCTATTAGCAACTGGCCAATTTTATTTTTGTCATGCAGTGTAACTCAAAAGGAACCGTGGGACTGCGCCTCCAGATGAAACGACATGCTCGGAGGAAAAAAAAATGTATGTAGATGCACGAATGTTGCGTATGTACCTCTATAAATACATGGCGGGCTGAATACCGGGCAAGACATCAAGCAGGTCGCAGTACGGTCGGCCAGTAACATCTATGGAGTACAGATTCTATATTAGGGCCTCTTTTTAGCTGCGCACCGGGACCTCTCAAATCCCGAGATAGAAGTTTACAGCCCCGAGAACGCTGAGATTGAAAGAATGTGGCCAGCGCCGGCGGGAGACCAGCTCGGAGGGAGATAAGGCGAGAGATAAAGGCGCTGCGGCCGCTCGATGCCTCCAAATGTCTCGTCTGCTCACAGGTAGGCGCGGGACGGCGCGGGCACATTCCTGTACGTGAGAACAGCAGGAATGAGTGAGCAGGTCCGCCTGGGTAGCTGCGTGGTCCACCAGGCAGGTTGCTAACCGAAGACGCCCAGATTCGATCGCCGGCCGGATCGGAGATTTTCTCCAATTAGAGACTGGTTATGGTACTGTACTTACATTCGTATCGTCATTACCGACAGGAAAGTCTCCTAAGACACACTGTCGTATCGTCTTTCCACTATTGAGATGGCCGTATGGGCATGAACCGAAAACCAATAAATTAAAGAAAGAAAATAAGAATGAGCAAGGCGAAGAATATAATCAACAACCTACAGTACAGCCACTTGTCGAGAACAATCAACTGTATACAAAATACTCTCAGCATTCTAGTAACCGGTGTGCTCCGAGATGGACTAAAAGTTATGGCGAGTTGCAAGTAACTTTAACTCTCCAATACCAAATATCCTAAACTTTGCTTCTCTCATTGTTTAAGCGCATCTTTCCTGCTGCTAAGATCCTGTGTTCCAAACTACAGCTTTCCTGTTATGGATATTAACCACCATCACAGGTGCACTATCTGATCAAAAGTATGTGGACAGCCCGATGTAAATCTCAACTGACCACTGGGTAACGCGAGTGGTGGACCCGCCACTACAAAAGGAATTTCCGTCAGTAGGGGAGCAGAGCAGTGACCGCGGAATGGCTCTCTCAGGAGAGCTGAGTTGCTTCGGAAGTGGACCAGGCATTCCACGTCACCTCACTAACAAATCTGGAACGGACATTTCAGGCTTTCTAAAATTGCCCAAGACCACTATTAGTGACGCGACTGTGAAATGGAACATAAAGCAACAATCACGGCTATACCAGAACCGTACAGTCGTAACGTATTGATGCTCAGGGAGCGCCGAGAACTGCTGAGGGTGTTCGCAAAAAATCACATGTGACAAGCGGAAGGATTCACTCGTGAGTTCCCGAGTGCTACCAGCAGTCCAGCACGATGGCTGCCCGTAGGGAGTAAAAGGGATGGGGCACGGTACTCTAGCAGCTCCTCATCAGCCACCCGTTTCTGTAGACAGTGCTAAGCGACGGTTGCTGTAGTGCAAAGAGCGACGTCAATGGACACTGGACGACTGGAAACGAGTGATTTGGAGTGACAAATCATGCTGTAGGCTGTGGCAATCCGGTGGACGGGTATGGATTTACCGAATGCCTGAAGGGCGTCACCTACTGTCATGTGTAGTGCCAACAGTGGAGTATGGAGAAGGTGGTTTTACGGTATGGGAGTGTTTTCCGTGGTTAGGCTGTGGTGCCCGTACTGGCTTAAGGAAACACTAAACGCAGACAGAGGAACATTTTGGACCGTGAGTGTATCAACATGACAATGAACCCTGTCAAAGCAGCAAATGTGAGGCATTGGTTTGTGCACAGTAACATTCCGGAAATGGACTGGCCTATCCAGAGTCCCAAACTGAACTGAAATGAACATCTATGGGTTGAATTAGAACGTCTACTCTGCTCTAGACACCAAGACTATTATCACTATCTTCTCTCGTTTCGGCTCATGAGGAAGAATGGCTTGCCATACCTCCAGACACATTCAGACGTCCAACTGGAAGTGTGCGCAGGGTGGACACACCACATGTTAGTGTCCAGTATAGGTGTCCGGATACTTTTGATCAGACAGTGTGGACTGCAGTACCTGCTCTCCAGGAGCTCCATTTGTTTAAAACAAACAGTGCCGTGATAAATCCCGCAGGATTCGAAAGACGCGCCAGCATCTCAGCACGGAACGAAATTAACTCTTATCTGGAAAGCCGGGAATTCAGATCCTTGTCTGGCTATTTCCCTAAATCATTTACAGTAAATGTTGGGAAGATTCCTTTGAAACGGCTGAGCTGATTTCCTTCCCCATTCTTATACAGTGCTAGGGTGTGTCGACGACGACGACTCCTAATTAAACTACCACGATGCGTTTCTGCACTCACTGTCTTCTGGTGTCCTACTTTTTCCTGATCTACTTATCTGCGCAACAGCCTAAAATCTCTCATTGTGATCTTCCTTCGGTCGAGAAGGTTACGCAGTTTGGACGGACGTAATTGAATTTGACTGCCATGAAAGTAGACGAATTGTGGGCAGACGTACGTGCTGGATACAGGGATGGACAAAAATATGGAAACAGAACCATACCACATACGGTGTAGTAAAAGCATTGGCATTCAAAACAGCTTCCAGGTATCTCGGGTTGCGTAAAAGCTGTCCTGTATCGCTTTTAACGGAAACGTCTACCATTCTCCCTGCAAAGCAGTGACAAGTTTCAGGTATCAGTAATTGAGGTGGGTAGCGTTCACGCACTATTCTCTCCGAAGTAGACCACGAAGGCTCATGAACATTGAGACCTGGTGACTGTGGTGCCTTCGCGCTCACTAAACTAGTCCTGGACGATGCGAGCTATGTGACTAAGGGCCTTGTCTTTTAACACAGCATCATTGGGGAAAACAACGAACCATTGAATGGAGCTGAACAGCCAAAATGCTCACAATTCCCGGCATTAATGCGGCCTTGCAGAGTAACCACGGTGACCAAACCAAATCACCGGGGAATCTCCGCCACGTTTCACTCTTGGGGGGCGCAAACTCGGCCGGAAGTTGGAAACAGTGCGAAAGAATACTCATCCGACCAAATGACTTTCTTCCAAAGCTCCATATTCCTGGTTTTATGGCTTCGGAGCAACAATTAAAATCTGAAGGTTATGGCAGGCCGCTTCAATTTTGCATAACAATTCAGGAATCGTTTGAGGATGAACATTTCGCCTCCAGATTGATATTCAGAAACAAATCACCCTTCGATGTCTTCGGAAAGGTTTGTCGCTACAGTGTGAGACTGTGGGGCACTGAAAATTCTCATGAAATTGTGGTGCACGAACGAGACTCGCCGAACGTTAATGTTCTCTGTACGATGTCACAGACGAAGCTGTGTGGCTCGTTTTTCTTATGTGAGAAGACCGTGATGGCTACCTCTTACCTTGCTATGTTGCAGCTGCGTTTCTTTTTTTCCCCACAATTGACTGCTGATTCTGAGAACTTTTTCTTGCAACAAGACGGGGCACCCCGTTACTGGAACATCGATGTTCGCCGCTACCTAAACGACGAACTTCCCCACCGCTGGATTCGGCGTATTCGTGAAGAATTTGTGGCTTTGTTTCTTTGAACCGTCATCGCTTGTCCTAATGCCTTGTGAGTTCTTCCTTTGTGGGTACATCAACGACCGTGTTTACGTTTCCCTACTACCAAGAACACTGGAACAGCTTAGAGAATGCATCAGTGTATGAAACAAACTTGGCTGCCGTTGGAACCTGTATCATCTGAGCAGAGGGCACTCCAAGAACATTTATAGAGCGGAAAATGCGGGCTTTATCAGTTTATGATTCTATTCATCCATCAGTTATATTTGGACATGTAACACACTCTAAGAAACGAGAAAAAGAGGAAACGACGCACCATGAAGGAGTTGTGCAAATTCGTCGCTAATTGATATTCATGCAGGTATCAACGGAAAATGCAAAATTGTTGGCGGTGATGGACGAATGTGTGACGCTGCAGGGCAATTTCACAGTGCAGCTGGCAAGGATGGTAGACAATGCACATTTCGACACAAGGGCATAAATTCTTCGCGAATTTCATTTCGTATGCTCAGCTGGACAGTAACTATGCCTCGGTATTTGCGAATTTCATTCCATGTGCTCAGTTGGACAATAACTATGCCTCCCAGATAGGCGCATGAACAATATACAAATATGTCCACATTTGAGAGAGGACGTGTAGTTTGGCTCAAAGAAGATGGTTGGAGTAATCGGTGAATCGCTCGACATCCGAATAGGCTCAGTGGCACTATTCGACTATTTAACAGGACTGGGTGAACCATGGCCGAAGACAGCATCAATAAGAAAGCAATCGACAGAGAGTAGGACGCGAGGACCAATCAATCGGCAGAGAGGGACTCAGCGCTCCAGATTCGTCACTGTCATCGATACGACATGCAACTGGTGCGTCAGTGTCCACAATGACCACAAGTAGACGGCTCACAGGTAGGGGGGGGGGGGGCGGCTAAGCTTACAGCGCCCCCTACGCCGACTACCTCTGACCTGTGTCGACCAACAAGCCCGTCTGCAGTGCTGTCTGGCACTTTCGGCCTGGAATCTCAGTGACTGGAGTTGTGTGTTCATTGACGAGTCCCACTTGGAAGTGAGCCCCGGTGACATGCCTGGAGGCGCCCCTGCCAGCGGTGGGCTACCACACTGGCGGTCAGCCGCCACGGAGCCCCCCCACAACCAGGAGTGGCTCTCTGGGACGCCGTTTCATGTCACAGCAGGACCGCTTTGGCTGCCATCTGCGGCGCCTTACAGCACAGCAATATTTCGACGATATTCTGCGCCTAGTTTCGTTGCCCTTCCTTGCAAGCCAACCTGGGCTTACACTTCAGCGAGATAATACCCGCCCGCACTCGGCAGGAGTCATCGTGCACGCCAAACCCTGTCTTGGCCAGCAAGGTCGCGGGATCCTTCCCCAACTGAAGACGTTTGGAGGAATATGGGCGGGGCCCTCCGACTATCTCGGGATTTCTACGATCTTACGTGCCACTTGGACAGAGACTGGCACGACATCCCTCAGGAAGACATCCAACAACCCCCTCAAATGGTTCAAATGGCTGAGCACTATGGGACTTGACATCTGAGGTCATCAGTCCCATAGAACTTTAACTACTTAAACCTTACTAACCTAAGGACATCACACACATCCATGCCCGAGGCAGGATTCGAACCTGCGACCGTAGCGGTCGCGCGGTTCCGGACTGTAGCGCCTAGAACCGTTCGGCCAGTGCGGCCGGCACAACAACACTCTCAATCAATATCAAGCCGAATAACTCCTTCCTTAATGGCAGAGGTCGTTCATCCCGTTATTGACTTGCCCAAACTGCGAAGCTCTTTCGCTAGAATGAATCATATTTTTATGAAATTGTAATGTTTGTCTGCACGTGCAGATCTACCGATTTCCGTCGCATTCGGATAATGGCTTCATGTTGCGTTGTTTGTCTTAGAGTATACTTTGCAAAATATGAAGCTTTCAAAATGGATGAATCATTTATGGGATTTCTACATTTCGGGCACGAACTGATGCTGGTACATGCATGCTTGAGCCGTGTGGGGCGTAAGGGATTTGTGCATGCCTGTGCAAAACGCTTGATGAGTGCTTGCCAAGCATGCAGTTACATATGTATCCACCTTAACTCTTGCTGAAACACGAATCTCCACAACTGAGAAAGCTGTAACTCTCAACCAAATCCGTATTTAGTAAATGGGTCCTGGCCATCCAGAGATCAAGTATCAACGATTCAGACGACTGAGTCGCGAAGGCCAAGGAAACCCTTCTGCAGATTGGAACAGCGCCCAAGGACGTGTTGCTATGTGTGTGCCCCCCGTTCGTTCTGCTTGTCTGGATGTGAGCAACAAGTGTGGCCAGAGGCCGGCAGTCTTGACCGACTTCTGGAGGCCGAGGAGGGGACAGACGGAGACAGCCGGCGGCGTCCTCGGAGGGACGACCTCTGCCAGCTCAGTCCTTCCGGCGGCCGCTGAAGACCAGCCACGGCCACCTCCTGCCACGGCGCTATCTGCGGACGTGTCGATTCCTGCACGAGCCTTCTCACTACCAATTTCTACACCAAGTCTCTCAGCTACTTCCCGTTCAATGGCCAGTAATCAGATAAGCACAATGGACAAAAGATTATTCACCACCAGGACACATGACGCTGATACTGTGTGACACCACCCCCACCTGTAACAAAGGCCTCCATTAAGTGATTAGCGAAATCCCTAACTTTCTTCAGCTATCCCATATCCAGCTTAGGCCACTCACTGAATTTGAGATCTCGCACAGCTAGCAAATTGCAGTGATGTTGATTACTACTTTTCACGGACTGTTCCAGCTAGTTCCACACATTTTCAGTAGGATTACACAGCGGCGTCCAACCCTTCGCCCGCGGGACGCATGCGGCCCAAATCAAATATCAATCTGGCCCAAGAAGTTAGCATCCCACGATCGGTAAAAAAAAAAGTCTATGAAATTCCGTTTATGGTTCAAATGGCTCAAATGGCTCTGAGCACTATGGGACTCAACATCTTAGGTCATAAGTCCCCTAGAACTTAGAACTACTTAAACCTAACTAACCTAAGGACATCACACACACCCATGCCCGAGGCAGGATTCGAACCTGCGACCGTAGCAGTCCCGCGGTTCCGGACTGCAGCGCCAGAACCGCTAGACCACCGCGGCCGGCATTCCGTTTATGTAAACTTATGATAAACTGATTTTCAGTTTGAAACTCCCACCACAAGATGCTATTCTCTCAATGATCCATCCAGTTAACATTGCCACCGGTACTGTATTTCAATCCCTAGTCATCGTCAGATGCGCTGGCCTGCTATCTTACGGCTGCTTCAGTTGCAACTCCGAAACTAGAGATTCAGAGACGTATAATAAAATTAATTTATGGAAATACAGTGAAGTTCTGTGTTATTTCTCTACCATTGTGATGATCCTTTTTCATAGTAGCTGTGATTACTACAACTTTGTACAAGTTAGAAATCTTCATGTGCATTGCAGTTACTGCTACTGTTTGCTATCTAGTAGCACCGTAATTGTGTAAGCACCGGAAGTCAAGTGCCACGTTCATTCTATGATTTGCAATTACTTTTATACGCAGTTATTAAAGATGTCTGACGTACAAAATCTCTAATTCTATCGTCTTGCATTCATAGAATAAAGGATCATAAACTAATAAATTCTAATTAAATGGGTTCACTATACACCTCCGATAGTCTCCCCCCTTTTTTCCTCCGCAGTTCTTGTTAGTATTAAATATGTTACGTGCAGCCCAAAAACAGTCGTCGTCTTCCATTCTGGCCACGGTATGGTAAAATGTTCAACACCGCTGGGTTAGAGTGAATGATTTCTGAACCCAAGTGTAATAATTCACAGATTGGTCACTTTTCTAAACAGTGTAGAACAAGAAGTGCAAGCCCATGTAATGCTTACCATCGTTTCACAGATCTTTTGGGAACAGTTTCGCAGCTTCTGGTCACACATTTTTTTTCTGAATTGTATTTTGTGTTGCAAGTGAAATAAGGCATATTAATTATTTATGTAATCAAAGGTATATACATATCTCTAAATGAAAAAGTAAAAGCTTGATTTTTTTCTGGAAATTCTTTATACTATTATGTTTGAAGCAGACACTTAAAAACATGTTGCTGTTATACATTATGGTTTAAAATATTCAAGAAGTCATTATAAAAAATTGCACTATTAACACTGATTTTATTTGAAAATTTCTTTAATTTTCAAATTTAAGTCTTAAGAATAGTCGGTTGTTATGTTTTAGGACGGTATACAAAATTTCAGTCCTCAATTAGTTTTTAACCGATGTGTAGCAGGACAAGTTGAAGTTGGTTTCTCTACCTCTCATACATGACACTAATGTATCATCGGCCCGACCGCCCCCTCCCCCCTCTCCCCCCCTCCCCCTACTACTACTACTACTACTACTACTACTACTGCTTCTTCTTTTGCTTCTTTGGTGGCATCCAACACTGACTTTTCTGCTTCGAAGGGACTCCTATGATCACTGCAATTGAAGTTCTTTGCATATTTAGTCCGCCAGGCACTTCCATCAGTTCCATTAAACATTAAACCTTGACACTGCACCGTCACTTAAACTTAGTATAGCATCCAGCACAGTAGGCTGTTTAGGTTTTTATGTTGGTAACGCCACGTAGCTCTGTATGAAAATCGCTGACTGTGCTGTGTTCAGTCTGTGGCTGGTTGGACTCATTATTGGAATATTCGCTTGCGTACTGTTGGGCAGTTGGATGTGAACAGCGCGTAGCGTTGGGCAGTTGGAGGTGAGCCGCCAGCAGTGGTGGATGTGGGGAGAGAGATGGCGGAGTTTTGAGAGGTTACTATACGCGGACGGTCTGCACGTGTGTCCGTCAGAAAAAGGAAATTTTTTTAATTGGATGTCCCAAATTATATATATATATATATATATATATATATATATATAGGGTGTTTCAAAAATGACCGGTATATTTGAAACGGCAATAAAAACTAAACGAGCAGCGATAGAAATACACCGTTTGTTGCAATATGCTTGGGACAACAGTACATTTTCAGGCGGACAAACTTTCGAAATTACAGTAGTTACAATTTTCAACAACAGATGGCGCTGCAAGTGATGTGAAAGATATAGAAGACAACGCAGTCTGTGGGTGCGCCATTCTGTACGTCGTCTTTCTGCTGTAAGCGTGTGCTGTTCACAACGTGCAAGTGTGCTGTAGACAACATGGTTTATTCCTTAGAACAGAGGATTTTTCTGGTGTTGGAATTCCACCGCCTAGAACACAGTGTTGTTGCAACAAGACGAAGTTTTCAACGGAGGTTTAATGTAACCAAAGGACCGAAAAGCGATACAATAAAGGATCTGTTTGAAAAATTTCAACGGACTGGGAACGTGACGGATGAACGTGCTGGAAAGGTAGGGCGACCGCGTACGGCAACCACAGAGGGCAACGCGCAGCTAGTGCAGCAGGTAATCCAACAGCGGCCTCGGGTTTCCGTTCGCCGTGTTGCAGCTGCGGTCCAAATGACGCCAACGTCCACGTATCGTCTCATGCGCCAGAGTTTACACCTCTATCCATACAAAATTCAAACGCGGCAACCCCTCAGCGCCGCTACCATTGCTGCACGAGAGACATTCGCTAACGATATAGTGCACAGGATTGATGACGGCGATATGCATGTGGGCAGCATTTGGTTTACTGACGAAGCTTATTTTTACCTGGACGGCTTCGTCAATAAACAAAACTGGCGCATATGGGGAATCGAAAAGCCCCATGTTGCAGTCCCATCGTCCTTGCATCCTCAAAAAGTACTGGTCTGGGCCGCCATTTCTTCCAAAGGAATCATTGGCCCATTTTTCAGATCCGAAACGATTACTGCATCACGCTATCTGGACATTCTTCGTGAATTTGTGGCGGTACAAACTGCCTTAGACGACACTGCGAACACCTCGTGGTTTATGCAAGATGGTGCCCGGCCACATCGCACGGCCGACGTCTTTAATTTCCTGAATGAATATTTCGATGATCGTGTGATTGCTTTGGGCTATCCGAAACATACAGGAGGCGGCGTGGATTGGCCTCCCTATTCGCCAGACATGAACCCCTGTGACTTCTTTCTGTGGGGACACTTGAAAGACCAGGTGTACCGCCAGAATCCAGAAACAATTGAACAGTTGAAGCAGTACATCTCATCTGCATGTGAAGCCATTCCGCCAGACACGTTGTCAAAGGTTTCGGGTAATTTCATTCAGAGACTACGCCATATTATTGCTACGCATGGTGGATATGTGGAAAATATCGTACTATAGAGTTTCCCAGACCGCAGCGCCATCTGTTGTTGAAAATTGTAACTACTGTAATTTCGAAAGTTTGTCTGCCTGAAAATGTACTGTTGTCCCAAGCATATTGCAACAAACGGTGTATTTCTATCGCTGCTCGTTTAGTTTTTATTGCCGTTTCTAATATACCGGTCATTTTTGAAACACCCTATATATATATATATATATATATATATATATATATATATATATATATATACTTTTGACACTATTAAGGTAAATACATTGTTTGTTCTCTATCAAAATGTTTCATTTGCTAACTATGCCCATCACTATCAATGCCTTCAGTAGTTAGAACCTTTTACTTCGCTGGCAGTATTGGCGCTCGCTGTATTGCAGTAGTTCGCGTAACGAAGATTTTTGTGATTCATGAAAGGTATAGGTTTCTGTTAGTCAGGACTATTCTTTTGTAGGGATTATCGAAAGTCAGATTGCGCTGCGCTAAATATATTGTGTGTCAGTTTAGTTGTGATCAGAATAAGTAAAGAGCGAACTGTCTGAGTACGTTCAGTTTTGCTCAGCTGTTTGAAAATCAAATAACGTAAGAGTTTTACCAGCACAGTCAGTCTTAATTTTCAGAAGGGGAGTTTCAACATTTATTTTCAAAATATTTAGGACTACCAGAAAGCTTTTGGTATCCGTTCCCACAAACAGTTGTTAAAACTCATTTCGATTTTGAGTTCTAGCATTTAATTACTTAACGATCTTGTGTCACTAAGAGACTGAAAAGTCCTAAGAAAGGAACAAGTGAGAACAAAATTTTGTTCCAACAAAGCTGTCTGCATGACGTGTGGGCGACCTCATGTGTGCAGACACTTTGAAATTCCTCTAATTTTGGAGCTTACTTCGGTACCTATTCCTCCAAGCACACTTTCTTGTTTAGAAAACTCCAGAGAATTTTGTAAGACGTTTATTCACGTACCAGTCTTCTTAAGATCGGCTGATTTAGCGCGCCAGTGGAGGGACGATAGGCTGCTTGAGTGATTGTCAAACCAGGAACGAATGCTCTGAAGACGACACGACTCATTTCCTTCACAATCTGACGTTGTGTTCCGTCTCTAATAAACTTGTTGGAACGTTAAATGATGACGTTCCTTCTGTTAGACGATAGCATAATCTGCGACCCATCTGACATTGCTGTTTACTTTGCCCGATACAGAGTGTATCGGAAGCACAGCTGTTTTGTTGCACGGCTGGACTTATCTTTGTTCCTGATAAACACACGCTATCTGGGACAAAAACAGTGCGTTCTAAGTAAAAGAAAGAAAGAAAGAAAGAAAGAAAAAAGATGCAACAAGGAGAAATTATCAGAATGGGGCGGAAATCTGTAGAGTTGATGTTGACGTAAATGTACAGAAAATAAATGATTGCAATTTCAGAAAAATTTGGTAACTTGTTCGAGAGAAAGAGGTTGACGAATTGAGCAAGCCAATAACGCGTTGGTCCACTTCTGGCCCTTATTCAATCAGCTATTCGCCTTGGCACTGACTGATGGATTTGTTGACCTCCTCTTGAGGGATATCGTAATAAGTTCTGTCCGACTGTCGTGTTAGATCGTCAGAATCCCGAGATGATTGGAGCGCCCTGGCGATAATGCGCCAGACGTTCTCAGATGGGGAGAAACCGGTGACCCTGCTGGCCAAGGATGGATTTGGTAAGCATGAGGACAAGCAACAGACGCTCTCGCCGTGTGCAGGTGAGCATTGTCTTGCTGAAATGTGTGCCCCGGATGGCTTGCCGTGAAAGGGCAACAAAAGGGGGCGTAGAACATCGCCGACGTACCGCTGTGCTGTGAGGATGCCGCAGGTGACAACCGGGTGGGGGGGGGGGCTGCTATGAAATGTAATGTAGTGGCACACCAGACCACCACGCCTGGCTGCCTCGCCATGTAGCGGGCGCCAGTCAGGTTGGTATCCCACCACTTCTTCGCTGAAGCCAAGTCCTAGTACATTCAATGAGTTTCCACGCTGAAGGCATGTCTGGAAACGTCGCTCATCATGTGGTCCAACAAACAAGACTGACGGTCTAGAGCGCCATTTCTTTTCATAGCAGAATCCCTGTAGTTGTTATTCACGGAACCCTTACAGCACAGCGGTACGCCGAAAATATCCTACGCCCCGTCTTGACGCCTTCCTACCTTTCCCAGCAATGTCGCCTGACCCCTCCCCAACTGAGAACGTTTGGAGCATTATGGCCAGGGACTCTCAATCAGCTGCGGATTTTGACGATCTAAAGCGCCAATTGGATCGAATTTGGCACGACAGTCCTTAAGAGGACATCTAACAACTAAGAGTCAATGCCAAACTGAGTAACTCCTTGCATAAGGGCCAGAGGTGAACCAATGCGCTATTGACTTGCTCAATTCGTGAAGCTCTTTCTTCAATAAATGTTCCAATTTTTCTAAAATTTTAACCATTTTTTTTGTTGGTGTAGATCACATCTATCAATTTCTGTTCCATTCGATAATTCCTTCGCGGTGGGTCTTTTTTTGGTGTTAGAATGCATTTGCGCACACACTAACTTTAAAGTACCTGGAAGTCCATCTTTATACAGAATTGTTGCGGGAACTCGGCAGCTCGGAATAAAATGTGAAATGAAAAACACCTTCAGCTGCCTATATTTCCAATTTTATTTTATTCTTGCTAGCAGTTTCGGCGTTGCTCTACCCCATCTTGAGGGCCCCTGACGAAGTGATCGAGTTGTTAAAAAGAAGAGGATCGATACCATTGTCCGTTGGCACCTATTTCGATTGTAAGAGGTGCGATTCTTCCTACACTTACTTCTTTCTTCCTGAAGATGGCTTAGGGTAACGCCGAAACTGTAGCAAAAAGTAAATAAAATTGGAAATACAGACGGCTGAAAATCTTTTTAATTTGACATTTTAAACGGCTAAGAGTCGTCAGACGCATCGTCTGTGATGTTTCGTCAGGTATTTGTGATTTATTTTTTGTTTTGTATAGCTTGAGACAGCCCAAAAACATGCTGCTCATTAAATGTTTTGTGCTAGTCCCGTTATTGAGGGAAAGTGTGTGTTTTTGAAGCCCAGTCTTACGTGCCCATTCGATGGAGTGGTCCCACATTTGTCTTATACACTTTTCGATAAGCATTGCCTGAAACAGAATAATAGCCAGTGCTCCAGCAGCCCAGACCAGCACTGCTTCACAGTGGTACCACCAGTCAGCGCGCACCAGGGCTGCGCTGGAATACAGGCTGCCCTCCGTATTTTACTGTTCCTGCGGACACACATCGATAAAACGTACGGCGCGCTAGACTAATGTGGGACCACTCTGTCGAATGGGCACGTAAGATACCTCTTTAAAAATCATTTTGTGTGCAAGAGAAAACAAACCGACGTAACCGTCGGCACCGACCATCGGATGAAAGACGAGGTGACCGGTATTTGTTTCGGCTTTCGCAAAAACGAAATCGCAAGTATCTGCCGAAACAGTTCAGAAAAGGCACTTGAGGACTCTTAGTATACAGGGTCGTCAGTAACTGTCTGAAAAGCTTGTAAGCGTGTTGCAAGGTAAGCCGTGCTGAGAAATGTAAAGAAAAAAATTTGGTGACGTTTCTCAAGTAAAGAACATAGGATGGCGACACAACCATGACAAATGCCTGGAGAAATTTCAACCAGCCTCTGTCCACATAAGGCTACCGCACTGTCCAGTCACGTTAATGTTACACGCTGACTTGCAGTAATCACAGACGGCGAAATGGTTCTAATAGCTCTGAGCACTATGGGACTTAACTTCTGAGGTCATCAGTCGCCTAGAACTTAGAACTACTTAGACCTAACTAACCTAAGGACATCACACACATCCATGCCCGAGGCAGGATTCGAACCTACGACCGTAGCGGTCGCGCGGTTCCATACTGTAGCGCCTAGAACCTCTCGGCCACTCCGGCCGGCACAGATGGCAGCACTAGCAGTAGGGAGTATATAAAGCGTGTCGGGGGGGGGGGGGGGGGACGCGAGAAACACTGCAGTCGTTGTCGTAATGCGGAAACGGAGCGATTTATCTGACGTCCTAATGAGCATGATCACTGGCTTTCTGGCCAAAGGTAAAGACGTTTCCGAGACGGCTAAGTTTGTAAACTGATCGCGTGCCGCCGTGTGAAAGTATATTCTGAATAGCAAAATGGAGCTATCCAAAACCGACACCGAGCCAATCGTTGTGCACCACGGGGCATAAGTGGCAGGGCTGAACGACGACTGCGGACATGTTAGACGTGCAACTGTGGAGCAACTGGCCACCCAAATGAACCCAGAGGCTACCGACAGTGTATCCTCGACGAACGTTGCTGCTTGCGGGCTCGGCAGCGGCCACCTGGTTCATGCAGCCACGTTCACTGCTGCTCATCGGTTACGGAGGCTGGAATCTGTGCGCGAATATCGCAACAGGACGAACACTGGGGGACGACAGGTGGCCTTTCCAGATGAATCACGTTTTATGCTCCATTGGACAGATGGCCGTTGTGTACGGCGTGAAACGTCTGAAAGCGAGCACACTGCGACCAGGAGGGGGCGTCACGGTCTGGCGGATGTTCCAGTGGCATTCCGAGGGAGATCTCGCCATTCTGGGAGGAACAGAGGATCACAGCAAGTATGCATCTTTCTCTGGGAAGCATGTCCACCCCTACATGCATTTTGTCTTTCCTCGCCACGATGACATCTACCAGAGGACAATGCAACGTGTTACACAATTCGTAGCCTACCTGTGGGTGTCTAAGAGCATCAGAATGAGTTTACTGCATTCCCCTGGCCACTGAACTCTCTGGATTTACACCCAACTGAGACTCTGTGGGATCAGGTTATCGGGCTCTTCGCGGCATGGAACTTTAACCGATAAACCTTGCTCCACGTCCCTGTCGGTTCCTCCAGAATCTCATAGTCTCTCTTTCCTCAAGTCTCGATTATTCAGGCTTTTGAAGGATGGTCACAATGTGATTGAACAGTGAATATAGGGACAAAATTAAACGTAAACGCACTTAGCACAGCTACAGGGCGTTTCAAAAATGACCGGTATATTAGAAACGGCAATAAAAACTAAACTAGCAGCGATAGAAATACACCGTTTGTTGCAATATGCTTGGGACAACAGTACATTTTCAGGCAGACAAACTTTCGAAATTACAGTAGTTACAATTTTCAACAACAGATGGCGCTCCGGTCTGGGAAACTCTATAGTACGATATTTTCCACATATCCACCATGCGTAGCAATAATATGGCGTAGTCTCTGAATGAAATTACCCGAAACCTTTGACAACGTGTCTGGCGGAATGGCTTCACATGCAGATGAGATGTACTGCTTCAGCTGTTCAATTGTTTCTGGATTCTGGCGGTACACCTGGTCTTTCAAGTGTCCCCACAGAAAGACGTCACAGGGGTTCATGTCTGGCGAATAGGGAGGCCAATCCACGCCGCCTCCTGTATGTTTCGGATAGCCCAAAGCAATCACACGATCATCGAAATATTCATTCAGGAAATTAAAGACGTCGGCCGTGCGATGTGGCCGGGCACCATCTTGCATAAACCACGAGGTGTTCGCAGTGTCGTCTAAGGCAGTTTGTACCGCCACAAATTCACGAAGAATGTCCAGATAGCGTGATGCAGTAATCGTTTCGGATCTGAAAAAATGGGCCACTGATTCCTTTGGAAGAAATGGCGGCCCAGACCAGTACGTCTTGAGGATGCAGGGACGATGGGACTGCAACATGGGGCTTTTCGGTTCCCCATATGCGCCAGTTCTGTTTATTGACGAAGCCGTCCAGGTAAAAATAAGCTTCGTCAGTAGACCAAATGCTGCCCACATGCATATCGCCGTCATCAATCCTGTGCACTATATCGTTAGCGAATGTCTCTCGTGCAGCAATGGTAGCGGCGCTGAGGGGTTGCCGCGTTTGAATTTTGTATGGATAGAGGTGTAAAATCTGGCGCATGAGACGATACGTGGACGTTGGCGTCATTTGGACCGCAGCTGCAACACGGCGAACGGAAACCCGAGGCCGCTGTTGGATCACCTGCTGCACTAGCTGCGCGTTGCCCTGTGTGGTTGCCGTACGCGGTCGCCCTACCTTTCCAGCACGTTCCCAGTCCGTTGAAATTTTTCAAACAGATCCTTTACTGTATCGCTTTTCGGTCCTTTGGTTACATTAAACCTCCGTTGAAAACTTCGTCTTGTTGCAACAACACTGTGTTCTAGGCGGTGGAATTCCAACACCAGAAAAATCCTCTGTTCTAAGGAATAAACCATGTTGTCTACAGCACACTTGCACGTTGTGAACAGCACACGCTTACAGCAGAAAGACGACGTACGGAATGGCGCACCCACAGACTGCATTGTCTTCTATATCTTTCACATCACTTGCAGCGCACCGAGCGAGGTGGCGCAGTGGTTAGCACACTGGACTCGCATTCGGGAGGACGGCGGTTCAATCCCGTCTCCAGCCATCCTGATTTAGGTTTTCCGTGATTTCCCTAAGTCGTTTCAGGCAAATGCCGGGATGGTTCCTTTGAAAGGGCACGGCCGATTTCCTTCCCATTCCTTTCCTAACCCGAGCTTGCGCTCCGTCTCTAATGACCTCGTTGTCGACGGGACGTTAAACACTAACCACCACCACCACCACTTGCAGCGCCATCTGTTGTTGAAAATTGTAACTACTGTAATTTCGAAAGTTTGTCCGCCTGAAAATGTACTGTTGTCCCAAGCATATTGCAACAAACGGTGTATTTCTATCGCTGCTCGTTTAGTTTTTATTGCCGTTTCAAATATACCGGTCATTTTTGAAGCACCCTGTAGGTGCGCAGTGGGGAAGGAAGAGAGGTCACACTAGAAAAAAAAATCACATAAAGAGTGACCGCTATGAGCGTCGAACCAAAGTTCTTTGAAGCAGCAGGTCTGATTGGTGGCAGACCACGGCAGTTTGAGTAGACGTAGACACGGATTCGATGACTTCACCGGAGGCTACAGGCTGTTTATGAATGGACATATTCCACTGAATCAAGAGACTCTGATGAACCACGACATTATTTTCACTGCCGACCGCGAGATTAAATGCCAGGAAAGTACACATGCGAAGCAGAGACGATGTGGCATCATTGTAGCTGCGATACGGGCCTGAACTGGGGAAAATCTAGTGAAGGAGGTGCCTTTGAGAAAGGATTAATGGCTAAAGCCGGCACCTGGAAAAGCGCATCTCGAAAACGGAGAAGCTGGTCGGTTGTTGGTGTGCTGCTGTCTTCACCATCTATCCAAAGAGGTTGAAGGACTGTGAAACAACGTGTAGGAGACAAGGTGTTGATCGTCCACGCCTCGTCTCAAAGTGGAGGTCGGAGGCTCGCCCGCAGTGTAAACCAGGATAGGAGGCAATGTGTCGCAGGTCTGTACAGTGCTGGTGCAGGAACAAATCTTGTGGAGAACACCGTTCAACGGGCGTGGGGCTCTGGAGCAGAAGCTCGCTAAATGTTGCCGTGCTCACTCAACTACATTATCGACTATGGCTGCAGAGGGCGGGTTATCGTGTCTCTTGTTGCATCAGGTCGTTGGTCGTGTCAGTAGATGTCAATATCCACACGAACGGCTGCTGAAAACTTGCCCTGTACTGCCCTAAAGAGCCGCGTCCGTGGTACGATGCAAGACTCACCGCATCTGAGTAACTACTGCAACATAAAGGGGCTGGACAAAACTACGGAGACGCCGAGATAAGTGCATGCTTGAACATAAATGAAGGTGCTAGCCACGCCTGAAAGTTGTACAGCCATGTTTGTCCACGAACGGCGCTTTTGTAACGTCCTCAATACGTTCCAAGCGTCAGTGGTGGGCGAAATAGAGTTCTGTCTAGGTATGACTGCTAAGTGAATTCTAACGTGGGCGGATTGTTGCTGACCGTATGATGGGTGCTTCCACAGCTGAGGAAGCTGAAGTTTAGTGTTTCAAGGGACACCGTATCGATGATTTGTACAGCGTACAGGGAAAGCGAAAAATCATCATTCGCTAAATCACAATGTGGATGAAAGTGTATGTGAAATGATCGTGACAGACGGTCACTGAAGCTGATTGAGACAAAAAATTAGAGGACGGCAGCTGGAAAAGGCACTGCAGAATATAATCTCGCACTCGCGAACCCTGTCAGCACCAAAATACACTATCATGGGAGCTGCATATACAGGAAATTTTAGGGCTAGCTGAAGTTCCAGAACCACTCGTGATATAAATGCCCGTAATAGGAAACTCAGTGTCGAAGCCGTAAAATCTAGACTATGGAGCAATGGAAGAAAGACATTTAGTCTGACGCGTATTGTTCCATACCGTTTGGAACTTCTGGTTAAGTTTACGTCCCAACAGAGAAACACTACCAGTGTTCGGTGATGATTTGAGTTCCAATATTGTGGTATTCCATGGGCCTCCTCGCTATTATGCAGCGTCGCATTACTGCCAATGATTACGTGATCTTTTGGCTGATGGTGCAATGGTACAATTTTACAATTCCCTCCCCCCCCCCCCTCCCCCATCGGTGACGCTGTGTTCCAAGACGACAGGGATCCTATTCACACATTTAATAGCAGTACAGAGATGCGGTTATTCATCATGATGTCATTACAGCAACTATGATTACGAAAATCAATAAATCAGCCAAGAAGGCCAGGAGATAGTTTCTGCTAGAATGAAGAGTTGTTAGCATCTCACGTTGAGACGTCACTTAGCTCTTGTAATATTCACGTAGAGAAATAACGGGAAAAGTTTAAGCAGGTTGCAAATCGCGGTCTGGAAAATTGTGTGCCTAGTAGGTGGACTGAGGACGGAAAAAACCCAACAAGTTGCAACAACGAAATTTTGGAAATGCCGAGAAAACATAGCCTGCTGCGCCCTCGGTTCAAAAGACAACCCTCGAATGACGACAAACAAAGGTTAGCAGAGATTCATGCGTCGGTGAAAAGGTCTGTGCGCGAAGCATAAAACACCATCGTCACACTTTAACAAAAGATCTTCCAAAGAAGTCGAGAAAATTCTGGTTTCACATAAAATCGCTAAGTAGGTCTATGGCATCCTTCCAGTCACCCATTGACATGTCTGGTGTGGCAGCTGAAGATGATAAAACGAAAGCTGAAGTTTTAAATTTCGCATTTAAGAAATCGTTCACGTAGGAGAATCGTACAAACATACCATCGTTTGAGTATAGAACAGACTCCCGTAAGGACGACACAGTAATTAGCATCCCTGGAGTAGAGAAACAACTGAAATAACTGAAATAACTGAAAAGAAAGAAGTTGCCGGATCGAATCCTAGTGTGGTTTTACAAAGAGTGTGCATTGTGTATTGAACTGGGGACCTAGAAACGACGTAGAGGCCTCGTTCCGCCGTATCCCTCAGTGGTTCACAACCCCACAACAGGCCACAGCAGTCCACCCACCACACCGAGCCCAGGGCTATTGTGCGGTTCGGCCCCCAGTGGTCCCTGCCTACACTACACAATACTACTGCCATCTGTGTCTGTGCGTACCGCTATCCCCTGCTTTTGTCACTTCACTGAATATCAAGTGGAGTGATCTTTCACTGTACAAGAAGTCAGAATGGAGACAAAACTAAACTCCACGAGACACCGGGGCTCCACCCATAATTTGAACGCAGCCACTCAAAGATTTTTTTGTTGAGGACGATCCAAACTTGTCATTCGTAACACCATTAATTCTATAAAACTTAAAAATTTTTAATACGTCGAACAGCTCATTAAAAATACCAACTATTGTTACTTTGGTTTTTAAAGCGGATAATATCTGTCGAATAACTGTATAACTGACATTGTCAGTCAACAATTCTGCTAGAACCAGAAACGTTCAAAAGTGAATGAGTTCATTTCTAGAGGGTCGGTTTCAACGTTACGTCAAGAACCTGTAATTAACCCCTTAGCTTACAATGTCGTGTGAGAGACGTAGCGTGCCGACCTGGCCAAACATCAACTAGACGTATCAGAGACGTGGTACGTTAGCCGCGCCGAACAAGCGCACGTCGTGTCAGAGACGTCGTCGGTCAGCCGCGCCAAATGTAAACAGAACGTCTCTGACACGTTGCGGAGCTGATCGAGTACACGCGGCATACACCAAGTGTTCTTCCACGCATTCGGACCTGCCGACATTACAAAAACACTCTCACTACGTTCCCGACGTGTAGCAAACGTGTTCACGAGGAAAGGGAGACGTGTGGTGGCGCAGCCAACAATGGTTTTCCAGCACATTTTGACAGCGGCAGTGGCAGCGGTAGCGGCGTTTCACCTCATGTACGAAAACGGTGTAAGCGGCTGGTGATTGAAGATGATACTGACCAAGAAGAGCATACCAGCAAAAATCAGAGTCGTGGATGTGGCACAAGGAAGACAATGAACCAAACAATCTTGACCTATATACGGAAATTCCCGGAATAAAGGAAGCAGCTTTACAGCACGTGAATACAAGCATAAGAGAATTAGACGTTTTCTATGTAATATTTAATAGTACATTTTGGGAAAACATCGTAACTGAGACGAACAGATATGCACAAGACTTACTCAACAATGAACAGAAGAGACGAAAAAGACCAAAAGTGGTCTCCTATCGGCTGTAATGAAATAAAAATATACACTGCGCTCTGTATAATCATGGCTGGAGTAAGGAAACCGTCGATTCAGATTTATTGGTCTAGGAGGGCCGTTACAGAAACGTCGGTATTTAGGAAGACGATGCCATTCAGGAGGTTTCTGGACATAAGTAGATTTCTGCATCTAGCGAATAACAGTTTAGCCAACACAGATAAGCTGTACGAACTAACGTCAGTCATAGATATGTACAATCAAAAATTTCAGGAAGTGTACACAATCAAAGAGAACACTGGCATTGATGAATCATTAATGAAATTTAAAGGGGGCGCTTATCCTACAAACAATTTAACACATCAAAAAGAGCGAGGTTTGGTATACAAATTTATAAATTGTGAGAGCCAAGTTCAGGATACTGCTATCATTTTAAGATATACAAGGGTAGTGACAAACGTGATGATGGTAGTGGTAGTGTCTCTGAAAGTGTAGTTCTAGAACGATCAGAGTCGGCATTACACAAAGGGCATCATAGTCTATATGTAGATAACTGGTTTTCTTCACTGAAACTTTTTAAAACTCTCCTCACCAATAAAACCAGCGCGATTGGAACAGTGCGCTCAAACAGAAAAAATATGCCCACAGACTTCCTGAAGGCAAAATTAAAGAAGGGAGAATATACAGTGAGGAGTTGTAATGGAATATTGGCACTAAAATTGAAAGATAAACGAGACGTTTACATGCTTTCCACAAAACATTGAACAGCAGAAATGATTGCCACAGACACACCTCTCCGCAATGCGTCGTGGAAACCGAAATGTTGTCTTCGAATACAACAGAGGCATGATTGGAATTGGTCGCCAAGATCAGATGCCCGCATGCTTCCCTATGATGAGAAAAATGTATGAAAGGATACCGCAAGATATTCTTTTGCCTATTTGATGTTTCTTTACTTAACACGTACATACTGTATCACAAAATACACTGCGGCAAACGACAGTGTTACGCGGAGTATAGGAATCACATTGCAGAATCATTGTTGAAAACTACACCTTTACCGGAATATAATCGGAAGGCACGATTAGCATCCGGCGATAAACCACAAAGACTGTGGGCACATTTTCCCAAACATATTCATCCAACACCATCAGAAGTAAATCCTGCGAGAGCTTGTGTGTTGTGCAGAAAGAAAAAACGACGCGGCGAAACAACGTATGTATGCAAAAAGTGCAGGGTTGCATTACATGTGCCACATTGTTTTGAACGATATCATACAATCGAAGACTATTAAATTAGTGTGCATGTCATTGTGGAGACGTTGCGTTAGAAGATATGTTTGCCAACGTACTAACGTAACAGGTCCCAGAATGTTTTCAACAAAATATTATACAGTCTTAGATCATTGCATTGTTGCGAATATTATTATTAAGATGTATTTCATCGATGTATTTTTGCTCATAAAGGGAAATAAAACGTTTGCGAATGTATCGTTGCGTTTGAGACAATTAATGTTTCGTTTCCAATGAGCAACTAATCGTCATTAATTATGATACCTGTAGAAATGTCACGTTACTGGTATCTCACACACGTGCTTACAAATCCCGAGGGAGTCTGCACGACTTCGGATGCCATCAGGCGTTGTGCATCGCAGCCTTATAGCGTGTGTAAGCGCCGGGAATCGTAAGGCGCAATCCGTACCTTGCAGCCACTTACGGCTCACGCTAACCGAACTTAAATCTTAAGGCAAAGGGTTAAAGAAGCCGAAAGAACTGCAGTGTCACAGATGTGTTGTGAATATCTGTTGGTACATTGGCCAGAATCATTCTTCGAGAGGATTCTGAAAACATACTTTGCCACAGAGTGCCTCAGCGTCAAAGAACAGCGAGAATCCTTCGGCGCCAGTAAAATTCTTCATTGTCAAGACATAAGTGTCAAGAGTCGCAGAGTGAATTGGAAATAGAAAACGAAGGTACGTTCCTTAGGTCATGAACAAAGAGCAAACGTTAATGTCATCAAGTGCAGTAGATAGTTAGCAGTATTAGCAGAGGATTAATGTCCTCGCCAAAAGAAACGGCATTAATTTTTCTGTTGAATACAGAAATGGAGAACTTTGCATTGCTCTGTAGAAACTTTTCTGGCAATATAGAGGTATGATCAATAGCCTGACTGGTGTGTTTCATAGGGTCGTATTTCCAATATACGACGGCAATCCATCGCAGTGGAGGCTTTACGAGATTAAAAAGCTATTGATCTTCATCAAGTCAAGTACTCTACTGAGCAAACTGTTGCCAAATCCGGCGCGCGGACTTTGTGCTCGTCTTTTACGGACTGACACCTCTCATCGTAGCTGCGTGCGTTTCATTGAAGATTATTTTACTCTTCGTAAGGGCCGTGGGAAATTTGCTGATGATTACATGGCAGAGTTTGCGTGTTTTTTTCCTTCTCCCAGGCTGATTCCTGACATTTCGTCTTAGCAAGGCAAAACATATCACATATATCAAATTACTGTAGAAGAAATAATAACTGTGGAAAAAATGTTAGTATCATTTGTGATATTGCTTCTGCAAACGTTAAATGGTGGGATAGAATGTTTGTAGAACATTATAACGCTTTCTGACATATTTAGACTGTGTGCAAGGTATAAATTCGAAGACGAATCTTTGTTCCTCAATCTCAAAACGCCTCAACTTTCTCCGCTGTCCAAGCAGGGGAGAATACTTTCAGCTATAGAACTCGCAGAGCTTAATTGCGGACCAAGTGTGTTGAAAGATGTATAGAATACTTCGTAACGGAGGGAAACGACAATCATGCCTAGACAGTGAGCAGTGTCTTATTTCGTTCAGATATCCAAGCAGAAGCGACTTATTTTTTCCTTCGCAAAACGTCAGTGTTTACCATAGAGTCGGTGGCCTTCATGCAACTTTAGCAATTCGTCAGATCTGTAGAACTGAACGAATTTTGACTGCATCAGACTCTTGAGGAGTGCTGTCGGGTGCCAACATACCAGCCACGTGGAAGGAGAACAACTTTCCTCCTGTGCACGTAATACACGAGGTGTGTGAGCTACAGTGCGGTGTGGAACTTCGGTGAACATTCTGCGGCTACCGTACCTCCGAGGCATCCTACAGAATGTGTACCTGGACTTTCTCACAAGGACTCAAAAATACAAGGAGCATGCGCTTGTAACGGGTGCTTATAACTGAAGTGTTGCTACTCACAGAGGTATACTGTAGGTTATAACTGTATTACGGTAGCAAAACATTACAGAAATGCTAATGCATTAAGTGAGGAACCGATTTACGCTGGAAAAAATTAGTCCCAATTTTGGCCACCAGGTGGAAATCTGGCGCTTTGAATGTAAGAAAGACGTATCTAAATGTTTCCATAGGTAATGGATTAGGAACAGGACGTGGACAGAAAAGTTGAAACGAATGAGAAAGGCTAAATTTTTATTTTATCATCAACCAACAGTTAACACAATTACTTCAATACAAGCACCGGAGACGTCGGCGAGATGCTGCATCCGTCAAATTACGCGAACAACAGTTGCTCGCAGCCGTTTCGGTGGAATAAGAGCAATGTGATCCTGTACACGGGCCTTCGGGCCAGTTAGAGACAGAAGTTGTCCCTGAAAAATGCCTACCTTTAGATACCCCCAGAGACGAAAGTTACGGATTCAGATCAGGGGATTCTGCAGGTGGCGCCTTTGGAAAATCTCTGGAAATAACACTTTGGTGGAAGATTGCACTAAAGACATCTTTCACTGGGCGATCGGCGTGACGTGTTTCCCCATCTTGCATCCAAACAGTGGTTTCCATACGGTTGTGGCCTCACAGAAACAGGAATCACATGCTGTACAAGGTTTCGATAACGTGCAGACATTACGGTACACCTGACAGGCCCTCTGGGTGTATTCTCTTCCAAAACCGAACGCACCGAGAACAAATGTGCTTGTTAATCCACACCACAAAATCACATACGGCGACTGCACTGGATCTTCGTGCACAGCACGCGTTTTAACATCACCCAAAATTTGTCATTTCTGTGTATTCACCGCACACTGTAGTGTAAAGTGTGCCTCGTTACGCCGTAGAACATTGACCAGCCAAATGTCATCAAGTTCGATCCGTGCCAGACACCGAAGGGCGAATTCAGAACATTGATGCTGAGCACGAGGTTTCAGTTGCTGCACCTTCTTGGTCTTGTACGGGTACCAGTGTGAAATAGACAGTAAAACTTTCTGTATTGTTGACCATGGCACGGACAATTCTCGTGGCAATTTACAAGCACTAGCGTTACGCAGGGCACGCGCTGCATCGTCAGTTACAGCAACAGCAGCCTCGTCAATAACTTCCACCTCAGCCGTGTTTTCAAATTTCGTTATCGTCAGTTTTAAATCATTTGATGTCATCGGGCCCCTCCTTAGAATTTTCAGTCGGCGATGCTTTCTCAATGCAGCACTATAATTGGTGCCGTCCACGTGAAGTAGTTTCACTAAGAGCGCACGATCTCTCTTCTCGACAGCCATACTGTTCGCTCAAGCGTGCAACCGCCTGATTTGCAAATGGTGGCCAAAACTGGAAATAATTTTCTTCCAGCGCAGATCTTTTGCGCATTAGCATATCTGTCATGTTTCGTTGCCATACGACAATAACTCACACTATCTCCGTAAGTAGCTTCATTTTAATTGCAACCACCCGGTACGTATTTCAGAACATTCGGCCGAATGCCTAAATTTCCAGCGGAAGCGCACAAAGCGCGGGAAGAAGGGTGGGAAGGAACACTATTAACTGGAGGCCACCAGTGGTATGATGAACGGCCTGCTTTCCATAGAGACTGGACGATCGTCGTTTACCCATTTGATAGGCGGTAGACGATGCATGACTTAACAGTGTGGTTCAACCACTGAATCTTGAAGTAACCCGTCTCTAATGACCTCGTTGTCGACGGGACGTTAAACACTAATATCCTCCTCCTCCTTCAAGTAACCTCCAAAGGATAGTTTTCAGAGAAAATCCAACTCACTCGTGCGACTCAATATCGACAGGTCATTTAATTCCACCTGTTTTTTTCGCGTGAGCGATTGCAACTTTGAGACACTAAGAAAAATTGAAGTAGTAAATTACGAGGATCTACAAGTCTCGTACCTCCCGTATACCAGGTGAAAGGGTTCTATCATGGGTGGTTCTCCCAAGGAGCTCAATAATTCTGAGGGACTGTCGTCTACTCGAGATTGCTGTTTTGACTTCGGTTTACAATGGTCTGCGAAATTCTATTCGCAGTAACGAGTCTGATCTTCATCCATCTCCGCCTGCGTTTCCTCAAGATGTCTTAGTTTCTATCATTTACGAAGCCTTTGTACATTTATACGTCATGTCGCTGTTTTTCTAGCGTGAGCATACCGCTGTCCTAACTCACTCACAATCTGATTTTGCTTCAACTGATGTGGACAAGGCGCACCACCTCTGCTGCCAGTGTTCTCGTTGATCTGACGCTGACAAGGGAACCATCGGACCTGTTAGTCGCGGATTTCTGTGAGTGTAAGTATGCCGTACAAGAACCTGTCCTGAATATCTTGCTAGCGGCTTTTGATACAACGGCCTTTATTTTCGGAGAATGTAGAGGCTGAATTTTTGTAGATTCCCGTTATACCTCACGGTTCCCTGAGTACTTTTTTTCGATTTCGTCTCATTAGAAAGTATATGTAATCCAAAATTATTGAAAAGTGGTCATTTTCGCCTTAATGACTTCACTAATGAGTAAATCATTACAGCAAACTTTCTTGAAATGATACATGAAAAGCACCAGTTTTCTTTCGTTCTACAATATTACTTTTATTGTTAACCGGCTTTCGGCTTACAAGGCCATGTTCAGACATTTACTGAGTATTATCACCAAAGAAGTTACAATGTTTGCAAACAACATTGGAAGAGAAGTAACACGTCTAGACTGAAGTAGCAACATACAGTAACTAACATCTTTGACAGTGTGGTGGTAATGCAATGAAAAAGTAAAAATTGAACAGTATATAAATAACAATGGAGTAGACAGGAAAACCTTTAGCACAAATTAGGAGTAGCATGTCTACATAACACTTTCTATTAATAAACAAAACTAAAAATAAAATAAGTACTAGAAAAGGCTGCGCCAGGAGGTATGAAACATGGAGAGTGATACACAAACCAATTAAAAGAAGAGACGAGTATCAACGTAACTACAGAATACATAAGGAACTTCAGCAAGATCAATAAGATAAACAGAAATAACTAAATGCAGGAAAATAGAGGTGTTTGAGGGAACCTACAGTAAATGCAATCTTTGAGAGTGTGGTGGTACTGCATCGTAACATTAACATTATAATCAAAACAGTGGCTGTGTAACAGTTTTCATTAAATAAATAAGTAAAGTATGAACAGTATCTGATGAGGCAACTACAACGGGTGTTAAACATGGACAGTAATACAATTACCAGTTAAAAGAAAGCCTTACGTATTGAAACTACAGTCTATATGGAATATAAATACAACTTCAACAAAACAAAACAACTTAATGAATACAGGAAAATGGGAATATGTAGGAAGAGAGAGTGTGGGAAGTAGTGAACAACAGAGATGATTATATGAAGTTTAGGAGAGGGGAAGTGTTGAGCTGTGTCTGGTCATTTAGGAAGAGATCTGGACTGTGAGCAAAATGTTTGTTAATTTCCAGGGCTTCCAGCAGGTTTAGTTTATGGCCTTTGTTTGCTAAGTGAAGTACCGGGTGATCAAAAAGTCAGTGTAAATATAAAAACTGAATAAATCACGGAATAATATAGATAGAGAGGTACAAATTGACACACATGCTTGGAATGACATGGGGTTTTACTAGAACCAAAAAAATGCAAAAGTTCAAAAAATGTTCGACAGATGGCGCTTCATCTGATCAGAATAGCAATAATTAGCATATCGAAGTAAGACAAAGCAAAGATGATGTTCTTTACAGGAAATGCTCAATATGTCCACCATCACTCCTCAACAATAGCTGTAGTCGAGGAATAATGTTGTGAACAGCACTGTAAAGCATTTCCGGAGTTATGGTGAGGCATTGGCGTCGGATGTTGTCTTTCAGCATCCCTAGACTTCAGGTAACCCCAAAGCCAATAATCGCAATGACTGAGGTCTGGGGACCTGGGAGGCCAAGCATGACGAAACTGGCGGCTGAGCACACGATCACCACCAAACGACACGCGCAAGAGATCTTTCACGCGTCTAGCAATACATTTTTTTGTTCTAATAAAACCCCATGTCATTCCAAGCATGTGTTTCAATTTTTACCTCTCTATCTACATTATTCCGTGGTTTATTAAGTTTTCAAATGTATTCTGACTTTTTGATCACCTGGTACATGGGACACTGGCTGGTAGTTGCGACCCTCACTCAGTACATGCTCAGCAAATGCAGAGTCTGAATTCTGCAACCTCCAGCTGCGTTCATGTTCAGCCAGCCTAGTTGATATGTGTCTGCCTGACTGAAATGTGTGATACGTTTGTCACATAATAGCTTAGAGAATCGTCTCACCCGCTGTCGTTTGCATTGCTTGCTGTGCTAGAATAGTGATGTGTTGGCAGAAGAGCCAACACCGTGTTGCTAGAGGAGGCCGAAATGCACGCGTTTAAGCTCACGCAGACTGGCGTGAGGTCTGGAACAGTTAAAGGAGTTATACTATGAAGAAAAGAACGTAGCGGCTGGAATACTTGACTTTAATCCATAATTGGAGAACATCGCTCTTGATAATACATAATTACAATCTCAATATAAACTGGTAATGGCGCCTTGCTAGGTCGTAGCAATTGACGTAGCTGAAGGCTATGCTAACTATCGTCTCGGCAAATGAGAGCGTGATTTGTCAATGAACCATCGCTAGCAAAGTCGGCTGTACAACTGGGGCGAGTGCTAGGAAGTCTCTCTAGACCTGCCGTGTGGCGGCGCTCGGTCTGCAATCACTGAAAGTGGCGACACGCGGGTCCGACGTATACTAACGGACCGCGGCCTATTTAAAGGCTACCACCTAGCAAGTGTGGTGTCTGGCGGTGACACCACAAATAGTATACCGGATGGCACGTCTCACAAAAGCAACAGAAACTAATTCATTGGGCACCACGCACATTTGAGGAAAACTAGGGCACACGAATTTTTCAGAAGCGATACCGCAAAATACACTTCGTTTAGATTCAAAGATAATGTTCATTCTTCGATCGACTTTGAAGCGAACCACCCATATTTGATCATTCCTTTGAAAGCGGGTGCACTAAACTGAAGCAGAATTTAAAAACTTCATTTTTATGAAATGTTCTCTCTAAGAGATTTTTCTATTAGTGTTTAGCAGTTCGGAATAATTTTGAACTGTTTTCGTGAAATTTTTTTGAACTTGTCTGTGAAAGTCTTAATCACAGGATTGGCCAATCCGTACCTCCAGCGTTTTAGCCGTAAGCCTTAGCCGCCGTGCTGCTCTCGCTTGGTCGAAGCATGACTAACGTGACGGGTGTAGGAGGTGGCCAATGAATCTTCAATACAGAAACTAGGCCGTCCCATGAAAAGCCGCTAGCCATGTACTCAGGATAGAATCCTGTCTGAAACATACCTGAGACTCGTCAAAATCCGTGACTAACAGATCTGATGGTCTTCTTGTCAACGAGGCCTGGTGTAATAACTGAACGTTTTGGTTCCTCTGAAGAGTGGCGCTGCTGGACGTATTTGCGACGTGGTCATTAGAGAGTGGGGATGGATGGGGACAGAATCAGGCAGTATTCCATTTAGGGGAATCACATAGGGATTTTCCTTGAGAGATTTAAGGAATTCACGGAAAACTCAGATATGGATGACCAGATGAGAACTTTAATGGCAGTCCACAGTCTTACCACCGCGACATCTCGCTCAGCCCAAGTATCAACAGCATGTAGAGCCATAGTTTTGGAGAGCAGCCGATAACGGGAATAGTATGAGGGACACTCAAAAGAAAACTGAACACCCACCACAACGGGTATTTGGAATGGTTCCACTCAAAAGTAACCACCACACACACTAACAGATTTCTTAGACTGGAGACGATACTATCAGTTCCTGTTTCGTACAAAGTTGTCGGCCGCTGACGGTTGCACAATCTAACTCATTCTTGCTCTTCCTTGTCCGAATGAAACGAACGTCCACGCACGTCTTTCTTCTGATTCCGTCGGACAGTATACCGACAGCCCTAGAGCAAATGGCAAAGACAACAGTGGAAACAGCCCCACCTCCCCCGACAAAGTAATTCAAGTTCCGGTAAAGTCATGACGTCTTTCTGCTCGTGAAGGTACTTGGAGCAAATCTTCGATGCTTACACTGCACCGGTATTTAAACCTCGTCCTGTGGTTTTTGTCCACGTTGTCCTTTTTGTCTGTGCATATGTTTCGCAAGTCTTGGGTTTCTCCGGTAATTCCCACAGAGAAAACAAATGACGCCATTTCTTTCACGTTACGGAACGTACCGCGATGCAGTCGGTTATTTCCCCGTTGGCGTTGTGCCACGCTCAAAGTTCATGTACTCAAATCTGCTCGCTTTTTTTTTTGTTTTTTTATTTCGACAATGTTCCCTCACGTGCATATTTACAGTATGCGGTAGAGATTTGTACTTTCTTGTCTCTAAATTTACTTTTAGACTGGACTTTTCTATGGCTCGTAGTATTGCTTCTGCAGCTCCGGAAAGAATCTTTTTTCAATTCCAAATGTAAACGTACACCGTAAACAGAATGTTTTCTGCATTTTTGTTGTAATTTCTTTGATTTTTCAAACTTCTCTTATCAGCTAAGAAACCCGCGTATCTAAAACCGCGCCGGCCGAAGTAGTCGTGCGGTTAAAGGCGCTGCAGTCTGGAACCGCGAGACCGCTACGGTCGCAGGTTCGAATCCTGCCTCGGGCATGGATGTTTGTGATGTCCTTAGGTTAGTTAGGTTTAACTAGTTCTAAGTTCTAGGGGACTAATGACCTCAGCAGTTGAGTACCATAGTGGTCAGAGCCATTTGAACCATCTAAAACCGCACCGTCTAGCTCACTGTGGTGCGATGACAGACTGACACAGTCGTGAATGGATCGCCATCTCCTCACGGCTGCGCCAAGTCAAGTCTCTGCGATTTCGGATAAACTCTGTACTCTGTTATGTTACTCAAACACAGAGCGTTAGACACATTTCAGTTCGTCTGCATGCGACGTGCAAATTAGAGTGCCACGAAGTCCCGAGAACTTTATGAGCAGCCCCTGCATACAGAAAGTGACTGCTTGGTGTGCATTATCCGAAACTAGCGTTACTAGCTCGTGGTTTTTCGAAGAGAAGGATAGGCAGTTACTTTCACTTCTGAGCATTATGTCCAAATCATAAGTTTTTTTTTCCCGAACTCGAAGAAACGAAAGTCGGGGTTGCAACAAGACGGCGCCACAGCTCACGTTGACGACATTCTCACGTGAACACTCCCCCAACCGTCTCACCTCTCTGCGAGGCTATCTTCAGTGGCCACCACGCTCACCAGATTTACCCGCCTGCGACTTTTTCCTTTTCAACCGTTGGTGTATACCAATCGTCCACGGACCTTGGGTGAGCTGCGAAACAATATTCGTGATATTGGCAACACGCAGACATGCTGGACAAAGTGCAACGAAACTTCCGATTTCGACTCGGAAATACATTGCGCAGAACGTATGCCACCTTCGCGATATTTTTTTCAAAACCTAACGACATAACACTTTAAATGTACGTCCGTGTAAAGAAAAGAGAAATGATCTCTGGTACTACGTATTATGCTTTTTTTATAAAAGCTAAGGACGTTCCCGCGCCAGCCCCTGTGAAATCATTTATTTACAGCACGGTCAATTGATTTCGGTTAAGAGCCATTTGTATGTCAGATGGGATCTAACTTTGACATCTGATTTAAAGAACACATTAGTTTGCCAAAGAGGAAAAAGTCCACAGTGGCAACACATATGTAAGAGATTGTCCACGCTATTTCAGAGGCTCCAAAGCCCTATGAATACCACGTACAACAAGAAAGGGAGAGTTATAGATACAATCGAGGAATTAGAACTATACACGTATGCTGAAAGACAAGCACGCAATTTGTTGAACAAACAAAATTACGTAACGTAAGGTTTTTACATTATTTACACTAGTATTTAATGAAATGGAACGGCATAAAGGATGCAAATAAATGCCCACACCGTCCGTATGGGTGTTATGCATTGAAGCGCCAAAGAAACTTTTATAGGCATGCGTATTCATATACAAAGATATGTAAACAGACAGAATACGGCACTGCGGTCGGCAACGCCTATAGTATATACAGGGTGTGATAGATAAGTAATGAGACTGGCCGCGACGCGGCGCCCCAGTCGCTCGCAGGGCGGTCTCCACCTGTACGTCACGTGGTGGGGGATCTGAGCTAACAATAGAACCGGTTCACAGTCGCGTCGGAGCTCTGGTGCAGTGAGGGTCGAGCTTCGCGTATTACGTTGTTTGTGTGCCCGTGACACTTGTGAAAACGCTGAAGATGGATTGCTCGATAGAACAGCGGTATGCAATCAAATTTTGCTTTCGCTTGGGCAAAACTGCTTCGGAAACTTTTGCTATGATTACGGAGGCCTACAAAGAAGACTCCCTATCAAGAGC
The DNA here is from genome assembly GCF_023898315.1 of Schistocerca nitens. Classification (NCBI taxonomy): domain Eukaryota; kingdom Metazoa; phylum Arthropoda; class Insecta; order Orthoptera; family Acrididae; genus Schistocerca; species Schistocerca nitens. The sequence continues at coordinate 7,060,948 of NC_064622.1, forward strand.
TCAAGTGTTCCGGTGGTTTAATGAATTTAAAAACGGGAGGGAATCCGTTGAAGACATGGAACGATCTGGACGCCCTTCAACGAGTCGTGTGGAGGAAACGGTGGCCAAAGTGAAAGAACTCCTGGACTCCGACCGTCGTTTAAGTCTCAAAATGATCGCCAATGAGGTCTCCGTGAATAAATTTACGGTTCACCAAATTGTTACGCAAGATTTGATGATGAGGAAAGTTTGCGCAAAATTGGTTCCCCGAGTGCTCACCGCCGAACAAAAGCAACAACGAGTGGACGTTTGCCGTGAGATGTTGAATGATTTGGAAAATAATCCACACTTTTTAGACAACGTAGTAACAGGCGACGAATCGTGGACATTCCAGTACGACCCGGAGACGAAAGCCCAGAGCTCGGAGTGGCACACACCGGCATCCCCGCGGCCGAAGAAAGCAAGAATGTCAAAGTTACGCATCAAGACAATGCTGATTGTGTTTTTCGACAAGCGGGGGTTAATTCACAAAGAGTTTGTCCCTCAGGGGAAGACTGTCAATGCCGAATTCTAGAAAGAAGTCCTTCAGCGATTGCACAGAGCCGTCAAACGGAAGCGACAGGACCTTGCTCAAGGCCGGCGTCTCCACCACGACAACGCTCCGGCGCACACAGCGTTCCTCGTGACCTCCTACTTGACCCTAATTGGAGTTGAAGTTTTGCCACAGCCACCATACAGCCCTGACTTGAGTCGTCCTGATTTCTTCCTATTTCCGAAGGTCAAAAGATGCCTGAAGGGTCATCGTTTCGACAATATTCCGAACATCCAACGTGCTGTCACGAAGGCACTAACTGGGATAACTCATACAGTGGGGCCTATGAAGCTTGGAAAACGCGCTGGCAACGTTGTGTCGACGCCCAAGGCGAGTACTTTGAAGAATATTAACGTTTTGTACAAACTGGATCAATAAATTTGTTTTTCTAGACAGTCTCATTACTTATCTACCACACCCTGTAAGACAAGCGTCTGGCGCATTTGTTAGATCGTTACTGCTGTTACAAGGTACGTTATGAAGATTTAAGTTCAAAAACGGTTCAAATGGCTCCGAGCACTATGGCACTTAACATCCGAGGTCATCAGTCCCCTAGAACTTAGAACTACTTAAACCTAACTAACTTCAGGGCATCTCACACATCCATGCTCGAGGCAGGATTCGAACCTGCGACCGTAGCAGCCGCGTCGTTTCGGACTGAAGCGCCTAGAACCGCTCGGCCACAGCGGCCGGCCATGATTTAAGTGAGTTTGAACGTGGTGTTACAGTCGGCGCACAAGCCGATGGGTGACAGCATCTTCTTGGCAGCTATGAAGTGGCCTGGGTGTTGTGTTCGCTTCATCATTCCATCCTCATCACCGGCACGCGAGTCGCCCAATGTGGCGCCGAATGAAATAAGACTCCCACTTTGCGGCCGAACTTCCCCGAATACGGCCTCCCGGCCAACGATGCCACACGCTCATTTCATTTTTCCCCCTAGTCCGGCTGCTGTCAGTAACTGTCCAACGGCGTGGTGACACACAGTGTTGCAGGGAGTTGGTTACTGTTCTCAGATGACAGGCGAGGGTGTGAAACGGTTACGATGGCCTGGTGCAGGGAGTTGCAATGGAGAATCGAGACTGCGAATATATAGAAACATAGACCTTTTCTTTTATTATTGCACGATTGCAGAACACTCAGTGGAGGCGGTTACTTTCATAAAATATCTAGGAGTACACGTACGAAGCGATTTAAAATAGGAAGCCCACATAACATCAATAGCACGTAAGGCACTATTCAGAGAAATTCATTGTAAGATTACTCAGGAAATATAGTTTATCAACAAAGGAACTAGCTTACAAAGCATTCGTTCGACCAGTGCTTGAATACTGATCGTGAGTCTGCGACGAATAACTGATACGATTGATTGAGGAAACAGAAGAACCAAAGAAGAGCCGCACGTTTCGTTATAGGTTGTTTTAGTGAGCCTGAAAGAGACAGAAATGTTAAACCAACTTCAATGGCAGACACTGCAGGATAGGCGCTCTCAATCACAGTATAGTCTACTGTTAAAGTTCCTAGAGCGTAAGTTACTGGAAGAGTCAACTAGTATTCCTTCTAGATATATCTTGCAAAAGGTCGTGAAGATAAAAAGAGAGATTCGAGCTCACGTATTTGTGCAACAGCAGACTTTCTTCCCGCAAACCGTTATGGACTGGAACAGGAAAAAGGGAAGTGAGACTGGTACACAAGATACCCTCCGCCACACACCGTAAGGTGGCTCGTGGAGTGCGGACGTAAATGTAGATGCACGGCTGTTCTCCCTTGTCGTGGCCAGACATGATCGACCGGAAATTTGACGAGAATGGCTGCCTTCACATTTCAGTGCAGTCCAACATCCGGCCTCTGTCAAATTCGAATGACCCACGATTCGACCAGCCGAGCAGATGGGCGCCCGCAACGAGTACGCTTTTCAAACTCTGTTGCGTGTTGATAACGCTGTCCCACGGAAGTTCACCGCGTGTCTATCTCACACAGTGATCCCTCAACGTATGACGCTCACACCCCCTTCCAGGCCACTGTTGGCTGTACCACCTTCCACAGAGCAATACGACGCTAATCGTTTATATACTCACTGAGGTGTCTACGTTTACTTACGTTACTTCTACTGACATCCGAATATGTCTTCTCGGTGCTCCACTTTTCCTGGCACTTATTGTCTTTGTAATAGGCCGATTAAAGATTGACACTACAAGGATAAGATCTTTACAATTAGTAACCATGAACCGAATACCATGTGTTTATTTCCCCAGTTCCGAATACCGTCTTAATTTACATATTTAATGAATGTCTTTGTGAAGACGGTAGCTGTAATCTCTCGCATACGTTTTGGAAGTGAAGTGCTACATATTGTTCACTGCGCCCAAACGTCTTTTACTGAACTGGTTAGAGTACAAACTAATTAAACTGAACTGAACACCCGGCAGAACGCCACTAATCAACCACGCCGAGCAATCCTGAGGTATCACAATGTTCAAATATTTCGTTAAGATTATCGATTACAGTTGCTTAAGAACATATGACTGTATAAGTAAATACAGAAACTGTTGATAGTCACTTTTTTGAAGTTTATTGCAGAAACTAGTTTTCGAACCTTTTCACTCTCATCTTCAGATGGTGCACATTGAAGTTAAATGACTATTTCATAGCGCAATGCTAGGCACTGGCTTTTGACGGTACCGACGGATTTATAATTAGAATGCTCCCAGCAACCTCCATTGTGATGGCCAGTTGATTACAGATCACTTTTCACCGGATATGAAGATATATACTGATTGCCACAATAATTGCCAGCGTTCTCTCTCTCTCTCTCTCTCTCTCTCTCTCTCTCTCTCTCTCTCTCTGTGCGCGCGTGCGCGTGCGCATAACCAGCGAAAAGTGAATCATCTGCAACCAATCGGCCATCAAAGTAGAAGCTGCCAGGTGGATACCAATTACAAAGCCGCCCATACTGCCACAACCCAGTACCCAACTCTATGAAATATCATTTACCTTTCATCTGGACCATTTGAAGATCAGCAAGAGAAAGTTCGAAAACTTATTTATGAATAAGCAAGTATTTCAAAAACGTGAGTAGCTGGAGTTTTCTGCATTTAAATCATAGCATTCTTGTTGTACTGAGTGATCAACAAAATTCGCAGCTTTCAAATCATGCAGAGCATTTTAATGTATTTTTAAAACATCCCCATCGGCAGTTCTGCTAGTGGGTGGACCCAAATACAGCCATACTTTGTGGGAGAAAAGATCATTTCAGAACATAACTCTCCATTAGGCACGAAGTGGATTGGCAAGTTGCAGTACTGGCGTCTAACAACTGTATCTCTACAGACGAGGCGATGCACTGCCGCCACTTTGTAACGTTTCAGTTTGAGTTCGGGCAGAGCTGTGTTAACAGATGATACTGATGCATCAGTCTGAAGTGCTAAATGACGCAACGATTTTCTCGGACTTTTCGCTGTTAACTTCTCTAGTTTATCCTCCATTACAATCGATACATGGACGACAATTGCGTCGTACGTGAAACACGTGGTAGAAAACCTACCGTAACGTCACACGTTCTTCTAGACATTCCGAACGCTGATTTGATGCAGCCCTCCACCCTTGTATCTCCTGTTCATCTCTCTTCATCTCTGCTGAACAGTGGCAGCCTACATGGTGTGTCAGGAAACTAGTGCGACTGGCAACACCGTGAGCGATCGGCCTATACTGTATCGTTCTACCTGCGTAGTTCGCTGTGTTCATCGCTTCCTGATGCTCAGTCCGAGTTTCCGGTCCTTACGGCCGTCACGCAATTTTTGAGAGCATCAGTGAAGTTGTGTTTTTGTCGCGTGTTACGGAAATGGAACAGCAGAAATTAGAGCAACGTTATGCCATCACGTTTTGTATTTAACTTGGGGAATCCGCGAATGTGACCTACGAAAAGTTTTAACAAGCCTTCGGGGAACATTCCTTATCAGGAGCATAAGTTTTTCGCTGGCTCAAATCATTTTTGGAAGGCCGAGAACATGTTGAGATGAACCTCGCTCAGCGAGATCTTCAGCTTCAAAAACCGACGGAAAGGTCGAATGTGTGCGTGCTCTTGCGAGATCAGTAATTCGACTATATTGTGCTGCCATTTTCTTAAATTTACTTTCACTTTTGCTGATAACCTCTTTTCAATACACTGTCCACTGAGTTCAAGCGATCACACAACTCCCTTGTCATCTCTGATAAAATTATAGTGTCAACGACAAACCGCAAACTTTTTATGTCTTCCCTCTGAACCTTAACTCCCTTTACAAATATTTCCTTCGTTTCCTACAGTGGTTGCTCCGTGTACAGATTGAATAATAATGAGGATAGGCTGCAGCCCTGTCTCATTTCCTCCTCATTAAGTGCCCCCCCCCCCTCTCATGTCTGTGCATTCTTGTAACTGCAACATGGTTTTTGTACGAGTTAACCTTTCGCAGGGATAAAATCTACATCTACATCTATACTCCGCGAGCCACCTTACGGTGTGTGGCGGAGGGTACTTATTGTACCACTATCTGATCCCCCCCTTCCCTGTTCCATTCACGAATTGTGCGTGGGAAGAACGACTGCTTGTAAGTCTCCGTATTTGCTCTAATTTCTCGGATCTTTTCGTTGTGATCATTACGCGAGATATATGTGGGCGGTAGTAATATGTTGCCCATCTCTTCCCGGAATGTGCTCTCTCGTAATTTCGATAATAAACCTCTCCGTATTGCGTAACGCCTTTCTTGAAGTGTCCGCCACTGGAGCTTGTTCAGCATCTCCGTAACGCTCTCGCGCTGACTAAATGTCCCCATGACGAATCGCGCTGCTTTTCGCTGGATCATGTCTATCTCTTCTATTAATCCAACCTGGTAAGGGTCCCATACTGATGAGCAATACTCAAGAATCGGACGAACAAGCGTTTTGTAAGCTACTTCTTTCGTCGATGAGTCACATTTTCTTAGAATTCTTCCTATGAATCTCAACCTGGCGCCTGCTTTTCCCACTATTTGTTTTATGTGATCATTCCACTTCAGATCGCTCCGGATAGTAACTCCTAAGTATTTTACGGTCGTTACCGCTTCCAATGATTTACCACCTATGGCATAATCGTACTGGAATGGATTTCTGCCCCTATGTATGCGCATTATATTACATTTATCTACGTATAGGGAAAGCTGCCAGCTGTCGCACCATTCATTAATCCTCTGCAGGTCTTCCTGGAGTACGTACGAGTCTTCTGATGTTGCTACTTTCTTGTAGACAACCGTGTCATCTGCAAATAGCCTCACGGAGCTACCGATGTTGTCAACTAAGTCATTTATGTATATTGTAAACAATAAAGGTCCTATCACGCTTCCTTGCGGTACTCCCGAAATTACCTCTACATCTGCAGATTTTGAACCGTTAAGAATGACATGTTGTGTTCTTTCTTCTAGGAAATCCTGAATCCAATCACAAACCTGGTCCGATATTCCGTAAGCTCGTATTTTTTTCACTAAACGTAAGTGCGGAACCGTATCAAATGCCTTCCTGAAGTCCAGGAATACGGCATCAATCTGCTCGCCAGTGTCTACGGCACTGTGAATTTCTTGGACAAATAGGGCGAGCTGAGTTTCACATGATCTCTGTTTGCGGAATCCATGTTGGTTATGATGAAGGAGATTTGTATTACCTAAGAACGTCATAATACGAGAACATAAAACATGTTCCATTATTCTACAACAGATTGACGTAAGCGAAATAGGCCTATAATTATTCGCATCTGATTTATGACCCTTCTTGAAAATGGGAACGACCTGCGCTTTCTTCCAGTCGCTAGGTACTTTACGTTCTTCCAGAGATCTACGATAAATTGCTGATAGAAAGGGGGCAAGTTCTTTAGCATAATCACTGTAGAATCTTACGGGTATCTCGTCTGGTCCGGATGCTTTTCCGCTACTAAGTGATAGCAGTTGTTTTTCAATTCCGATATCGTTTATTTCAATATTTTCCATTTTGGCGTCCGTGCGACGGCTGAAGTCAGGGACCGTGTTACGATTTTCCGCAGTGAAACAGTTTCGGAACACTGAATTCAGTATTTCTGCCTTTCTTCGGTCGTCCTCTGTTTCGGTGCCATCGTGGTCAACGAGTGACTGAATAGGGGATTTAGATCCGCTTACCGATTTTACATATGACCAAAACTTTTTAGGGTTCTTGTTTAGATTGTTTGCCAATGTTTTATGTTCGAATTCGTTGAATGCTTCTCTCATTGCTCTCTTTACGCTCTTTTTCGCTTCGTTCAGCTTTTCCTTATCAGCTATGATTCGACTACTCTTAAACCTATGATGAAGCTTTCCGTAGTACCTTTCGTACATGATTGTTATACCACGGTGGATCTTTCCCCTCGCTTTGGACCTTAGTCGGTACGAACTTATCTAAGGCGTACTGGACGATGTTTCTTAATTTTTTCCATTTTTGTTCCACATCCTCTTCCTCAGAAATGAACGTTTGATGGTGGTCGCTCAGATATTCTGCGATTTGTGCCCTATCACTCTTGTCAAGCAAATATATTTTCCTTCCTTTCTTGGCATTTCTTATTACACTTGTAGTCATTGATGCAACCACTGACTTATGATCACTGATACCCTCTTCTACATTCACGGAGTCGAAAAGTTCCGGTCTATTTGTTGCTATGAGGTCTAAAACGTTAGCTTCACGAGTTGGTTCTCTAACTATCTGCTCGAAGTAATTCTCGGACAAGGCAGTCAGGATAATGTCACAAGAGTCTCTGTCCCTGGCTCCAGTTCTGATTGTGTGACTATCCCATTCTATACCTGGTAGATTGAAGTCTCCCCCTATTACAATAGTATGATCACGAAACTTCTTCACGACGTTCTGCAGGTTCTCTCTGAGGCGCTCAACTACTACGGTTGCTGATGCAGGTGGTCTATAGAAGCATCCGACTATCATATCTGACCCACCTTTGATACTTAACTTAACCCAGATTATTTCACATTCGCATTCGCTAATAACTTCACTGGATATTATTGAATTCTTTACTGCTATAAATACTCCTCCACCATTGGCGTTTATCCTATCCTTGCGGTATATATTCCATTCTGTGTCTAGGATTTCGTTACTGTTCACTTCCGGTTTTAACCAACTTTCCGTTCCTAATACTATATGCGCACTATTTCCTTCAATAAGCGATACTAATTCAGGAACCTTGCCCTGGATACTCCTGCAGTTTACCAATATTACGTTAACTTTTCCTGTTTTTGGTCTCTGAGGACGGACGTTCTTTATCAACGATGATGATGATGTTCTCTCTGGTAAGCCGTCAGGTATTTTATCGTTTCGCCCAAGGGGGGTCCCTCTAACCTAAAAAACCCCCGTGTGCACGCCACACGTACTCTGCTACCCTAGTAGCTGCTTCCGGTGTGTAGTGCACGCCTGACCTGTCTAGGGGGGCCCTACAGTTCTCCACCCAATAACGGAGGTCGATGAATTTGCAACCATTATAGTCGCAGAGTCGTCTGAGCCTCTGGTTTAGACCCTCCACACGGCTCCAAACCAGAGAACCGCGATCGACTCTGGGCACTATGCTGCAGATATTAAGCTCAGCTTGCACTCCGCGTGCGATGCTGGTTGTCTTCACCAAATCAGCCAGCCGCCGGAAGGAACCAAGGATGGCCTCAGAACCCAAGCGGCAGGCGTCATTCGTTCCGACATGTGCTACTATCTGCAGCCGGTCACACCCAGTGCGTTCAATAGCTGCCGGAAGGGCCTCCTCCACATTACGGATGAGACCCCCCGGCAAGCACACCGAGTGCACACTGGCATTCTTCCCCGACCTACCCGCTATTTTCCTGAGGGGCTCCATAACCCGCCTAACGTTGGAGCTCCCTATAACTAATAGGCCCGCCCTCTGTGACTGTCGGGACCTTGCCGGAGAATCGGCCACTGGCCCAACAGGCGAGGCATCCTGTGGTGGCTCGGAAACGATGTCATCACCACTAGGAAGCAGCCCGTACCTGTTGGAAAGGGGTAAGGCAGCTGCCACGCGGCCAGATCCCACCTTCGCCTTTCGGCCAGGCACGCGCGAGCCCACCACTGTCCGCCATTCACCCTGGAGTGATGGCTGACCGGTAAGATGCTCACTGCCGGAAGACGCAGCGACATCAGGGGTTCCATGTGATTCCAAGGCCACCGAAGTAGGCATAGGTCTCACCACAGTTGCCCCAACGCCACTACGAGCCGACGCCTGCGCCTCGAGCTCGATGAGCCTAACAGACAAAGCCTCCACCTGCCCCCGAAGAGTGGCCAATTCTCCTTGCGTCCGCTCACAACAACCACAGTCCCTACACATGACTATGTTTACCCTACTCTATACGGTGACAAATTCCCAAGATAATCTTCTGATGAGCTACTCTGATAATCAAGAAACACTCACTGAAATACGAGACGCGAAAACTACGCTAGGTTTTCCCAGAAAAACTATTTAAAAGCTAAGCGCAGCAAGAGACGCGAAAACTACGCTAGGTTTTCCCAGAAAAACTATTTAAAAGCTAAGCGCAGCAAATAAGTACAAAATAAATTTTTCTCCTAACGATCAAGAACTGTTAGTTTCTATGCAGAGCAGATAAACACAAATAGAATCCCTTCCTTAGTGGAAGGTCGTAAACAAAATGCAAAATAAACGCTTTATACAAACAGTACTCGCTGCTGCTGGTGCTCTCGCTCTGGCTGTCACAAGACAACTGCTGATTCAAGTGACTAGTGGCTAACGGCCGCGAAACAAACAAAAGACGGTTTTAGGGCGCTTTCTGTTCTAAACGATCAAGAAAACACTAAGAAATCTAACACGAAAACTACGTAAAGTTTTGTCAAGAACTGTTAGTTACTATGCAGAGCAGATAAACACTAATAGATAGCGAAAGGTTATTTACAATTTGTACAGAAACCACACAGCAATTGTATGAGTCTATGGGCATGAAAGAGAAGCAGTGGTTGAGAAAGACGTGATTCGGAGTTGTAGTCTATCTACTCAATCTGTACACTGAGCGAGCAGTAAACGAAACAAAGGAGAAATTTTGGAAACAAAGTTCAGGGAAAAGAAACAGAAACTTTGCAGTATGCCGAAGATGATGATATTCTACCAAAGATGGCAAAGAATTTTAATGGCCACTTTAACACAGTGGGTAGTGTCGTGTAAGGAGGTATCACCGGAAGTAAAAGTGAAGTAAATAACAGAACAAAAAGTTGCGTAGCAACGTGTTATCTGTCATACTGTAGCTGAATAGTAGTAGGGAACCGCTAAAAAGCATTTCAATCTCAGCCTTTTGTGCCCGCGACATTTGTCGTTACTAACAATGTCACAATACAGATGAGCGCCGGATTGAGCGACAAACCACATTGTTTGTTCAAATGGTGAGCCGGATTAAACTGTTTCGCATACCTCTATAACACCGCAGCTGCTATAACGGATTTCGAGAGCAAAGTTCAACCTCATTGTCAGAAATGGAAGTCGAAAGTGCCAGAATTAAGTCTGTTATTCTTAATTTTTTCGGGAATATTTCAGTAATTAAGAATCATCGAGTGGACACAGCAGATATCTTATAAAATATATCTTAGAAACTCACGCTAACCACACAATAACATATATTTAGAAATTAATGCGCTCAGGTAAACGAAGTCTCTTATCTCTAGGACGCATGAACTAGTAAAAATTAACAGAGCTCTATCAGACATATTTCCAAAACCTATGTAGATTGATTTATCGCGCTAAAAAGAGGAAGGAAATCCATATAAACGGATTACTTTGTTTATAGGTTATTAATGAAGATTTCACGAGGTTATCAAGTCAGAGCGTCACAACAAATGTTCAAAACGTGTTTAGTTTTTCAAAAGTTCTTATCTTGCTTTCATCTTATTTTACGATTGCAATTTCGGTATTACGCCATTTTCAAGCATAAGATTTTTTACATACTGATTTACGTTAGGCAGCAACAGGTTGTTTCTTTACACGCATGTAATGTTCATAGATTGTTGCACCCTTTCACACATCCCCGCACAGTGCATAACATTTCGTATAATGGAAAGAAAGGATTCTCTGTCATGCACTTCACTGTGACTTGCAAGAGATGTATGTAGCTATACATGCAGAATCTGTACACGCCACGTTGATGAAATGTGTCTGCACAATGAATCCACCAATCGATTTAATTTTCCCCATAGATAACAATACACAGAATTCAGGTTGTGGAACTTACAAGCCTCGGAAGTGGTCTTGCCCTAGCTATCCATCCGTCACGGTAGACGTCACCTAGTTCTAGTGCATGTAGAAGAATATGACTGAATTGTGATGGGGCCCCGACATATGTAAACCACGTGCTCCCGCTTGCATGCACAGACACATTCTGTAGGCAGTTTGGAATTGTGTTCCGAATACAGACCTTGTAGACACGACTTGCGAGACTGGCTGACAGAAGTTACTGGTAAGGTCTCTACTATTCCACCCCACGCATTACTATCAAACTGCAGCTGGTGAGTAGTTTGAATAGTACCACGAGGATTTTCGTTCGCCCACTAATATCCAATGAGAGTTCATGGACACGTAGAACCCTACGGAAGACAGTTTCTGTTTATCACTTGAGAACGTTTTAGATTTTTTTAAAATTAATATCTAAAGCATTAAAAATGTTCTGACATGTTTATGCAGACTTATCTTTCTTTACGTGACATATACGACAACCTGCATGTAAATCTTAAACAACTTAGCAGACTGCCGATTAAATGGTTGTTTGATATCTGCTGTCAGGATGTATTTCGAAAAGAAAGGGCTGATGGGTTTAACAATACGCCCGTCCTCCATCTTATAGGCCGCCACACGTGAGAGATATCGATAGCCGTCACAGCAATGACGTCTACTACACTCGATCGCTCCTTCGGTCGTCACACACGAATAATTCACTGTGCCATTTCAATCACTATATAGAAGGTCACTGTGTCGTGAAGTTGTGGAAGGGTAAATTAACAACCATGGTTATCAGCAGGGACAGTTAATCTGCATGTCTACCAATATGTGAAAAAAAAAAAATAGAAAATTATATACATGTTTTGGAACGCTTTTCTTGGGAGCTACAGACTATTCACTAAAGGAAGCGTTCAGATCTAAATTATCTCCTACTGGCCTAAAACATGTTAAAACTGTAATTTTGGGACTACTTTTGTTCATTTTATTTACCATAAAAGATTTCCTATTTTCCCTGTCTCACTTTTTACTATGTTCTAGGTTGCTGTTTTGTTTCTGGAGGCACTTTTTCCCTGAATGTATATAAACTTTAATATAATTATTTTGCTTTGTATTTTAAAGTACATTTCACACTGTGATCTACCCTGTCAGCACCCATTTCCTTTGACCTCCCTTTGCATTATATTCTATTTGTACCCCAAGATGTGCGCTTTTAGTCTATTCAAGCATTTTAATTTTTTAGGACAACAGTTTTCTAAGTGGCCTAAGACTGTCTTACAAAAAACTTAAGTTTTCAATGATGCAAGATAAATTTACACAACTTTCGAAATACATTTTGAAGTATTCAATTTTACATTTAGTGTGCTTCTTGAAAAAAAAAAAAAAAAAAAAAAAAGTGTTTCTACAATAAGAATGCTACTGGTTCCTAAAACTCATGCCGAAAATTTTTATGTGGGTAAGTTACATTATATGACATGTTAAAGGAGTTAACTACAACTATTGAATATCAATGCTCTAAAAATATGAATTTAGTCTACTTAAATCTGATTAGAAGCTAACGAGCTTAGTCATGCTCAAGTTGTACCACAAATAGCTTACTATCACTTGCTGCACCCTAATATTGTAAGACTATTATCATGAACTTCCCATAAATATCTACATCTCCTGCAAATGCTTCATAATGCTTTTCATTGGAAGCTTCGCAAAGTAATGTTTTTAGTTTCTTATTCCCTCTTAATGTAAGTGGAAACCTCACTTTTCAGAATGGTTTGTGTACCCCAAATAACTACAGACTGTATTTTAAGATTCACGTGAGCGTAACGAAACGGCGTAGGATTAGACTACGATACGCTTAACAGCTAGACAAACGAGTAGTAGCCAGCCTTCTTTATTGCCACACACGGGCACGTTGCATGTAATTCTTCATAGTATTTGGTAATTACGACTGATCGCTAGGGTCACACAGGTGCGGTCGACACAGTGTGAGTTGGTGATAGACTGCTGCGACACGTCGGTCTTGTGTACGTAGGGTTATTGCAAATTTTGGTGATAAACATATCAGTAAATTTGCCTACTATACCTTTTTTCATTCAATGCTTTCATTTGGCTTCATATTTTGGCCAATTCGTCAGTAAGAGAGAAAGTATTCTTGCACAAAAGCGTGTAATCAGAATAATAGCTGGTGCCCACCCAAGGTCACCTTGAAAACATTTATTTAAGGAACTCTGGATATTCACAGTACCTTCGCAATACATGTATTCATTTATGAAACTCGTCACTAATTACCCATCCCAATTCAAAAATAACAGCGAAGTGCATAGCTACAACACAACTTTCTAGAGTAAATCTCACTTTGGCACAGAAAGGGGTGAATTGTGCTGCCACAAAAATCTTTGGTCATTTGCCAAATAGTAGTCTGACAGATAGCAAACCAACATTTAAAAGCACATTAAAAGACTTTCTGACTGGCAACTCCTACTCAACAGATGAATTCTAAATAAATTAGTAACTGTAATTACAAAAAAAAATTATTTTGTGTAAATAAAACTTAAACGTAAGTGACACGTTCCCTATCATTACGAAATATCGTATTCATGATCTATGCAACAAGGATTAATGTATGTATGTATCTTGACGGCACTCAAACAGCGCGCTCGCCCCGCTACTTAATTGGCCCTGTCTCACAGGTATCGATTGAATCGGAGTACTTGTTTCGACCGTAAAAGTGCAGTGTTGCCACCACAGGAAGTGGATAACGATGCGTGGCGAGTCTTAGGCCAGAAGTTGGGGGGAACGCCTGGGTGGTTACGGAGCGAGGTGATGGCGGTGGAAAGCGTCTGCAAGGAAGGGTACTTACGGTGGAGGCGGGCAGTACGGAAGAATAGTCGGCAGCTGCAACGGCGCCGGCGTCGGACTCGGCGGGAAGCGGAGCACGGCCAGCGGGCGCCGAGCCGCCCGCCGCCATGACGCCTGCGACAAAACACTGCCGCCCGGCGTAGCAGCGCGAAAAAACGTTGCGCGCAAAATGGCTTCCGTGCTGTTACTGCGAGTTCAATGAAACGCGCCTGTCCGGCAGTTCTTTGTGGCTCGTCGCTTTGTTTTAGATGTAATTACGGACATATCACATTCATGGCAGCTCTGTCACTAAGCGGTGAGTTCCTTAGCTAGTCATTTTCAGTTTTGACGTCAGAAACATTTGCTAGTGACAGTTACGATGTTTGTTCTATTAATTCATATTGTGAATACAAACGCCGGGACGGAATTAGCACTGTCCACTGATTTTCTAACTACATTGTGAAAATGAAAAACGTGCTACTAGCTTTTACGTCAACTGCTGTGACACACTATTACAAACGCGCAAAAGTTTATTTTACTAAAGTTACGAGAACCAAACTGGTGCGGAAGCTCACACATAGTATCGCATTTAAGACGTTTTAGTGTACGAAGAAATCGCATTTGAATCTACGAAACGCATCGTGCAGCAGAAAAATAACTAAAATGCCGCCAGTGCTGCAGCAATTTTTTTAATTAATAAAACTCACTACGCGCAATCATTTTTAATGAAGGAAGTAAATGGAAGTTATTTTTATGTTCTGCCGAACATGTTCGCTATATCCCGCAAGGTCGTGGCTTGTGTCAACTGGTTTATAAATATAATATAGTACGTTTCTTCTGCGAATTTACACACACACACACACACACACACACACACACACACACACACACACACACACACACACGTGAGAACCTTTTTTATTTACCAGCAAGGATATTAACTATTATTGTGCGAACGAAACTTGCACTGAAAAAGAATGCAGTATCGAGACTGTGAGAAAACACCACAGTAAAGATTTTAGTTTGCTCGACATCCAAAGTAAATAATCGTAATGCAATAAAGTACTCGTAATGTAACGCTGTTTTCTCGTTAGATTATGAGCTTATGTAAGAAGGCATTGTAAAATAGGGAAGTTGAACTTGGAAACGTATGATTTTGGAGTTATACCAGTGGCTTTAGAAATATTTGAAATTTCAATTAGGCAACTATGAACAGTTTTTAAATATTAGGAAAAACTGATGACACGTAGCTTTATGGCTGTTTATGGTGAGACCTGTCATAAAAAATTACACTCTTACAAGTACGTATCAGGAATTAAAAAGAAAGGTGTTTTTGCGTCTGAAACTAAGGTCAAAATGCAAAAGGCATAAATCACTAGGGATCCCGGTTCAAAAGTCAATGACTGTTGAGGAAACTACGTTTGGAAGGATCGGAAGGAGAGATGAGACAGAATGTAAAGCGTCGAGGCCTATATCTACAACTACAAATTGAACATTGCTGTTAGATGCGTATGATGTGCTGGCACGTATGTTGCGGTTATGAAGTACATGACGGGTCAGCGGAGGTCTCTGGCGGATTTTGGCCGCTTGGCCTCGCAACGTTTTCCAGTTTTAGACGTGGGATCAGGTGAGACACTGCCGTGCTGTTGGAAAGGACGAATATAGCAATAATTATTACTTTGAACCACTCAGCTTACCACTCGGAAAATGCAGGTTTGTTCGAAGGTGCAATACTTAGTAAAAAATCCTTTTTCTATTGAAATCCGAGCTTTTTCCCAAGCAATTTTTCTGTTCTAGAGGGCCCGTAAGACTTTCGTTTAACAGTCATTGATTTACCCTATACGGAGTCTACGTACAAATAATAAATTGAGGGATGAGTATTTGTAGAGGAGGTAATACTTATCGAAACAGAAAACACAAATTTAATAAAATGGGTCCAAAAGCACATACTTGCTGAGTGTCAACAGTCTGGGAATTCATTAATCTGAGCATTATATAGTCTTGCGGCTTCTTGCGTGGTTCGAGTTGTGTTGTACTGTAGTTTTAGTTTCATTAGTGTTTGTTACTGCAGAGCCGACTATTCGTACCGCCTGCTGTATGTAATGCTGACTCACCTACTTATACGAATCATTTCACTTTTGTATTTATTATTGTTGTTGTTCTCTTTGTACGTAGAAATGGTTCAGCACATTTTCTTTTTCCTTATCGATCCTTTGTTAGCACAAAGAGCCTACTACTCAACACGTTACATGATTTTCTGCTGTTTTAGTAAATGCAGTTCCTGTGCGGGAAATTCTTTAAGTCAATGAGTACCAACTGAAAACCTGCCCGTGAAACTTTTCCAACGTGTTAGGGGCACAGATTATCCAGCACACGAGAAGGTACACAACGGGTCTCTCTCTCTCTCTCTCTCTCTCTCTCTCTCTCTCTCTCTCTCTCTCTCTCAAACCGCACGAATTACGAGCGTGCACCGCACTAAGAGAACGAAAATTCTGGAAGCAGTGTGCAACGATTAGCAGCAGCTTAAAATGCGAATGATACTCCTGCCTGGGCGGCATTTCGTGAAGCAGCACTGTACCCACATAATTTTTATATTCAGGTTTTAAGTCCGCAAGCTGACCATGGCAGCTCATACTTCTGTTACAAATTCTTGCAGAAATATGGTGTTTATCCTCGGTTCACTTCGCAGATTGTAATTATTGACTAGCCGGTGTTGAGAAGAGATTGTGGTATGAATTTTCATAATCTGCTTGTATTGGTTATCGGAACTCTGCACTCCACTGCAAAAAAAGGCATCGGCACCGTTAGTGAATTCACAGAGATCAATACGGCCTTCTGTGGTACCACAGAGTTAGAATTCTGTACGACAGAAGTGAACAAAGTGCACGAGCGGGATTTGAACGCGTACCACCAGCATGGTAGCCGTAAACCTTAAAAAATGCTCTGAGCACTATGGGACTTAACATCTGAGGTCATCAGTCCCCTAGAAGTGTTCAAATAACTTACGCGTTTGCTGCCGGGTGACGTCGTCGAACACCGCCGATATTTCGACAGGAGCACACCCTGCCATTCTCAAGGACAAATGCAAGGAAGAAGAAATGTGCAAGGAAATTTAATACCTCGGTTCACAGAGGAGAAACGAGGAAGACACCACACACAGAACAAGTGTCAACACAAACAAAGATAACCAACGTCAGAAATATCGATAGTTACTATTAATCAACAGGTGAGGTAGCACTAATTCTGTCCCTCTGTTTTTTGATGAGAGACAGAGCCGGATTCCAAGAAGCATTTAAACAAAATCCAGCATCTCTGTTAATAAGGTTGCTTGATAGTTTGATTTCAATAGCTTCCTTAATAACACTATCCCAATAGCTGGACGTGCAAGCCAGAATCTGCGTGTTGTTGTATTCCATAGGATGACCGGTGTCAAGGCAATGTTCTGCAAAAAAATGGTTCAAATGGCTCTGAGCACTATGGGACTCAACTGCTGAGGTCATTAGTCCCCTAGAACTTAGAACTAGTTAAACCTAAGTAACCTAAGGACATCACAAACATCCATGCCCGAGGCAGGATTCGAACCTGCGACCGTAGCGGTCTTGCGGTTCTAGACTGCAGCGCCTTTAACCGCACGGCCACTTCGGCCGGCAATGTTCTGCAGTAGCGGATTTGCTCGGCCGTTGTAAGCGTGTGTGACGCTTATGTTCAATACACCGGTCTTCCACAGTCCTGATTGTCTGACCAATATATGACATGCCACAACTGCAAGGAATACGATAGACCCCAGCCTTACGCAAAACAAGATCATCTTTTACGGACGCCAACAGGGCCTTAATCTCAGAAGGTGGTCGAAAAACACATTTCACATCATATTTCCGCAAAATACGGCCAATCTTGTTGGAAATGCTTCCTGCGTAAGGCAAAAAGGCCGTAGACTTAGGTGCCACTTCGTTGCTATCGCCACTCACCCCTTGCACAGGAGGCTGATGGCGCAACGCACGTTTGATCTGCCTCTCACTGTAACCATTCTGACGAAAGGTGACTTCGAGATGTGAT
Organism: Schistocerca nitens; assembly: GCF_023898315.1. NCBI lineage: Eukaryota > Metazoa > Arthropoda > Insecta > Orthoptera > Acrididae > Schistocerca > Schistocerca nitens. The sequence goes on from NC_064622.1 coordinate 7,078,638, forward strand.
AGCTCAGCTGCCAAACTTTCAGGGTCTGAGATAACGTGGGCCCTGTGAACCAAGGTACGAAGTACTCCTTCACGCTGAGCTGGATGGTGACAAGTATCAGCTCGCAGATACAAGTCAGGGTGGGTAGGCTTCCTATAAACAGAATGTAACGACACAAAGTTTATGCCGGAAATCGGGACTCGAACCCGGAATTCCCGCTTGTCGCGAACGGTCGCCCTACCGTTTGGCTATCCGAACGAGACTCACCGCCAGACCCATAAGTCCGTAAGTCTTCAGCCATGTGTCTACAACCTGTGCTCGTACGTCCATATATATTCGCGGACAGGGGAGATGTTTTATTTGAAATTCGCTTGCCCAGTGTCGGCGGATAAACACGATATTGCAGTGCCTTTGGTGTTCCGAGTTACGGTGCAATGTTCTTTCGGACATGCATCCGCCGACGCCGTGCAACCGACTTCCGAGCAAAATGGCTCCCCTGTACGGGAATATACATAGCTACCATAATAGATTAGACTGTAGACATGTGGTTGACGACATGTGTGATTTTGGGTCTGGCCGTGAGACGTGCTCGGGTAGCCAAATAGTGAGGTGGCCGCTCGCAGTAAGCGAGAAGTCCGGGGCTCGAGTCCCGGTCCGGCACAAAGTCTCAGTCATTATTCCATTATACAGCTCATGGTTGGTTGGTTGGTTTAAAGGTGGGAGAAAGGACCGAACCATGAGGTCATCGGTCCATTGTTCCTAATAAAACGATGCCACAAGGGTGAGAATAAAACGGACGAAATATATAACACAAAACGGAAAGAAAGGAAAAGCCACAAGAACGTAGGGAAGGCAGCGAATACTAAAAGGAACAACAGAGGACAAGAAAACAACAGAGACGCTAGAAACAGAAGAGAGTAAAACGTGAAAGCAGATTACAGTGGCTGGCCGACCACGAGAATAAAAAGGGAAAGCCAGCCACTCTGCAACACATTAAAACCTTCACCCTACAAGCACTAGGGTGGAGGACATGCGCTAAAACCTACATGGAAGTGTAAAACCCACTCTTCACAGATAAAACGTAAAACTAAAGCTGCTGTGGAGGCACTGTCGCCCAACACCGAAGGCAGGGTGCTGGGAAAGTTAGAAGTCTGGCGCAGAGCGGCTACAAGTGGGCATTCCAGCAAGAGTTGGACGACCGTCATTTGAGAGCCACAGCGATACTGAGGTGTGTCCTCGCGACGGAGTAGGTGACCGTGCGTTAGCCACGTATGGCCAATGCGGAGCCGACAGAGGACAACTGATTCCCTGCGAGAGGCCTGCATGGAAAACTTCCACACATTCAGTCTCCTTAATGAAACGCAGTTTGTTGTGCGTGCTGTTATGCCATTCCGTCTCCCAAAGCCGGAAACCCTGCGTTGTAAGACAGAACGCAGGTCAACTTCGGAGATGCCTGTCTCCAGAAGCGGTTTCCGCATCGCCTGTTTGGCCAGCCTGTCGGCAGGTTCGTTGCCGGGGATTCCGACGTGTCCTGGGGGTCCACACAGACACCACGAAACGGCGGGACAGTTCCAGGGCATAGATGGACTCCTGAATGGACTCTTTAATGGACGCTACCAGAGGGTGCCGACGGTAGCACTGGTCGATAGCTTGTAGGCTGCTCAATGAGTCAGTACACAGGAGAAATGACTCGCCAGGGCATGAGCGGATGTGCTCAAGAGCACGAGATACGGCCGCCAGCTCTGCAGTGAAAGCACTGCAGCCAACTAGCAAGGAGTGCTGCTGCTCCACATGTCCTCCGCGAACAAATGCGAAGCCTACGTGACCATCAGCCAGTGAGCCGTCGGTGTAAACCACTTGAGAGCCCCGGAACACGCCAAGAATCGAGAGGAAGTGACAGCAGAGAGCGGCGGGGTTAACGGAGTCCTTAAGGCCGTGCTGAAGGTGCGGCCGAGGCGTACACCACGGAGGCGAACGTGAATGGACCACAAGTAGAGGTGGTAAAGGGAAGGAATCCAGTTCGGAGAGAAGGGATCGTACGCGAAACGCAATCGTTAGTCCCGATCTGGGCCGTCGATGCGGGAGATGGACTGCCGCGGGCAGGAGAAGGAGACGGTAATTCGGATGCTCAGGGGAGCTATGAATGTGTGCTACGGAACTGGCGAGCAGCTGTGCACATTTGATCTGCAGTGGAGGGACACCAGCCTCCACCAGTTCACTGGTCACCGGACTCGTCCTAAAAGCTCCTGTCGCGAATCGAACCCCACAGTGGTGTACAGGGTCGAGTAAATGTAATGCCGAAGGGGCTGCCGTACCATAAACCACACTCCCATAGTCAATTCGGGATTGGACCAGGGCTCTGTAGAGCTGCAGCAGCTTACAGTGATCTGCACCCCAATTGGTGTTGCTCAGGCAGCGGAGGGCATTAAGGTACTGCCAGCACTTCTGCTTAAGCTGACGTAGATGAGGGAGCCAAGTCAATCGAGCTTCGAAAACCAGTCCTAGGAATTGATGTGTCTCCACTACAGTGAGTGGATCATCGTTAAGGTGAAGTGCAGGTTCCGGGTGAACGGTAAGACGCCGACAGAAATGCATGAGAGACGACTTTGCGGCTGAAAACTGGAAGCCGTGGGATAGAGCCCGTGACTGCGCCTTGTCGATGGCTCCCTGGGCTGATGGTTGTCGGCTGTCCATATTCGCAACTGCTAATAGATTTCCTGTGTTTCATAGCGACTGTAGTCGCCTCAGTGCCCGTTTCCTCTGACACGCATGTATACCCGAAGGAACATTGCATCGTAATTCGGAAAAACACAGGCTCTGCAATATCGCATCAAGACCGACTTTCTCGGGAACTAGGTGCAGACGCATGCAAAGCTGCCAACTAGGTGCTTGGGACCGGTCTCTCTAAAACGTATCTAAGATTCACATAAATCCGTGATTAACAGGTCTGATGGTCACCTTGTGAACTTAAAAGCGTCAGCACGTCAAAACACACTAGCAACCCGAAATAACTGAGAGCCTCATATAATAGAATGATAAAAGCCATTAACTGAGATAACACCTGTCAAGGAGATGACGAATCGTCTGCAGGCAGCGTTATTCAGTGTCTGCTTGGTTCTGATGTTTCTTAGCGACCCTCGGGACAAAGCCCAGCACAGTATAGCACATTTTTATATCTGGGGCTTATGTCTAACATTTGCACCAAAATATTGCCTCCCAACAGTAAGATATATCTGTCCACCTGAACTCAGAAGGCAGGAAGCTTTTTATATAATAAGATACCTGACAACCGCAAGCTCCCCATTCGTAACTATATCTCAAGTGCCACATGTGACTGACTGCAATCCAGACAACCAGCAATAAGACCTGTTGCGGAACTTCTGGATTGTTGATGAGGTGTCTGCTGGATGCAGAAAATGGGAACAAATCTGGACCCAACGCACACCAGCAGAGGCACAAACAAACTAAACCGGCAGATTTCTGTTTGCCCCCATGGATGCGTAAGACATAAAATAGAACCCGCACAAACCATGGAGTATGAAAGGACCTCCTTATCAAGTGGAGAAAAAATACGACACATCTTGCTGACCATCCAACACATCGTGCAGAGGTGTGCTGTATCACATCCAGGCGAAGGAACGGACTTCCTGACACCTTGAATGCAGTTGACTGGACTGAGAAATTTAATATTGGAAACCAAGGTCCCAAATATATAAGAATTTGCGCTCTTTACTGTATCTATTTTTTGTTATTACCATTCTTCACACCTGTCTAGTAATAACAGGTGTTCCGCCACACACCATAAAATTAACGAAAATAAAATTTCCCTCGTTTTTCTAAATCATTTCACCATGTTTCTGGCTGATTGGGTCTACAATGTCAAA